>NC_138773.1:146832702-147027702 GCF_965119305.1 Pelophylax lessonae | reverse complement strand
TGACCGGGCTGTGCGACTCAGCGTTGTGCGTCTGACCGGGCTGTGAGATTGTGAGTGTTGGGTGACTGACCGGTGTCAAGTGAGTGGAGCGGAATACCAGAGGGTGAGAAGGTAGCGTTAGGAAGCCAGGAAATAGCGACATAGGATAGACTTAAATCGCTGAATCCCCATTAGATTAGATAGTAGGTACAATGCCCGGCGGGTGTGGAGATGCGATTCGGTGTACATCTTGTAATATGTATGCGTTCCTCAGACATGTGATCGAGGGCGAATACAAATGCGCAAAATGTAAGCACGTTGCTTCCCTGGAAGCTCAGGTCCTGAATCTAGGGAAGCAGCTGGCAACACTGAGACGAATGTCCATACCGGAGGAGAGCCAGGATCGTACCAGTCAGGTGCAGGCAGGGGTCTGCACAGAGGTGGGTGGAGTATTGGAGGTGCAGGCATCAGAGCAGAGTAGAGGGGTGACAGGAGGGGTAGAAGGGGTCAAGGCAAGGAGGCTGATCCTAGGCTGGAGCACCCCAATAGATACGCCCCGTTGTGTGATGTTGGGGAAACCAGTCAGGGACCAGCATTGCTGGAGCAGAGCGACGCCCCTAGCTGCCAGGGGAAGAACTCCTCCAGTGAGGCCGGGAGAAAGGGAAAGGAAAGACAGGTGCTGGTGGTAGGGGACTCAATTATTAGAAGGACAGATAGTGTAATCTGTGACAAAGACCGGGTGCGCCGAACAGTCTGTTGTTTCCTGGGGGCTCGGGTTCGGCACATCGCGGATCGGGTGAACAGATTATTGGGTGGGGCTGGGGAAGACCCAGCTGTCATGGTACACGTGGGTACCAATGACATAGGCAGAGGAAGATGGAGAGTCCTAAACGATTTCAGGGACTTAGGCGCTAAGTTGAGGACTAGGACCTCCAAGGTAGTATTTTCCGAAATACTACCTGTACCTCGAGCCACACCAGAGAGGCAGCGGGAGATTAGGGAAGTTAACGAGTGGCTGAGGAGCTGGTGTAGTAAGGAGGGTTTCGGGTTCCTGGAGAACTGGGCCGACTTCTCAGTCGGTCACCGGCTCTTTGGTAGGGACGGATTGCACCTAAATGGGGTGGGTGCAGCCGTACTGGGTGAGAGGATGGCCAAAAAGTTAGAGGGGCTTTTAAACTAGGGAATGGGGGGGAGGGTACAGATGTAGAATTAGCCAGTGGAAAGCAAGTTTCAGAGGGCAGAAATGGGGGCATTAGCGGTAGGGTGTTCGGAGCTCCTATACCCAGGGTGGGTACGGGGAAAAATCAAGAGAGCAGCCTAAAAACATCAAATGAGGATAAATGTAACCGATCAAAATTACGAGGCTTGTATACCAAAGCCAGAAGCCTGGCCAACAAGATGGGAGAGCTGGAGCTGCTGATGTTTGAGGAGGACTTAGATTTTGTGGGGATAACTGAGACTTGGTTTGACAGCTCTCATGACTGGATGGCGACCATTCAGGGGTATTCCCTTTATCGCAGAGATAGAGGGTAAAAAAGGGGGAGGGGTATGTTTGTATATTAAGAACAGTATACAGGTAAATATGAGGGATGATATTAATAATGGAGCTATGGACGAGGCAGAATCCCTATGGGTAGAGCTTCAAAGGAAAGGCACGGTGGGGAAGGTAATATTGGGCGTATGCTATAGGCCCCCCAACCAGAGGGAGGAGGGTGAGGCGGACCTCATGTTACAGATAGGATTGGCAGCAAGGATGGGAAATGTCATTATAATGGGGGACTTTAATTATCCTGATATAGACTGGGCAGAAGAAACCGCGCATTCAGCCAAGGCTCGGCAGTTCCTAAATGTTTTGCAGGACAATTTCATGGGTCAGATGGTGAATGCACCGACAAGAAACAATGCGGTACTTGACCTACTGATTACCAACAATACAGACCTGCTCACGGATATAGAAATACGGGACAACTTAGGGAACAGTGACCATAGGTCAATTGGTTTCAGTATTAATTACAGTAATAGGAAACACAAGGGTAATATAAGGACACTGAATTTCAAAAGAGCCAATTTCCCTAAACTGCGCTCGCTGCTAGAAAATATCAAATGGGATAGAACCCTGGGAACAAAGAACACGGAGGAAAAATGGGAGTGCTTCAAGAGCATAATTAACAAGGGGGTGGGCCAGTGCATTCCACAGGGAAATAAATTTAAAAGAGCAAAACTAAACCCTGAGTGGCTAAACTCCAACATAAAAATGTATATTGGAGATAAAGAAAAGGCCTTCAAAAAATACAAGACTGAGGGGTCATTGGCAGCATTTAAGCACTACAAAGAGTGTAATAAGAAATGTAAAGATGAAATCAGGGCGGCTAAAATAGAACATGAGAGACATATAGCGGAGGAGAGTAAAAAGAACCCCAAGAAGTTCTTTAAGTATATAAACAGTAAGAAAGCGAGGCCAGAGCACATTGGCCCCATAAAAGATGATAAAGGAAAAATGGCCACAGAGGACAGAGAAAAGGCGGAAGTGTTAAATAATTTCTTTTCTTCAGTCTTCACAAAGGAATCGGGGGGCTACACGAACCCCGCTTGTAAGGCCGAACTAAATAATACACCTCAGGAAGTGCCGCCATGGCTAACAGAGGATAGACTTGGAGCTAAACTAGAGAAACTTAACATAAATAAATCCCCGGGACCGCATGGCTTGCACCCAAGGGTTCTTAATGAGCTCAGCCAGGTGATTGCCAGACCATTATTCTTGATCTTTAAGGATAGTTTACAGACGGGTATGGTGCCAGCTGATTAGAAAAAAGCCAACGTGGTACCAATATTTAAAAAGGGGCCGAGATATATCCCGGGTAACTATAGGCCGGTCAACCTAACATCAGTAGTCTGCAAAATTTTGGAGGGGATGATAAGGGACCACATACAAGACTTTAGTAATGAAAACGGTATTATAAGTAGTAATCAGCATGGATTCATGAAAAATCGTTTGTGCCAAACCAATCTATTAACCTTCTACGATGAAGTGAGCTGCCACCTAGATAAAGGAAAGCCTGTGGATGTGGTGTATCTGGACTTTGCAAAGGCCATTGACACCGTTTCCCACAAACGCTTACTGTACAAACTAAGGAAGGTAGGTATGGACCATAAGGTGAGTACCTGGATAGAGAACTGGCTCCAGGGGAGAGTACAGAGGGTGGTGATTAATGGGGAGTACTCGGATTGGGCGGGTGTGGAAAGTGGGGTCCCCTAGGGTTCTGTCCTGGGACCAATCCTGTTTAATTTATTCATAAATGATCTAGAGGAGGGGATATCTAGTACAATCTCAGTATTTGCAGATGATACTAAATTAGGCATGCCAATATCTTCTATGCAGGATGTGGAAATCTTGCAAGCAGACCTGAACAAAATAACGGGGTGGGTAACTACATGGCAGATGAGATTTAATGTAGAAAAATGTAAAGTAATGCACTTGGGGGCCAGAAACCAGAAAGCAAGCTACTCACTAGGGGGGGAACCTCTGGGTGAGTCTAGGATGGAAAGGGACCTGGGGGTACTGGTAGACAACAGGCTTGGCAGTGGCATGCAATGCCAAGCCGCCGCAAGCAAAGCCAACAGAATACTGGGTTGTATAAAAAAGGGGATTCACTCCAGAAATAAAGAGATTATTCTTCCACTCTACAAGACTCTGGTCCGGCCACATCTGGAGTATGCTGTCCAGTTCTGGGCACCGGTCCTCAGGAAGGATGTGCTGGACCTGGAGAAAGTCCAGAGAAGGGCAACAAAAATAATTAGGGGAATGGAGGACATCAGCTATGAGGAAAGACTACAAGCACTGAACCTATTCTCTCTGGAGAAGAGACGATTGAGGGGGGATATGATATCAATGTACAAATACTGTACTGGCGACCCTAGCATAAGGAACAAACTATTCAGAGAAAGGAGATACAATAAGACACGTGGCCACTCACTAAAACTTGAGGAAAGGCGGTTTAACCTTAAAGTGCGTAAGGGGTTCTTCACTGTAAGAGCGGTAAGGATGTGGAATTCTCTTCCACAAGCAGTCGTATCAGCGGGGAGCATTGATAGTTTCAAAAAACTATTGGATGGACACCTTAGACCACAACATACAGGGGTATACAATGTACGGTTAAAAGCAAACACACACACACACATCATAGATTGAACTGGATGGACTAATGTCTTTTTTCAACCTCACTAACTATGTAACTATGCCGCCAGCCTCAAAGCACTGAAGATTTTTTTGGGAAGGAATGCGGTTTTGTTTTTCTTTATCTTTTTTTGGGAAAAAAAAAAAAAGAGCAATGTATGTGGCCAGGACGGAATAAATTTTCGTCAGTTGGTCACTCTGAATGGACCTGATCGAGTGTGGAGCCACGGTGTAGTGGGGATGAGTGTGAACTAGCACCCTGCAACCTTTTATTTTTATTCCCCAGGAGATCACATACTGAAATATTGACACGGCTGTGAATTCTGTCACTTGGAGAATGCTTCACATCATCTTATCACTAATTTGGAGGATATGTCAGCAATACCTTAGGGAGGTAGTCCAAGGATCTTCCTCTCATTATGCTTCGCACAATGAGGTGCTGGGAGGATACATTGCCAGGAAGGAGAATGTGTCTATGCCTTAATGGGGTAGTCAGAGGTTCTCCTGTCCACTATTTGTAACCACAAAGTTACCTTGAACACTGGATGTAGTTACCATTCTCAAGTGTTTGCATATAGCTTGCGCTGCTTTACAATACTGTTACTACCTGCTGCAGAGACAAAAACAAGGTTACTTCTGTTTGCAAGCGACAGACAATAGAATAAGCTGGCACTTTTTGTGCAGCCTGTGGCTACCCTATTAGTCCTTATTGCTTAGAGCAGATAAGGTTCTCTATGTTGAGGAGAAAGGGCTCTGGTTGGGAAGCTTGTGTAAAGTTTTCTCAGTTAAGGTAAAGGCTTGTTTGCCTGGCTCTTGGAGATGGCCCAGGACTACAGCATCAGAGTTGCCTTAGTGGAGATAGCCTATGGCCACACCACCCTGTATGTGCTTGATCTCAGAAGCTAAGCAGGTTTAGACCTGGTTAGTGGATGAATGGGGGACCACATGGGAACACTGGGTTCTCTACAGCAGCGCATATACCTCTTAACTAGAAGAGGGCAGTAATACTGATAATTGTGCACTTAGCTTCTCTAGGTTTGAGTCAAGCTGCCCAAGTGCTGTGGGGGACAGTTCACCACTCTAGGTCCATGGGGGCCCTTACATGTTCTGCATTCTGAGGCTTTGCAAAGTCTAACAGCCATAGGCATGCCTCCTCAAAACAGAGGCAAGAGGGGGTTTGTGGTTTCGGAAGCCTTGGTGCCCCGGATGTTTTGGGGCTGCATTTCCCATGATGCTCATGCACTCTGAAGTGTAGTTGGGCATTGTGGGAGGTGTGGTTCTGGGGTGCCGAGGTTCGCCATCACATCTCTAGAGCTATGGTCAGGTGCAGGTTTTAAAAAGAAAGCAGTGTACAAAGTTTGCATTCCCTCCCATACCCTGGAAGACCTTTTTAAATGTTTGAGGATCAATGATCACTAATGTTCTCATCCCGGCAGCAGTTTCCTGCTTCCTTACCATAGCTCCCATGCTCCACCTATCTGTCAACAGTTTTAAGGAGTGATTTGTGGCTCAGGGCATTCTTTCAAGACGGATTGTCGTGAAAATTAATAGGGCTTGGAGCATGAAAACCCGCTTCAGTCCGCTCAAGATTATTACTCACCAAGCTCCATTAATAGCTTGTACTGAAAAGTACAATTGTACCCCTTTTTTGCGTAATGGTTTACCAAGCGCTGGTAGCAAAGAAATGAACAGACAAGCTTGCTGTAGTCAATCCGATGCTCTCTGGAGGGTCCCTCTGAGTAAACTGCCCTCTTCCAGGACACATCAGGTTTATATAACAAAAGGGAGTTACAGGGAGTGGCTTCAAAACCACCAATCACAGAACAAGTATACATTCAAAAAACACAATAGAAACTGGAGTACATGCCCATAGATGGACATGAGCGAACAAAGGGCTCAACTGCCACAAGGAGCACATGGCTTTTCATTGTTCATTCATGTCAATCCATAAACATGAGTCCATTTTTTTGTTAGTGGGTCTTCATCAAACATGATTCATATATAAAGCATTTTTGATAGTGACCATTCTATTTGTTCCAGTTGATGATGTTTTATGAGGCCATCTATTTATCTTGGTAAAATGCTAAGAATTTCCATATCGCAGACATATCTCAGCAGCACAGGGCCCCGAACTGCAGACATAGATCTGTGCGATGGACTCTCTCTGCTACTAGTATTGTGCCATCTCATCCAATGGAAGATTTTCACCAACAAGTCTTTCCTGCAATGACAGTTAAAGCGACAATCACTGTAAATGGCGATTATCGGTAAAACTGACACTGGGAGACATTATGACTATTTAACTAAAGAAATGTCTATCAAAATTTCCACAACAGGATGCAGAGGTGGGGCATGAATATTCATTCCCTCTCTTGGGTCGCAAATATCAGATGGTCTTTGGATTTATCTTAGTACTAAGCACGTGCAGGTATTATGAAGGGTCCTGTCTTTATGACAGAATCCTGGAAAACCATTATTCTGGTGGTAAGGAGAGGAGGCTGGTGCCCTTTTCTGGACATAGCAAACGCTAGTCTACGTATTCCTTGTAGTCTGGGTTTGCCAGCACTTCGATGACTTGGCCTAGGTCATGGTATGTTTTTTGGTTGGCATTCTCCCCAGAATCCTCTTGGGGTACTATCAATCTTTATGGCATTTATTTCCTCAAGTGACATCTTGCTGATAGCGAAGTAGGGGTGCTGCAGCTAAGTAACGTTTTAGCCTGCAGGACCCTCTAGATCTTGGAGTATCTTGTAAATTTTTAGTAGATTCAAATTCAGTCTACTTAAGTCCTGGATCGCTGTTCATTGCAAGCGAAGGTCATGTCCATCCTTCTGGGTCCGGGTATGTTTTTGGTCACTGCACCCACCCCAGAACCCTTCTGGAGGTACTATCTATCCTTAGGGCATTCGTTTCCTCAGTGATATCCTGCTTAGAGTGACATAGGAGCACTGCTGCTAGTTAACGCCTTAGCCTGCAGGACTCTCGAGAGCTTTCATCTTGTCATGTTTTAGTAGAATTGCATTCAGTCTACTTACTCCTAGATTGCTGTTCAGTGCTAGTTCGGGTCATGCCCATCTTTCTGGGGCCTGGGATCCTGAGCATTATCTGGACTATATCCTGGTGTTGGCTCACTCCAGGGGTTTTCTCATAGACCACCGGGATCAAGTCTTGCAGACCCTATCAGAATTTGGGTGGATGGTGAATGTGCAGAAGAGCCAACTTGTTCCGTACCAATGCCTAACCTACCTGGGCAGGGGTTTCAGTACAGTCCAATACAAGATTTTCCTGTGAAGAGAGGAGATCGATTAGGTCCTCAAAGGAAATCATGGTTTGTCTGGGGATGTTTTTTTTAGGTCTCCTAAAGGGCCTGTATCCCAGCAGTGCCTTGGGCACAGTGGCACAGGAGAAGGTTTCAGTTCTGCCTTCTAAGCCAGTGGCGCTGCAGTTCTCTCAGCCAGAGGTTCAAGGTTCCTCACTTACTTTCCAACAACCTTCTGTGGTGGACCAAGAGGAGCAACCTCTCCCTGGGCGTGCCCGTCAGCCCTGGAGACTGGATCAGGTTTACTTCGGATGCCAGTCTCCAGGGTTGGGGGGTGCATTGCCTACAACTGAAAGTGCAGGCAGTGTGGGACCAGAGTTTGCCATGTTCCTCGAATCTCCTAGAACTAACAGCGGCCAGGGAGGCGCTGAAGACGTTTTTAGCCTGTAATCCAAGGCAGGAGAGTCAGACTTCTCATGGACAATACGATGGCAGTATCGTACATTGTGAAACAAGGGGGGACAAGAAGTCTGCAACTTCTCCAGGTAACTGCGGAGGTCTTCTCCTTGGTTGAAGCCCACTTGCTGGACTGTTCAGCTTTGTGTCTCCCGGGCCCTCAGAATACCCTAGCAGACCAGTTGAGCAGGAACTTCGCCAACTACATAGGATGGATGCTGAATCCAAAATATTTGTCGAATTTTCACACAATGGGGAGTTCCCGAGATAGACTTAATGCAACACACTTAATGCAATACATTTCAAATGTCAAGTTTTTTCCCCACTTATTTTGCCTGCAAGCTCTGGCCCAGGATGCTCTCTATCAGAAGTGGAGCTTCTATTTCCACCAATTTACTCTGATCCTCAAATCATTGGTGAAGATCATGGAGGAGGGAGTACCTACTATTGTGATAGCTCCATTCTGGCCGAGGAGGCCATGGTTTCCCCTTCTTGGCTGTCTGGCGGCGTGTCCTCCAATAAGGCTCCCTCAGGTCAGGGACCTTCTCATCTGCAATGGCCACAATCACCCCCAATCGGCCCATCTGGCCTTGACTGCATGAAATTTGAAAGGAGCAAGCTCCAGAACCTGAATCTCTCTGACTCAGTAATGTCCACCATTCTGTCATCCAGGAAAGAATCTACTAAGGCCACTTATTATAGAGTGTGGCAGGGGTTCGAGGCTTTCTCAGTCCAACAGGGATTTTCTTTCCGTTTCCCCTCAGTGGCGAATATATCGAATTTTCTGTAGTACGGCCTCGACTCGGGACTAAGCTTCAACATGCTTAAAGTACAAATTTCAGCACTTTCGGCCCTTACCAATACCTCATGGTCAAAGGAGTCTCTAGTAGTTGGATTCCTCCGTGCGGCAATCAAGATAGTCTATTCGCCTATTCATCCTTTTCTTTCCAAAGTGGCATTTACCGTTAGTATCAATGGGGTTGCTAAAAAGCCCCCTTTTTTTTTCCCCAGATTCGGACAGTCCTTTATGGTACCTGACATTAAAGACGGTTTTCTTGACAGTTTTGGTCTCAGCCAGATGTGTCTCAGACACTGCGGCCTTCTCCTACAAAGAGCCGTTCTGCACCTTCCTTCAGGACAGCGTGGTGTTACGACATTCTCCGAAGTCCCTTCCTAAAGTCTCGTCGGAATTTAATTTTAATTGGGAATCGGTTCTCCCGGCCTTTTCACCTTTTCAATCAGCCTTGGAGGAGCCTAGATGGTATGATCTGGATATGAAGTCTCTCCCACAGACATAGCTGCCCAGAACGGTCTCGTTCCAGAAAACAGATACACTTTTTTTGTATTCCCAAAGGGTCCCAGGATGGGTATGCCGGCCCCTCCAAGAGTCCTCTTGACAGGGATAGTTAAAGCAATCCAAACAGCTTACTCCCTGGAAGGCCTCCCCCCTCCTCAGGAGATCCGAACACATTCCACAACAGCGGTGTCATCCTCCTGGGCAGCTTGGTCCAAAGTATCGGCAGACATGGTCTGTAAGACAGCAGGTTGGAGATCTCCTAATACCTGCATAAAACACTATAAGCTGGATGTGATGTCATCCCAGTATGCTCAGATGGGAGCTTCAGTATTGTCTTCTGCTTTATCAAGATATTAAAATTTGTTTCTTGCAGCAGTACCTGGTGTTTGTAATTTATTCTTCCCACCCTGTGTTTTGGCTAGTTAAGTCCCGTAGTATGATGGCATGACGCAGAGCCAGGAAAATGGAAAATTGTTACCAATACTTACCATAATTTTCCTTTCCTGGCTCTGCGTCATGCCAGCACAAACCCTCCCTGGTCCGTCACGAGCTCATACAGAACACCTCCACCAGGTACTGCCTGCCTTTTATGCTATTTCAGGGATGTCCTATGGGGGTCAGAGGGGCGGAGTTGACCCGTAGTATGATATAGTATAGTGTAGTCTCCCACTATACAAGACTCTGGTCCGGCCACAGCTGGATTATGCTGTCCAGTTCTGGGCACCAGTCCTCAGGAACGATGTGCTGGAACTGGAGAAAGTCCATCAGCTATGAGGAAAGACTACAAGCACTGAACCTTTTCTCTGGAGAAAAGACGATTGAGGGGGGATATGATACCAATGTACAAATATTGTACTGGAAACCCTAGCATATGGAAAAACCTATTCAGAGAAAGAAAATGCAATAAGACGCGTGGCCACTCACTAAAACTAGAGGAAAGGCGGTTTAACCTTAAAATACGCAGGGGGTTCTTCACTGTAAGAGCAGTAAGGATGTGGAATTCTCTTCCGCAAACAGTTGTATCAGCAGGGAGCATTGATAGTTTAAAAAAACTATTAGATGGGCACCTTAAAGACCACAACATACAGGGGTATACAATGTGTGGTTAACAGTAGACACACACACACACACACACATCATAGGTTGAACTGGATGGACTGATGTCTTTTTTTCAACCTCACTAACTATGTAACTATGATGGCATGACGCAGAGCCAGGAAAGGAAAATTACGGTAAGTATTGGTAACAATTTTCCATTATTAGATGCTTTTATTTTATTTTTTTATTGCTGCAGTGAGACATATAGGCATATATAATTGTCCATCTCCACTAAAGGATTGAGCAATTAGCTGTGCACTTCTCTTTTGGTCTGCATATGATTGACATTCCTCTTCCCTATATAAACTCTTTGAACACTACGACCCTCCAGCACCTGATGAAAGAGCACGCATGTCCGTTCGGGACCTGGCGCATGCTCAAAAACGCATCGTGCATTCCACAGCTTTCTGGTGACGTGGCCGCATCTCCTCCATCTCCACATTGCAGTCTTTGTTCTGGACGCCGCTAGAGACAGCCGGCACCCTCCCTCCTGTGACGGACAGTTATATCGTGCACTGCCTTATGTGTGGATAGATGGCACCACCTAGAGAAGCTTCATACATTCCCTGATGTTGCACAGCTTTATGTAATGTTCTGGTACCTCTGGTACCCTTATTTCCACATTTCTCTCTTAATATTGCGTCCCATCTTGCTATCCAAATGGAACGCATACACCTTTAAGGGCAATGACGTCATCACCGGGCGCCGCTATGAGCGGCTATTTTAATCGCCGGCTTTCTCTCACTCATTGCTCGTTCAAACCGCATGTTGCCTTGTCTTGTCCGAAGCTGCCGGAGCTTCAAGCTATTCCCCTTGCCTGAACAAGACCGGAACCTCGCTACCGATCCCGTATCTCGCTACCGGATTACTCCATTACTCTTGGACCTTGCTACTACTAACCCATCTAGTGATAAGTACCCCGCAGGGGATTCCTTCCTCAACCTAACTTTCACTATCTACTACTGCATACTAAAGGGACTATTACTATCTAAGCTATTTCTATCATCTGCATAGATTGCTAGCTCTTGGGACTACCATCACCTATCATTGCACTAGGTTACTCTCTCTTGCATACTTCATCTGCTGTCCCCTACCACCTGTTACTATACATGATTGCTAAAACCTATCTGCATACTATCATCACCTACCACTCTCCTGAATACTACTAAGTGCTCACCATTCTATTGCCTGTCTCTCACCTCTATACTATCATATACATTCTATCACTCCAGGAACATCATATTGAGTGTATGTATATTTGCATAACAGGCTGTACACAGTGATGAAGTCCTGAGAGTTGGATATGTTGTTCAACACATTCTCTACATGACTACTGAGTGTAATAATTCTGCAGCTGCAAATCCATTCACTAACAAAAAACGCATGAGCGTTAACACTTTAATGCCGTGGCATCTTGTGAGATTGCTACAGCTATTGTTTATATCTATATTAATAAAAGCCACGTGTCTCTGCTTCTGCTTTCCCTGTGTCCGTGGAAATGCGCTACTGCGCATGTGCCTCACAAACATCCGTGGGGGGCGGAGTTAATCTGCTGCGTTCGTTATGTAGGAGTTTCTGAGGTGAAGACAGTGGAAGAAGATGAAGAGGATTCGATGGCGGTGCTGTGACTGACATTCTGGGCCAGGCCCGGCTAGAGAGGGCGGGGATACCGGTCAGTGGGCGGCGGCCGGGATTCTCTGGTTCCTGCTGCACTCCAGAATGACGGTCCGTGACCGTCCGTCTCTTTCTACGTCACAGCAGTGCTGGTGCATCAAGTTACTGAGGTGAGCTGACTGGCTGGCTGCCACGGCGCTGACGATCCCTCCCCCTCCCAGTCTCCTACACAGACTATGAATCTTCACGCTCCATCAGCTTTAGCATGTGATCGCAGGTGAGGGGTGAGCCTGAGGTCACAGAGTCATGAGAGTGAGTGTCTGAGTGAGCAGTCCGGTTTCATCCATGCTATGGCTGAGTGTCCCATTTTCTAGGGCTTTTTTTTCTTGGTAACGATAAGGAGCCTGAACTCCGTCTCCATTGTGGGTGTGTTGGTGTGATCTCTGCTCTGGATATCCAGTGTAGTGCGCCAGACATCTGTACCATGCCCGCACAGCGCCGGACATCTGTACCATGCCCGCACAGCCCCTGATGTCTGTACCATGCCCGCACAGCCCCTGATGTCTGTACCATGCCCGCACAGCGCCTGATGTATGTACCATGCCCGCACAGTCTCTGACATCTCCTGTACCATGCCCGCAGCCCCCGACATCTCCTGTACCATGCCCGCAGCCCCCGACATCTCCTGTACCATGCCCGCAGCCCCCGACATCTCCTGGACCATGTCCGCAGCCTCTGACATCTCCTGTACCATGCCCACAGCCTCTGCATCTCCTGTACCATGTCCGCACAGCCCCCGACATCTCCTGTACCATGTCCGCACAGTCTCCGACATCTCCTGCACCATGCCCGCAGCCTCCGACATCTCCTGCACCATGCCTGCAGCCCCTACATCTCCTTTATCATGTCCGCACTTTTTACCACTTTTAACCGGAATTTGCATATATATATATATATATATATGAAGCACTACATGTTTTCATCTTTCTTATCTATATATAATACACTCTTCAAATGTGCTTTAAAATGCATGATTTTCCCTTTTATGAACAAGAAAATAATGACGCTATGCTGTTGGGTCGGTATAATAATGCTATGGCGCTCCGGCACCCCCCGGAGTCCGGAGACTGCGGCCGGCCCACAGCCTTCAGGAGAGCCTGGGGATCGGGCCTGCACGGGGCGCCCAGGATGATGGGCACCCGACGGCGGGTGAAGGTTTACACCCTGAACAAGGACCGGCAGTGGGATGACCGGGGCACCGGACACGTCTCCTCCGGATATGTGGACCGCCTGAAGGGCATGTCTCTGCTGGTGAGGGCCGAGAACAACGGTGAGTGACCGGAGGATGGGGGAGGAGCAATACCGGCACTACACTGAGGAGAACGCTACAGGGAGATTACACCGAGGATCAGCCACAGAGAGAATGGGGATCACCCTAAGAGAGCAGAGAGGGATCACCCAGAGAGAGAGAGGGATCACTCAGGGAGTAGGGATCAAACCAATAGGGACTAGGGAACATCTGAAAGAGCACAGTGAGATCAGAGAGACAGAGTTAAGAGGGATCACCCGGAGATAAAAACTGACTTTTTAGTAGCAAAGTACGCCTTACTGGAACAAGTCTGTTTTTACAAATGTTTGACCACATATGTTCTAGCGCCCGTTAATTTAACGGGCTTAATGTCTAGTTTTAAAATAAATTTGTCTGCACGTAGAGCGCTTTTCCTTTTGTCTTTTTTTCTGCTTCAGAGTTTCCTCACTTCTGAGAAGAGCTGCTCAGTGCCATTGGACATTCACACTTTGGGACTTTATATTCATGAACACTTGGTATTTATTTTATTTTTAATCAGTCCCTTTCATCTGTTATTCCCCATCCCCCACTTTCCTCTCCCCTTTTTAATTGTTGTCTTTACCCTTCATATGCTGGTGGTTTTTAGCGCTCTTATATAGTTGTTTATTGTTCACACTGCCAAGCGTCAGCCACTGACCCACAACAGGGTGCCAGCAAGCCACCCATACTGCTAGGCATCAGCCACCGACCCACAACAGAATGCCAGCAAGCCACCCACAGCAGGGCAGGGTGCCAGCAGCCAGCCAGCCATTTTTTTAACCTTTATTGTCTCTTTCAAATTGCAGTGGAGATGGATGAAGACCGAAAAAGTAAAAGTGTGGTCTGGGACTATTTCTCGTCTCAACCATCTCCAGGAAAACCAGCAGGGCGCAACACATGCACAAACAAAAGCATGAAATCAGTAACTGCAAAAAACAAAAATACGTCAAATCTAAGAGTTCGTCCTATTGAATTATATCATACAGCACAGAAAAAACAAAATTAATATCAATGTGATTTTGAAATGCCTCCTCCACTATCCCAGGCAACAATAACAGATATGTTTCAGAAAAAAAACAGGTGTCACTGTCTAGGTTCAGATGGAAGATCCCAACTGCTGGACAGAGTAATCACAGAGATGATGGTCACTGATAACCAGCCATTTACAATGGTGTCTGACTCAGGATTTAAGCAGTTGGTGTCCATACTTGAGCCAAGGTACACACTGAAGAGTGAGAAGTATTATCAAACCGAAATGCTGGGAAAGATTCACCAAAAGGTCGTTGAAAAAGTATAGGCTATGCTGCAACCAGAGAATGCTGGCAACTCACTCTCATTCATGACTGACTACTGGTCGGGAGGAGGACAAACAGAGTCACTAATGAATCTTACATGCCACTTGACAGCGGATGGACAAAAAGGCAATTGGTCTTGAATACAAAAGTGATGCAAGGATCCCACACTGGGGAGAACAGTAGAGAAATGTTTCTAGGCATGCTTGAAGAATGGGGAATCACCAAAGATGGAGTGATTCTTGTGCTCCTTCGAGAAAGCAGAGCAAACATGCGGAAAGGAATGAGGCTTGCTGATATGTCAGCCCTCAGTGTCATGGCACACAACACCCTCCAACTTTTAAATGATGGTCTGTCAAGCCAGAGAGCTTTGATTGATATGTTTTGAGAAGCATGAAGAGATTAAAAATGTTGTGCTGGCAAGTCTTTTGAATCCTCGATACAAGAATCATGCTTTCTCTTCTGATGTATTGGCCAAGCCAAAACAATAGCTGACAGAAGATATTCAACAGAAGGTGCAGGAGGTTCCTGCTGAAAAGACAAGTCCAGAACAGCATTTTTCTAATCTGAAAGAACAGCATGCTGCAAAAACTGTCCAAAAAGACAACAACGAAGAGAATCTTCTTCATCGTGGTTGAATTGATCATGACATTTTCAGTGTTTTATTGGGGCCTCATGCGGAGGATTCTTCTGAATCTGCAATAATGAGCCTGGATGATGAACGTCATCTCTATTTGAAGGAACCAGTAATTGACAGAAGAAGTGGTGATCCTCTTCAGTGGTGGAAGGAAAATTAAGGCATGCTAAAAAAGACTTGCTTCCCATGCTAGAAGATACCCCTCTCTCTCTGCTTCTCTGTCCTCCTCTCCTCCTGTACCAAGTGAGCATGTTAATGAAGTGGCAGCATTATTTGAATAAATCAGAAACGGTTTAACAGGTGAACATGAACATGCTGAAATGTTCTGTTTTCTGCAATATAATATTTTTCTACTTAACTGGGAGTATTGAAAAGTGTAATAGTACTAGTGTCCACTCCAATCCCCTGTCTTGCTTTTTTATCAGCAGTTTTGCACTAACTGCAGTAGTGATTAAAATCATTGCAGTGAGTGCACTACTGCAGCAGTAGACCACTGACTCCAGTCCAATCCACTGTCTAACTTTTTTTTCTAGCAGTTTTGCACTGACTGCAGTAGTGATTTAAAATCATTGCAGTAAGTGCACTGTTGCAGCAGTAGTCCACTGACTCCAATCCACTGTCTATTGTAACACTCTGGTTATCTCTAATCAGGGGTTGGATCTTCAGCTGTAGAAAACCACTCAGTAGTTTTGCAGAGAATATGTTAAGTCACCCGACCTAACTCTCTTTACTCATCACAGTGGTTGAATACTGCTCTTGGACACACAAGACTCAATTACTAGCAGAAGCACAGCATAACCAATTATGCAGCAGTGTGAGTAGCAAATGGCAATGATTGAATACACAGAACCAAGTAGTTTAGGCACACAAAATTAGCAAGCAGACATACAAGGGAATGTATCCTTCTTGAAATGCAAGGTGCGTATAAGCAGGGTTAAAGCGTAGTAATGGTAGTATTAATGGTATTTGAGAAGCGGGTTCCCTGTGAGGTGCTTAACAATAGCAATCTCTGAGGCAGCAGCAGCAAGCAGGTTTAAGGAGTTACAATGGTATTATCAATGGTATTGAGATGGGGGGTCCCCTGTGGGGTACTTATCAGTAGTAGTGATCTCTGAGGCAGCAGCGGCAAGCAGGGTTAAGGAGAAGTGTAGCAGGAGATGCTCCGGTCTGATGGGTACTTCAGCAGTGCAGGGAGACTTGGTAATCGCTAGGACGGATCTGGTAAGGCCTCAGGTATGAGCGGTTGCACGAACAATTTGTTTGTGCAAACTGCTGGTTAAAATAGGCGCCTTGAGCGGCGCCCGAAAATGACGTCACACGCGACGTTAAGCGTCACCACGCCCACATGCGTTTCACCTGACCGAAGGAAGTCTGGGATTCTTACATCTGTTTGTTGTCTAGCTTGTTTCTAGCAGTTTTTCTGCCACTGACTGCACTGCTGGAGTATTGATTTAAAATTATTGCAGTGAGTGAGTGCACTACTGCAGCAGTTTATGCGTCATTCATAATCAGATGATGTGAAACTGATGTCCCTGCAGGTGCAGGTTTCCTATAGTTTTTTTATGCAGTTAAGGTGTGAAGAATATCGGCAACGAAAAACCGATATCAGACGATCCCTAAAATATATATTATGGATGTGTGTGTGTGTGTGCCAGGTGTTGTCCTGTAGGGGGAGGTGGAGAGTTCAGGTTTCAGAAAGCCGCTTCCCCCAGCCACTGCTTTTCACTGCTGACTGCATTGTGCCGACCAAGCTTCAGTTCTGCTGATGTTCAGCAGAGCGGGAGCTTGGTTGGATCCGACAGCCTTTCCTACAACCACAATGGCGCTACACCCCTGAGGACCTCCAGCGGCACTCCAGTTGAGAAGGGCTGACATAGATGCAATTCTCCCTTTGATCAATCACTATTTAGTCATGCAAGGTCCATAAAGACATGGATGAGCGCGTTTGGGGTGAAGGAACTTGACTGGCCTGCAAAGTCCTGACCTCAACCCAATAGAACACCTTTGGAATGAATTAGAGCAGAGACTGCGAGCCAGGCCTTCTCATCCACATCAGTGCCTGACCTCACAAATGTGCTTCTGGAAGAATGGTGAAACGTTCCCATAGACCCACTCCTAAACCTTGTGGACAGCCTTCCCAGAAGAGTTTATGTGGAAGGAAAATGATAAATGGTTTTCAAAGTTTTTTACAAACCAATATCTGAAAAGTGTGGCAGGCATTTGTATTAGGCCCCCCTGAGTCGGTACTTTGTAGAACCACTTTTCGCTGTAATTACTGCTGCAAGTCTTTTTGGGGTTGTCTCTACCAGCTTTGCACTTCTAGAAAGTGAAATTTTTGCCCATTCCTCTTTACAAAATTGCTCAAGCTCTATAAGATTAGCTGGAGAGCGTATTTGAACAGCAGTCAAGGCTTGCCACAGAATCTAAATTAGAGTTCGGTCTGGACTTTGACTGGGCCATTTTAACACATGACTATGCTTTGATCTAAACCATTCCTTTGTAGCTCTGGCTGTATATTTAGGGTCGTTGTCCTGCTGGAAGGTGAACCTCCGCCCCGATCATTTGCAGACACTGACCGGTTTTCTTCTAATATTGCCCTGCATTTGGCCTCCTGCATCTTCCCATCAACTCTGAGCAGCTTTCCTGTCCCTGCTGAAAAAAAGCATCCCGCCATGTTTCACGATGGGCATGGTGTGTTCGGGATGATGCGCAGTGTTAGTTTTCCGCCACACATAGCGTTTTGCTTTGAGGCCAAAAAATTAATATTTGGTCTCATCTGACCAAAGCACCTTCTTCCACATGTTTGCTGTCCCCCACATGGCTTCTCGCAAACTGCAAGTGGGACTTCTTATGTCTTACTTTCAACAATGGCTTTCTTCTTGCCACTCTTCCATAAAGGCCAGATTTGTGGAGTGCACAACTAAAAGTTGCCCTGTGGACAGATTCTCCCAACGGAGCTACGGATCTCTGCAGCTCCTCCAAAGTTACCATGGGCCTCTTGGCTGCTTTTCAGATTATTGCTCTTTGCCCGGCCTGTCAGTTTAGGTGGATGGCCATGTCTTGGTAGGTTTTCAGTTTTGCCATACTCTTTCCATTTTGGGATGATGGATTGAACAGAGCTCCATGAGATGTTCAAAGCTTGGGATATTTTGTCCTTGTGTGCCTTGGCCTTCATGATGCTGTTTGTTCACTAAAGGCTAGTACACTCTATAAGAAAATCGGGCGAACATTTTCGTTCAGAGAATTTTCGCACGATTTTCGTATGGTGTGTGAACAACTTTCGACAGCCAATTCGAGAATTTTCGTACAAAAATTCAGAAGGGACAAACTCCAAAATCATTCTCGTACATGAAAAAAACGAACGATTTTAGTTTAACCACTTTACCACCGGAAGATTTTGCTGTCCAGGCCACTTTTTGCGATTCGGCACTGTGTGAATTTAACTGACAATTGCGCGGTCATGCATCGCCGTACCCAAACGAAATTTACGTCCTTTTTTCTCCACAAACAGCTTTCTTTTGGTGGTATTTGATCACCTGTGCGATTTTTCATTTTTTGCGATATTAAAAAAAAAAAAGCGACAATTTTGAAAAAATAACAATATTTTTCTACTTTGACAGTTAAAAAATATCCAATATATTCAATATTTGTCATATATTTAGGCCAAAATGTATTTAGCTACATGTCTGACAAAAAAAATTCTCAGTGAGCGCATTTTTAACCGCTTTAAGACCGGAAGATTTTACCCCATTCCTGACCAGGCCATATTTTGCGATTCGGCACTGCGTTACTTTAACGGTCGTGCGATGCTGTACCCAAATTAAATTTATGTCCTTTTTTTTTTCCCCCACAAATAACAAAAAAAGCGACAATTTTGAAAAAATAACTATTTTTCACATTGAAATTCCCCCCCCCCCCCCCCCAAATGTAAAAATCAAAC
Organism: Pelophylax lessonae; assembly: GCF_965119305.1. Taxonomy (NCBI): domain Eukaryota; kingdom Metazoa; phylum Chordata; class Amphibia; order Anura; family Ranidae; genus Pelophylax; species Pelophylax lessonae. The sequence goes on along the minus strand of NC_138773.1, from coordinate 147,008,629 downwards.
ATTTTTAACATTTTAGGCCAATTTGTTTTCTGCTACATATTTTTGGTAAAAAAAATCGCAATAAGCGTATTTTGATTGGTTTGCGCAGTTATCGCAGCTACTAACTACGGGAAATTTGTCATTTTTATTTTTATTTTTTTTTGCGCGACTGTGATATTGCGGTGGACAGATCAGACCCTTGACTGACATTTTTGACACTTTTGGGGGTACCAGTGACATTACTACAGTAATCAGTGCTATAAATATGCACTGTTACTGTAAAAATGACACTGGCAGGGAAGGGGTTAACTTTTATTGGTGATCAAGGGGTTAATGTATGCCTGGTGCATGGGGGGAGGGGACTGTGTGACACAGGCACAGATCGCAGGTTCAGCTATGCTGAATCCTGCAATCTGTCACTGTCACTTAGGAGATCCGCCCGCTTTGTTTACACAAGTGGGCGGATCTCCACACTCGATCCCCGACGATCGGGCCCGACTCCCGCTGTAACTGAATACAGCGGGAGCGAGCCTCCGGCGGCGCGCACACGTGGCGCCCACAAGGGGAGGAGTCCAGCGACGTAGGTCTACGTCGCTGGACGATAACAAACCACTTTGCCGCAGTAGTATCCATGTGAGCGGTCGGCAAGTGGTTAATGTGTACCGTTTTCATTAGATTTTTGTACAGAAAAAATCAGAAAAAAAAGACCATGTTAAGAAACAATAAACAACAAAAAAAGAAAGCCTTTGTCGTACAAGAATTTTCATACAAATTTTTGCTCATTGTTTCCAATTTGCTGTGAAACGAGGAAAATCGGATGATCGTTCGCCCAATTTTCTTATAGTGTGTACCCCACTTAAGGTTTACTATCAAACCTCAGGGTTCACAGAACAGCTGTATATTTACTGAGATTAAATTACACACAGGTGGACCCTATTTACTAATTAGATGACTTCTGAAGGCAGTTGGTTCCACTAGATTTTAGTTAGGGGTATCAGAGTAAAGGGAGCTGAATACAAATACACGCCACACTTTTTAAATATTTATTTGTAAAAAAATGTTGAAAACCATTTATCATTTCTCTATCGTCCATCGACAGATGCAGCCTCATCTCCATGAGCTGAGTGGCTTATGCTCCTCCCATCAGAAGTAGTCTAGGCAGGAAAATTTGAATACACGCGCCGGGGGGCTGTCCCTCCAGGCATAAACCCCCACTGCACAGCCCAGCACATCAGTTTGTTTTCTGCCTAGAGAAGGAGTAGACCTAGGTTTCCTGCTGGAACTCTGGTCTCAGTTTTTTTTTTTAGAATATTTTCTTTTATTTCTCTTTACTCACTTGCTAGCTAGTGTTCAGGTAAGGATTTCCTGGTGATCTACAAGCAACGATGCTGGCTGGGGCTTCGTACTGGATAATCTAGGTCCTTATGGTCCCCCCAGTCTGGCTTACGAGCATGAGCAGGTTATAGTTCCGACCTAGGCCTAGCCACGACGGTGCCCCCTTGTCCGGAGGTAGACGAGCCTGCGAGCGGTTACTCACCGGGACGCATCGATCTGGAATGCCCTGATTTGCAGCGCACCCCCACTTCGGGTGGGAGGCAGTTTGCCTGGAGCAGAGCCCACCCCGTCCATGGTATGGTGAATAACTGCCCCCCTTGTCCCTGCTGGCCTTGGGGGGGATGTGGGCCCTCCCCTGGGGATAATGAAATTTGTGCCTCCCAAGAGAACCCCCCTGGTCTGCCCGGTGCCTGGTCTGTGTCTCCTCCCCTCTCCCTGTCCCTGGTGGGGGCTGAATGTCTGTCTGCAGTGCTCTGGCGCTCGGGGGGGGGGGGGGATGACATGGTACCTTGGGCTTGCTGGTTCCTGTGGTGGTTCCTGAGGCCTTCATGTGTCGGTCCCTAGCCGCATTGTTCACCGTGGGCACCGCCATCTTAGGTGTGGGCAATGGAATTTTTTTCCCCATAGACTTCTATGGGGCAGCCATTTTCCCTGCAGCTTCCTATTGTTTTTTATGGACTTCCATCTTTGTGTAGCCCTAGTGCTCTATTTGGCAGTGTATCCCTATCAGGCGACATCACTTCCTGTGTGGTCATTTCCTGCTGCTGAGCCGAGGTCACTTCCTGCTTCTCTCTCCATGCTGTTGAAGATTCAGGAGGCTGTGTATCTGAGGTGGTAAAGTATTGAGGGTTCCTGCGGGCATATCCTTGCACTTTCTGCTTTCAGTTTGGTTTAAAGGGGCTCCCTGCAGACCGTTGCGCTCAGTGGTGGATACCGCGACTGGGGTTCTTAAAGCTACAGTACTCTGTTTTTTGCAATTTGCACTATGAAGTCCCAAACTGGAATTCCACCCTCAGACCCACCGTCCGGATCGCAGTTGCTGGCTGCAATTTCAGCTGCCCTGGAAAGCCTAGCGACTAAAGTTGATTTAGTCATGAATAAGGTAAGGTTCATAGCCGTAAACAGCCACTGCCTTCTCCATCTGTGGAGGTGTCCTCTGATTCAGTGGCTGATGTGGTTGCCCCGGATGCTCCTCTTCCTGAGGGGTCGCTGTCCTCGCAGTCAGATGAAGAGGATCTGTCTTCTTCAGTTGCAGCGCGGGAACGCGCTTTGGTGGAAGCCCTGATTATTTCAGTGCAGGATACTTTCAAATTGGCTGATGAGCCCACGCCGGCAGGGACACAATTGGCTTTTGGCTTCCAAAAGCCTCAGAAATCTGGCAAGTTTTTCCCTTTTCCCGACACTTTTCACAATATTGTGAATGACCAATGGGGGCACGTTAAGCACCTGTTAGTGGTGCCGAAACGCTTTAAACGCCGGTATCCTTTTGCTGAAAAGGTTTCCAACTGTTGGACGGTGCCACCTTAAGTGGACCATCCAGTTTCTAGATTAAACAAATCTATTTTCTAAATTCTAAATTTTCTAAATTCTAAAAAATCTAAATTCCCTGGTTTTTACGGAATCTGTAGACAGGCGGGTGGAATCCCTTTTCCGTCATCTTCACCTGCTAGCGGGTTCCATTTTGAAACCAGTTTTTGTGTCTGTGCTAGTCTCGGACGGTGACAGCATGGATTAGGGGTTCGCGGGAGTCTTTGGACCCCAAGACTGTTACCCCCCGGAGCAGCTGGAACTGTTGGACTTGGGTGTTCCTGTGTGATACGTCTATGTATGCGGCTCCCCTGGTGGCCAGGGTCTCAGCCGTGGGTATTGTTTTAAGACGTATGGTCTGGTTGAAGAGCTGCTAAAAAAAAAAAAAAAAAAAGCCTTAGCTGATCTCCCCTTTCTGGGAGACGGGTTGTTTGGCGACCTCATTGGATGAGTTGATCAAGGGCGTGACTGGCGGGGAAGAGTACTCTTCTTCCTCAATCCTGCAAGGGTAAGACACCCCATCCTAAGCGGGGTCCCTCCTTTTCTCCTCATAAATGTTTTTTCGTGCCTCCGTTCAGAACTTAAGGAGGTGCTGAGAAACCTTGGGGCAAGTCCAAGGCCAGTCAGTCCGGTGCTGCAGACAAGTCCTCTTCAGCATGAAGGGGCGATCTCACCCGTCTTAGGGTTGGGGGTGACATCTGCGCTTCTTTCAGAAACTCTGGACTTCCTTCATTCAGGATGTATGGGTTCGCAACTGGTTTGTTCCGGGTACAAGATCGAATTCTGGCCCCGGCCAGGGGACAGGTTTTTTCAGTCAAATCTTCACCTGTCTCCGGAGCGTTTGAATGATCTGTGGGAGGCTGTGCAAGATCTCCTGGCTCAAGGGGTGATTGTGCCAGTTCCCCAACAGGAACGCTCTATTCAAACCTGTTCACCGTGCCCAGAAAGGAGGGCAAGGTGCGTCCGATCCTGGCCCTCAAGGCTCTGAACCGCTTTGTGTGGGTGCAGAAATTCCGAATGGAATCCATTCGGTCGGTGGTGGCATCTTTGAATCTGGGATTTTCTGGCTTCTATCGATCTCAAGGATGCTTATCTCCACATCCCCATATTCGAGGGACATCAGCGTTTCCTCCGCTTTGCGGTGGCAGAAAAGCACTTTCAATTTGTGGTGTTACCCTTTATTCTCGCCTCAGCTCCCAGATTTTTTACCAAGGTCCTAGCCCCTGTGCTGGCCTTGTTGCTTCGACGAGGTATCTCCATTGTGGGGTATCTGGATGTTTCCTATTCGGATCTGCTGGAAAACCTCTCCATCACCATTCGGACCCTTCAGGACTTCGGGTGGACGATCAATGTCACCAAATCTGCCCTGACTCAGTCTGTGCGAGTCACCTATCTGGGGCTAATCCTCGACTCTGCTCTGGCAAGGGTCTTCTTTCCCTTGGACAAGCTTCAGAAGTTGTAAAGGGCATCCAATTGCTCATGAAGGCCGATCAGTCCTCCTTGCAGGCTTGCATGAGGGCCCTGAGTCTGATGGTCTCGACCTTCGAAGCGGTCCCGTTTGCTCAGTCTGGCACGAGACAACTGCAGAAAGAGATTGTCAAAATGGAACAGAGATCCTCGGTCATTGGGTCAGAAGATTTGGTTGAGCCATCTCACGAAGTCGGCTCTCTTGGTGGATCCAGTCACCTGTCCTGTGCCAGGGCAAGTCCTTTCTGCCAGTGTTTTTGGACGGTGGTCACCACGGACGCCAGCCTATTAGGCTGGGGTGGAGTGCTGGGGAAGCTCTGTGCTCAGGGGACTTGGGTGTCGGAAGAGTCTTCCTTGTTGATCAATATTCTGGAGCTGAGAGCGATCAAGCTCTGCCTGCTTCACTGGAGGAGTCGGCTACACAGCTCTTTGGTTCAGGTCCAGTCGGACAATGCCACAGCCGTGCCTTACATTAATCATCAAGGGGGCACCAGGAGTGCACTGGCAGCCAAGGAGGTAGCCGAGATTCTGGTATGGGCGGAACACAATGTTCCGGCTCTTTCCGCAGTCCACATCCCGGGTGTGGAGAATTGGCAGTTGGATTACGTCAGGTGTTGGATCAGGGGAGTGGTCCCTGCACCTGGAGGTGTTTCATCTCCTGTGTGTCTGGTGGGGGACCCTGGATGTGGATCTGTTTGCATCTCGCCTCAATAGGAAGGTTCAGAGGTTTGTGGCCAGGTCTCAGGATCCTCTGGCCAACGCCACAGACGCTCTGGTGGCTCCTTGGAGTCAGTATCGCCTGATCTATGCCTTCCCTCCGCTCATTCTCCTGCCAAGGTTTCTTTGCAGGTTGGCTAAGAAATGCATTCCGGTCATTCTGGTGGCACCAGACTGGCCTTGGCGGTCTTGGTACGCAGAGCTGGTAAAAATGGTTGTGGTTCCTCCATGGCATCTTCCTTTGCAGGAAGATCTACCATCTCAAGGACCGATCTTCCATCCTCCTTTACGGTCGCTGGCTTTACGGGCTTGGCTGTTGAAAGCAAGGTGTTGAGGGATGGAGGTCTTTCTGATTCGGTGATTCCTACCCTTTTGAAAGCCAGGAAGTCGACATCTAGGAAGATCTATCATCGTACGTTGAAATCGTACATTTCTTGGTGTGAATCGCTGCAGCCTCGCTTGTTATCTATAGCTAGGGTTTTAGCCTGTTTACAAAAAGGGTTGAGCAGGTCTTGGCATTGGGTACTATCAAGGGCCAGGTTTTGGCCTTGGCTATTTACTTCCAATGTCCGTTGGCTACTCATAGTTTGATTCGCACATTTGTTCAGGGGGTGCATATCTGGCTCCTCCGAGGAGATCCCTGTTACCCCCGTGGGATCTTAATCTGGTTTGTCTGTTCTTAAAAAGCCTCCTTTTGAGAATATTAGGGATATTTTTCTGCTCGCTTTGTCGCAGAAGGTTGCCTTCCTAATGGCTTTCACTTCTGCCTGCAGAGTCTGAGTTGGGGGTGTTGTCCTGTCATTCGCCTTATTTGGTGGCCCACAGGGATAAAGTGGTCCTCTGACCTAATCCGTCCTTTCTTCCTAAGGTGGTGTCGGATTTTCACCTGAATGAAGACCTTGTGTTGCCTTCCTTATGTCCTAAGCCAAAACATCACAAAGAAGTTGCCTTGCACTCTCTGCATGTGGTTTGGGCGATAAGGGTTTATCTGATGGTTACAGAGTCCTTCAGGAAGTTGGACTCTCTGCCCCTTCGCAAAGGTTTGGCTGCGTTCGCTGCGACCATTTCGCGATGAATCAGGCAGACGGTTGTTCAGGCTTAATTGATCAAGGGTCAGGTTCCTCCTTTCCCTGTGAAGGCGCGTTCTAGAGCGCAGAGTGCCTCTTGGGCTTTTCGCCATCAGGCCTCTGTTGTACAAAGTACAAGTTTGTAAGGCAGCGACTTGGTTGTCTGTGCACACATTTTACCAAATTTTACAAGGTGGATTTGTTGGCTTCTTCGGATGCCTCTTTTGGCTGCAAGGTTTTGCAGGCTGCTGTTTCAAAGGAGAATGTTTGTACTTCTCTTCGAGGTCTTTTATCTGGGTGAGCTCCTGTTTGGTTGAGCTCAATGTTGCCCGGTTGGCTAGGTTTAGCCTCTTGAAGTTGACGTTACTGTCTGGTTGCGTTTTCCCACCCCTCATGCCTATACTGCCTTGGGACGTCCCACTCAGCTCATGGAGATGAGGCTGCGTCTGTCGATGAACAATGAAGAAAATACGATTTTTGTAAGCTCTAACCGTAAAATATTCTTCTCTAATGTCCATCGACAGACACAGCACCCACCCCCCTGTTTGGGGTTGGTTCTGTTGTCTTCACTGCTTTTAAACTAAACTGATGCTTGGTTTTGCAGTGTGGGTTTATGCCTGGAGGGACAGCCCTCTGGGGGATCACCATCCACTTCAGAAGAGGAGGCAGGTGCCACCCTCCTTCTGGGACTCTGCTTCCCGCCAAAGACCTCTACCTCACATGCCCATGCCTTTTATATGCTCCACCCCACAATGCACCGGGACACCTCGGGTTGTAACAAAGCCTGTGTGTCATTGGCCAGGTTTCCTCCACTGTCCAACGTGCCTCCCCATTGGGCACAGTGGGGACACTCCCTCAGACCATATAAATTGCACACTGAGCAGGCCTAACTCACAGATCCTGCTCCCTGTTAAGCAGAATCCAATATAGAATTTACCTGCTTCCCCTCTGTTAGGCAGACGGAGCCAAAAACTATACTCGCTCTCCAGCAACTATCTAGGAGGGTGCTACATCCACCCCCCCCCCCCCCCCCACCAAATGAGCCATGTCTTCATTGGCTCTGGGGCAGCCACCCCCTACAAAAAAATAAGTTCCTAACGGAGTATCCCAAAAACCTGGAAAGGGGGAAAAGAGAAATAAATGTACATAGTAATAAATTCCGTAGAAAAATAGATATTCACAAAAGCATTTTATAAACAAAGGCGCATTAACTTAATGCAACCCCCACCAAACAAAAATCTGAGTGAGTAAACATGTCATCCTATCTGACTGAACTACATACAATATTCACATTGTACCTGTGGAGGGCCTAGCCAGACCCGGATATTTGATGCAAACCTGCAAAAGAAAGAACAGAATCAGAAGAGCAATTACAACATTTCTACCTGAACTGGTGAGACTGCTCTCTCCTCAGAGGTGACCTTCTCACCCAAGATCCCTAACTATACATTCTGGTAGCTTCCGGCAGACTTGACTCGGCATTCTGCTGTCACTCCTGGACAGGTGACAACCAAACCCTATCAAGCTAGCTACCTTCCAATTCACTACTTGTGAATAAAAAAAGCACGGTCCCTTAAGCACCCAGGCACTGAATTCTTCCTTACTTCAGTCAAGCCTGCAAGTTCTTGAAGACATGTGGAGTCCATCCGACTGATGCTCAGTGTCCTCCCCACCTGTAGCACCGAGGCAACATGTCTTCTTTTGGGACAAGTTGTTTGCTGGAGCCTGAGCAAGCTTGTTCTGCTTGTGGGGTTTAACAGTCTCTTCAGGGGCCCCTTGCACTCGGCCGTCCCCCACCAAAGAGACTTCAGGCCACTACCCCCTCTGCTGAGGTAGCATCCTGCATAAAGTTTCTTCACTGGCCCATTGGCCCAACAGAATCTTTAGAGTCTTTGTAGAAGTCTCTCTGTAAGAGATTCTCCTCTTTAGCCCGATGGCCCTGTAGAGTGTCCTTTTTAGTGGAAGTAATTTGTAGGCTCTCTTCCACTTTCCGGATTGGCTGTTCGTGGGCAGCGTCTCCGCCCACAACTCCAGATTAGCTGATTCTCTGGCGGTGCCTCATCCTGCTAGGCAGATCTCTTCAGCTCGGCACTTTCCCTCTTCACTGTCACTCCAACTCCAGCTCAGCCAGCGTAAAGATCACGGTACAGCAGATTGTGCTCCTCAATCCGCACGCATCGGCCATACTTGTCTGTACCTGGACCTTCAGTTGCACCTCCATCTGTCCAGGCCAACTGATCTCCCTTGCTATTTTGGAAAATTGTCCCGCTGTCAGGCATAGCACAGCCGACATTTATCTTGATAGCACCTGTACAAACATTCGCTATACTGTCTTGGAAAAGTGTCCCGCTGACATGGATTGCATGGTCAACATTTTTCTTAACAGCATCTCCTCCAGTATCACTATTCATGAAAAGTGTCCCGCTGACATGTATTGCACGGTAAACCTTTTTCTCCATAGTGCGTGTCCAGACATGGCCCCCGGCACACTGATCCACATGCCCTGGGCCGTTGCTTTCTCCGTCCATACTTGAACCAGTCACTGTAAAGCAGACTGTTAAGATTGGTGACTCACTGTCCGAGGTTGGGTGAGACCGGTACACAAAGACTGTTAGGGTCATCCATCTTCCTCTTCCAGGATAGTGGTCATAGGAGAAGGTGGTGAGGTTCCAGAGGTGTAGCCGAGCCGCTGTGGGGCTGCTAGTTGTCACTGGCCGCGGCGGAGCATACACAACAGGGCTCCGGCTGCCGACTTCCGATCTCTGATGACGTCACTTCCTGGCAGGAGAAAAATAGGGGTTGCACGCGTTCGGAGCATCCGTGCTCCTTCGTCAGGCGATGGGAGTATCTCAGATGGGGCAGGGAATTTATACCCTGTTACCGGACTAATTACAAAGACATCTGTCTGGGGGGGGGGGGGGGGCGGAGCCAAAATGCATATACAGCAAGACTCTAAGAAAGTCATCTCAGTGAAAACACAATTGGGGATACATGTCTCTAGGAAATCCATAAAAATCCATAAAAATACATAATGGTATTACATAAAGGAGGACTTATAAGGATAAATCCCATAAAAACAATACTGACATGGCTATGGGGAAAAATAGATCGGTAATATGTGTATACATCTACATGAAAAAACGGTATTGGAGGGAAAAATAAAAATAGAAATAAATGTAAAGATAAAAATAAATATGAAAATAAAAATAAAAAGTAAAAATATATAAATAAAAATAAAACTAGAAATAAAAATAAAACTAGAAATAAAAATGAGAATAAGAAAGATAAAGATAGAATATATATATATATATTGATGGAAAAAAAATATATAGGTCACTGATAGGGAATGATGTGTGAATATATGAGGTGTCACAAGTATATGTGCAATATTTTAGAGTGTGATATTGATTTCTAATCCCTCGTTTAGGCCTCCTGGCGCTAGTGTCCAGGGTATAAATCCAGTAGACACTCTAGCGCCAGGAGGCCTAAACGAGGGATTAGAAATCAATATCACACTCTAAAATATTGCACATATACTTGTGACACCTCATATATTCACACATCATTCCCTATCAGTGACCTATATATTTTTTTTCCATCAATATTTTTATATATATATATATATATATATATATATATATATATATATATATATATTCTATCTTTATCTTTCTTATTCTCATTTTTATTTTTATTTAATTTTAGTTTTATTTTTATTTCTATTTTTATTTTTATTTCTAGTTTTAGTTTTATTTTTATTTATATATTTTTACTTTTTATTTTTATTTTTATCTTTACATTTATTTCTATTTTTATTTTTCCCTCCAATACCGTTTTTTCATGTAGATGTATACACACATTACCGATCTATTTTTCCCCATAGCCATGTCAGTATTGTTTTTATGGGATTTATCCTTACAAGTCCTCCTTTATGTAATACCATTATGTATTTTTATGGATTTTTATGGATTTCCTAGAGACATGTATCCCCAATTGTGTTTTCACTGAGATGACTTTCTTAGAGTCTTGCTGTATATGCATTTTGGCTCCGCCCCCCCAGACAGATGTCTTTTGTAATCAGTCCAGTAACAGGGTATAAATTCCCTGCCCCATCTGAGATACTCCCAATCGCCTGACGAAGGAGCACGGATGCTCCGAACGCGTGCAACCCCTATTTTTCTCCTGCCAGGAAGTGACGTCATCAGAGATCGAAAGTCGGCAGCCGGAGCCCTGTTGTGTATGCTCCGCCGCGGCCAGTGACAACTAGCAGCCCCACAGCGGCTCGGCTACACCTCTGGAACCTCACCACCTTCTCCTATGACCACTATCCTGGAAGAGGAAGATGGATGACCCTAACAGTCTTTGTGTACCGGTCTCACCCAACCTCGGACAGTGAGTCACCAATCTTAACAGTGTTAATAAACTTGTACTATACTAAGCTGGCGCCGCTCTCTCCTTTCTTGCATCTCTCAGGGCTTCTCCACGCTTCAGCCGGCTGCCGCGGATTATAGCTTCTCTACAGTACTAAACTTTGTTCCCCCCCCCCACGCAGCCCCATACCCCCTCCCCCTCCCATCCACCCACATTCCTTGCACCATCTTGGGATATTAGAAGAGCGCCATGACACCCCCCACTTTCATGACTGTAAAGCAGACAAAGTCCTTTTCTACAGCATGATGCATCTCTTCTCCTCTAACTCTCCTGCACATTTCTTGAAAGAACTGATTACAGTCACGACAAAAGTCCATCCGTTGCCATTGGCAACCATCACTGTGAACTTGACTCTTCATCCCGCTCACTAATCCCTGTAGAGCAGGCATCACTCTCCTTGACACTCCAGCACATTTCTTGAGGAAGCAATGGCAACCGTTGCGGCAACCCAGGACGATATCCCAGATAAGCCCCCAAATGTAGCACTGCCCTGTTAAGAGCTGCTGGTATTTCACACTTTATGGATTCCCCTGGGTTACCCATAGCAACTGCATGCAGAATTCTCTTATCACTTTACATTTTTGGCTCAATCAAAGATCAGTCTAGGGGTTGTTGTTTTTATTTTATGTTGGGATAGGAGAAGGGATGAGTGGGATACTCCAAAGTTTAAACTATTCACAATTCAGAGTACTCGAACTTGAGAATGCGGCAAGGCTACTGCTTCATCCTGCCACTAGATGAATCTGAGGTAAATGTTCCTGTTTGTATTTCTCTTCAGGGCACTCACCTAGCACCTTCTTTCTCTGTACCAGCCAACACCCATCCACTGACTGCACTCAGTGGTCCCCTTCCTGGGCAATATCCTCTGTACTCACGATACTGCTTTCCAGATTCTCGCAGTGCCCCTACTCCTCAGTCAGCTCTCTTGGACCTCTGGGTTCAGCTCCACACTGCTGGTTCACCAGGCCAAATGCCTGTGACCATCACCATCCACTTCAGAAGAGGAGGCAACCGCCATCCTCCTTCTAGGACTCTGCTTCCCGCTAAAGACCTCTACCTCACGTGCCCCTGGCTATATATGCTTCACCCCACAATGCATCGGGACAACTGTCTGTGCCAATGCCTGGTGCTGTAACAAAGCCTGTGTGTCATTGGCCAGGTTTCCTCCACTGTCCAACGTGCATCCCCATTGGGCACAGTGGGGACACTCCCTCAGACCATATGAATTGCACACTGAGCAGACCTAACTCACAGATCCTGCTCCCTGTTAAGCAGAGTGCAACATAGTATTTACCTGCTTCTCCTGTGTTAGGCAGACAGCCAAAAACTATACTCACTCTCTAGCATCTATCTAGGTGGGTGCTACACTTCTATGGGGGGTCCCTCTTTGTGGTGGGAGGGGGAGGCACCGTGGACCCTGGTGTGGTTGGTTGGAGTTTTCTCTGGTGCGTTTCCTGTGAGGGTGAGCTGGCGGAGAGGGGCCCCTGGTATGGGGGAAGGGGCCACTGGGGCAGATGTTAATGCACCTTTGTGACTAGCCTTCACTTAAGGGGAGTCATACAAGGCAGTTATCGATTGCAAAAAGGATGGGCCAAAGCCATAATGATATAGAACTGTTGTAGGGTAAGGCCAGGAAAAGGTATCAAATGCCTTGTTAATTTCAGGGGACAGAAGCATGGTTTTCAGGGAGCGTCGAGGGGTTTAGTTAATCAACTGTAGAACTCACCTAATAGCATCTCCTGCTTGGCGTCATTGCACAAAACTGTCTTGATCCTTCTTAATTAGACAGACGGAGAGTTGTCGATTGGCTAAAATCTTTGTAAGAATCTTCATGTCAATGTTAATTAAGGAGATGGGTTTGAAGTTCTCAAAGGAGTATGATCCCGATCAAGTTTAGGATTCATCACTATATTGGCGGTTAAAAGGGTCGAGGATAGTGCAGAGCCTTTTTTGACGGAATTATACATCGTCGCCAGGCGAGAGGCAAGCTAGTTTTTTTTTATAGTACAAAGAAGTAAAACCATCAGGGCCTGAAGGTTTGCCTGGTTTCAAATCCTTGATATATTGTAGGTGTTAGAAACCGTTTGTTAGAAACTGCTAATTGGCTAATAAGCATGCGCGAATTAGCTCCCGTTAGCAGCCTCTATTTGGCTAGCGCGCATGCGCAAATTAGCCAATGCCCATGTCATGTGTTCTCACGTTTGCACGCACTGACCCAGATGTTTTGGCGCCAAAGAAGGCCTATTTAAATGCAGCTGATGCACTGGCAATTTGCTGTTTTGTCTTCAGCTCTTGCCGTTGTTCCTGAACCTGTGACCTGTTTCCTGCTTATTTCCTGTTGACCTTTTGGCTTGTTCCTGACTCCGCTCGTCTGCTGCCCATCCTGACCCCGGCTTGTTTGACCATTCTCTCGGATCTCCCTTGTCGGTTTACCTGCATTCGGACCTTGACCGGTTCTCCCTTGGTGGGGCGACCCTGAGGACCGCGACCTGGTATCCACACGCAGCGAAGTCCATCCTCACCACCAGAGGCTCTGGCGAAAACTGGTGGATACTTCGATTCCGCACCTCAGGCTAGCCTGTGTCACTTACCTTGGGGGTTCCCGTCCAAGCTCCGCCCTCTAGGGAACATTGGGGCCTATCTCTGCCATCAGGTTACCTCCAGCACCCTAACAGTACAAGACAGCTTTGTCGGAACCTGCAAGAGAGGCCTCACCGTTAGAGGAGATCTGCCAACACCTAGCAGCCCTGTCTCAAGCCGTGAGGACGCTTCAGGATGGCTATACACAGAGGGACGATTGCGCTCTGTAACCCTCCCGGCAGATTCCACTGCGCCATCTACTCCCTCCTCAGTAGTGATGCTGCCACCAGAACCTCGGGTCCCTACCCCTGAAAAATATTCCGGAGATCAGGGTAAATTCCGAGCGTTTCGCAATGCCTGCCAGCTATACTTTTCCTTGCAACCCCGGACCTTCTCCCTGGAGGCAACCAAGGTGGGGTTTGTTATTTCATTGCTACTAGGCGAACCCCAGTCCTGGGCCCATCGGCTCCTTGAAGAGGGTAGCCCCCATTTGAACTCTCTATTGTCATTTTTTGAGGCTATGGCCCACCTCTATGATGATCCACAGCGATCTTCCACCGCAGAAGCTGCGCTACACGTTCTCCAGCAGGGACGCAGACCCGTAGAGGACTATGTCACAGACTTCTGTCACCTGAGTTCCGACACTTCCTGGAACGAGGCCGCACTCCGGTACCAGTTCTGTCTTGGCTTGTCCGAAGCACTGAAGGAGGAATTCAAATAGACCGTCTGCTCCGAGAACGCCGGGCAGAACAATCAACGCAGCAGTTTCGGCCAGCCTGCATGTTGCCACGAGTAGCACCTCCTGTACACTTCTCTCCCACTGGGGCAGTCTCTCCCAGCCCTGCTCCCGCCAGAGCCATGCCTGATGCACCTGAACCCACGCAACTTGGGGTCATGTGACCTGCCTCGTCTCCGGAGGAGAGACGTCGCCGCCAGCTGGGTAATCTTTGCCTGTATTGCGGAGAAGCTGGCCATTATGTGCGCTCTTGCCCAGCAAAACACCATAAGTCTTTGCCAGTCTCGCCCTCCAGTTGTGTGGCATCAGTTACCTCTACCTCCCACTTAGCTTTTCCTGTGTCTTTACAGCTCCCAGAAGGACCCTGTCCAGATTGCAGCAATCATTGACTCGGGAGCCTGCAGTTGTTTCATTGACCGTTCCTTTGCGGAGCAGCAAGGCATACCTCTCCGGACCAAGCCCCAGGACCTCACCATCTTCCTGGCCGATGGCTCCCACATCAAGTCTGGACCCATAACCCAAGAAACCCTTCCTCTTCCATCGGGCTCTCCATCTGGCCATAAGGAATTGATACCTTTTTGGATGTCATCGCATCTCCCTTATTTCCCATTATCCTGGGATTGCCATGGTTGAAGGCACACAACCCGCAACTGGATCACAGGAGCCGTCCAGTTTCTGTCTCCTTAATGCAGGAACTCCTGTCTACCCGCTCCATCCAAGTCCCCCCAAACCCTGTTCTGTCTCGAACCTGAGCCTGATCTACGTTCTGTTGTACCCAAGGCCTATCACAACTTCCTGGATGTTTTCAGTAAGCGGGGAACTGAGACCTTACCTACTCACCGTTCATATGATTGCCCCATCGACTTGCTCCCGGGAGCCGAGATCCCATTTGGCCGAATTTACTCGCTATCTGAACGTGAGCTGGACGTTTTAAAGGACTATGTGGACGAAAGTCTGAAGAAGGGATTTATCCGTCCTTCCACCTCTCTGGCAGGGGCAGGTATCTTTTTTTTGTAGAAAAGAAGGATCACTCCCTTCGACCTTGTATCGATTACAGAGACTTGAATAAAGTTACCATTAAGAACCGCTACCCATGGGGGCCGTGGCTGGACGTGCCTGGTCTGGCTCCCACTCACTTAGTCGCCAACCGGTTTCTGGGTGGCGTTATCTCCTCCACATGATGTAACGGAGTACGTGATTTATGGACCCGGACAGCCTACTGGGGGGCACTGATTACTGATTATTGGGTAGCGAATACCTGTGCTTGTGGGAAGTATAGTACTGTTTTACTCCACTGGTTATTTCGTTGGAATTCACCTATTGTATCCTATATTGCTTGAGATGACATCACCACCTTGGTATGTGGGGCAGGTTGGGTTTAGTACTCACCATAATGGGATGAGAACATATGTTATGTGCCGTTGGTCATGGTCCACGTTTACTCCCCTATATACCGATGATTATGCTCTCCCCTGTACCCTTGTAACATTGTTTACCATACGTAAGTGATGCTTTATCTCAAGTTGTTGGCCGGCTTTTTCTTTTTGTTTCTGTCTGGTCTTGTTTTGTATTGTTTGTGCAAAAAAGTTTTCAATAAAAATTATCTGATTAAAAAAAAAAAGAACCGCTACCCTCTCCCTCTGGTTCCCGAGCTCTTTCAGCAGCTCAGATCTGCTGTCCTGTTCACTAAGTTGGATCTTCGCGTGGCCTATAACTTAGTCCGTATCCGAGAAGGCGATGAGTGGAAGACAGCTTTTCGTACCAGGTTCGAACATTTCGAATATCTTGTGATGCCTTTTGGCCTCTGCAACGCTCCAGCTACGTTCCAACACTTTGTGAACGATATTTTCTGCGATTGGCTGGATACCTTTGTCATCGGTTACCTAGATGACATCCTAATCTTCTCTACATCCCTGGAGCAACATCGCGAGCATGTTGGAAATGTCCTCAGCCGCCTTCGTCAGTATGGTCTCTATGTTAAGGCCAAGAAGTGCGAATTCGAGCAGAGCAGCATCCCATTTCTGGGGTTAATAATTTCTACAGAGGGTATAGAGATGGATCCCCAGAAGGTCTCTGCCATCCTGGATTGGCTACCTCCATCTGACAAAAAGGGAGTGCAGCGATTCGTTGGCTTCGCCAACTTCTATAGAAAGTTCATTCAGGGTTTTTCTCATATAATCACTCCCACTACTCAGCTCACCAAGTAGAATGTTTGCTTTCAATGGACCCCCGAAGCCCAGCCTGCCTTCTTGGTCCTTAAGAAGCTCTTCACATCAGCCCCTGTGTTTAGTAACCCGGATCCCACCTTACCCTACCTCCTCGAGGTTGATGCTTCTGAAGTTGCTGTCGGGGCAGTCATCTCCCAAAGACAGGGAACCAAGGACTTGATACACCCAATAGCCTTCTTTTCCCGGAAACTCTCCTCTGCGGAGAGGAATTATGATTTAGGGACCGGGAACTTCTGGCGATCAAAGCTGCACTTGAAGAGAATGGCGGTATTTGCTGGAGGGGGCTGTACACCCTATTCTTTTTACGGATCACAAAAACGTTGAGTATCTGAGATCTGCAAAACGTCTGAGACCCCGTCAGGCACGGTGGGCACTTTTTTTTTTTTTTTTTCAAGATTTTCATATATCACCTATCGGCCTGGGTCTAAAAATGTTAAACCGGATGACCTGTCCCAGATGTTTGATAACTTCAGTACCTGACACTATCCTATCCGAAAATAACTTCCTACTTTTATTCACAAATCTGAAAGCTCGTCTTGAACAAGCCTCTGCCCACATTCCTGGTCCACCCGGAATACCCCTGGTGCACAAGAAAGGCTTGTTATGGGTTAAAGACAAGATCTTCATCCCGGAGAAGGTCAGAACAACAATCTAGCTGCCTGCCATGATCGCCCTCTGGCCAGTCATTTTGGTGTCCATAGAACCCTTGACCTCCTGCAGCGCTCTTTATGGTGGCCTGACATGGAAGAGAGCTGCAGGAGTTATGTACTCTCCTGTACCACCTGTTCCCGGTGTAAAACCGCCAGAAGTAAGGCGTGGGGTCTTCTCAGACCTCTTCCTATCCCTGATCGACCCTGGCAAACAATTGCCATGGATTTCATCTTGGAACTTCCACCTTCTGCGGGGTGCTCTGCCATTTTTGTGGTGTTAGATCGACTCTCTAAAATGGCCCATTTTTTCCCCTCAAGGGTACTCCCTCTGCAAGGGAAACCGCAGAGATCTTCATTAGGGAGATCATAAGACTCCATGGGGTTCCCAGGAACATCATCTCTGACAGAGGGGTGCAATTTACGTCCCGCTTCTGGAAGGCTTTATGTAAACTGTTAAAGATCGAGTTGTCTTATGTCCTCAGCCTACCACCCACAGACCAACGGACAAACTGAGAGGACAAACCAAAGCCTGGAGCAGTACCTGCAGTGCTTTACCACCTTTGTCCAGGACGACTGGGTAGCCCTGTTAGCATTTGCAGAATTCTCCTACAACAATTCCAAGCACTCTGTTACTGGCCAATCTCCCTTCTTCACTAATTACGGATTTCATCCCTCCTTCTTACCAGATATTCCATGTGAATCCGGAGTTCCTGCAGTCCAGGACACCGTCAACTTCTTTTCCCGAAATAATAACCTTCTGCGGGAGACCTTAGCCAAACTGCGTCCAAAAAGATCTTCGACAAGAGAAAGAAGGGAGAGTTGGTTCTTCAACCTGGCTTTCCACAGCTAATCTCCGCCTGGCCTGCCTGTCCAGGAAGCTGGCTCCCAGATTTATTGGTCCATTTCCAGTTAAAAGGAAACTCAATGATGTGTCCTATGAACTATCCCTACCCGATACCCTTCGGATCCATCCCGTATTTCATGTTTCTTTACTGAAGCCCGTGATCCCCGATAACTTCCCCGGTAGAAGTTCCGGTACCCCAGAACCTGTGATTGGCTGTAAGGATGGATCCACCTACAGTTTCAAGCTTTGCCATTTGACCTATCCTCCACGCCCCAGATTTTTGCCAAGGTCATGGTGGATGCCTTGGCATTTCTCCACCTCAAGGGTGTCTTGGTAATTACCTACCTAGACGACTTGCTTCTCTTTGCACTATCTCAGGAACAGTTGACTGAAGACTTGGAGTTGACGAGGAGCTTCCTAGAAGGTTTTGGGTGGCTCTTGAACCTGGAGAAGTCCAACTTGGTTCCTTCCCAGCAGGTCACTTACCTAGGGTACTTGCTGGACTCCACACATTGGAAGGTATTTCTGCCCCAGGAGATGAGGTCGAAAATAAAAGGCGCAGCAAGACTGCTTCAGGACAACCAGCTGGTCTCGGTAAGAAGGGGGATGACCGCTTTGGGGTTGTTAACCTCCACCATTTCAGCAGTGTGATGGGCAGGACATCATTTTTGTTCCCTAGAGATCTTCCTCCTGAAGGTTTGGGACCACAGTCAGAAATCTATAGATGCCCTTGTGTGTATTCCAGCTCTGGTGATAGAGAGGGCGGTAAATCTGTCCCAGGGATTGCTGTGGGTCCAACCAGTCACCAAGGTGGTGACCGATGCACGCGGCACAGGTTGGAGCACACTTGGGCCCCTTACTGGCATAAGGCTCCTGGGGGAGGGAAGAGGTGAAGAGATCCTTGAACTGAAGGGAGTCGAGAGCAGTTTTTTGATGCTCTTCCCTTTTCAGGAAAAACTGCGAGGACATCACATACAGGTTAGTTCGGACAACTACTCGGCAGTCGCTTACATCAACAAGCAGTTGGGGACAAGTAATGGAGCACTGTTGGCTCTGGTGATAGAAATTCTGAGGTTGGCCGAAGCCAACGCCCTGTCCCTCTCAGCAGTTTATCTAAAGGGGATCTGAATCAGGTGGCCAATTTCCTTAGTTATATAGTTAGGTTGAAAAGAAAACACAAGTCCATCTGGCTCAACCAATAAAAAACAAAAAGGAGGAAGACGCTGAGAGAAGGCGACTGGATCCTCAACCAAGATGTCTACGAAATAATCCATAAGCCAGGGGCCCATGTGTGTATCTGTTTGCTTCGAGGGAGAACATGAAAGCTTGGGTATTCTTTCCCTGAACAGGTGGGACGGCGTGCTTGGGGTGGATGCCCTGGCGCAGAGTTGGCCTTTATAATAGAGCGAGAGATGCGGCACATCCAGAGAAGTAAAGAAGTCTTTGGTTTATTGGTATTCCATACTCACAGGCTTAAAACATGACGCACAGGAGAACCACAATGTTCAGCAGACGCGTTTCACACAAAGTGCTCATTCATTGCAGAGTTGGCCTTTCTCCAGGTGCTATGCCTTTCCCCCTCACCGGCTCTGATGCCAGTGGTTGTAAAAAAGTTTCAGACAGAGAACACTTCTGATTCTTATTGCGCCACACTGGCCCGAAAGACCATAGCTCTCTATTGTAAAGGAGCTAGCGGCAGAATCCCCGTGGATACTGCCAATCCACAAGGATCTCCTCTTTCAGGGCACCGTATGTTGCCTGGTTACTGAGGAGGAGTTTCTGAGGGCTTCTCAGACAGGTTGGTGTCTACTTTGTTGGACAGCAGGGAGAAGGAGACACGCTCTATCTACTGGAAGGTCTGGAAGTGCTTCAACAATCCTTGTGTAGAAAGCTCTCTTGAGGTGCATAGTCTGGTGGCAGTCTTGGAATTTCTGCAATGCAGGGCAGTGAAAGGCCTGTCTCCTAACACCTTTGAAAAGCCAAGTAGTAGTTCTCAGGGTATTTTTGGAAAAGCCGTTCGCTTCCAATTCCAGGGCATTAGGTAGGCAGAGACCATATCTGTGTCCTCCTTTCCCTCAATGGGTACTGTCCTTAGTCTTACATGCCCTTTTGGGAGTTCCTTTTGAACCACTTAATAGTTGTTTAAAATTAACTTTGTTTTGGGGGGCGATTACCACCTGCCAGGAGGTTTGGCGAGTGTTTTTCTAGATTGAGTAGTCTTCATGACTGATCCAAACTTTTTGCCAAAGGTGGCCTTGAATTTTCCTTAATTCAATTAAATTTTTCCTTAATTCCTTAAGTATTTTACCTTAATTTTGTGTTGGCCCCCCTGGGGAACAAGAATTTAAGTTCCATATACTGGACATAAGACAGTGCGTCCTTTAAATACGTGGAGAGAACAAAATATTTTAGGAAGACAGATTCTTTTTTGTTTTATTTTCTGGGGCAAAGAAAGGGGATAGGGCCTCCCAAGTGCATGTTAGCCAGGTTGCTTAGGTTAGCTTTTTGCCAGGCCTGCAGTCTAGGGGGTATGGAGGGTTCTGAAGGTAAGGTATCAAGGCACACTCCACCAGGGCGATGGCTGCATCATAGGCAAAAAGGGCTGGAGCTACTCCAGAGTAAATCTTTAGAGTGGCTACGTAGTCCAGCTTCATCTTGTTCTTTAAGCATTATTGGGTGGATCTGTTGTCGGCTAAGGATCAGGCCTTTGGGCGTAAAGTCCTGCATGCTGTAGTCCCACCCTAGGGTTAAGTGGTCGTTTATCCTCTCAAGGTTGCTGTCCTGAAAGACGCAGAGGAAAAACTAAAGTTACACTTACTGGTAACCTCTTTTCTGGGAGTCTTTCAGGATAGCACCGGTTACTCACCCTAAGGTTTGCTGTTCTTCAGGTTCCTGACACAGGAGCTATGGTATGGGCTCTCCTCTCAGCGACCAGGTTCCGTTCCAGTGACCCGGTTGTTAAACGTGGAGCCACAAGTAATCAATATTTTAAGTACAGAAAACAAAAATATAAACAAAAATCCTGTACTGTACAATACAATGTTGTACAGTGCCCAAAAAGCTGGTCGTAAATATGAGCGGTCGGTAAATGGGTAAGTAGGAGTGTCTGTAGTGTTGATGAAATGGTTTTGATATGTTATTGTGTCTCTCCAGCTGGCTGGAGTTGTTCTAGGAAAAAACTGAGGAACTGGCATGGGAAGGTTATTTTAAAGGGGCTGTAGTGGTGTTTCCTGTGAAGGGAGGAGTCAAGGTGGCTGTCCTAAAGGACTTCTGGAAAAAGATGTCACCGATAAGTGTAACTTTGGTTTTTGACCATTTAACTTTTGACATGTCATAAATTCCACTATACTAATTTCTTTTGTTGGCTGGAAGGAATTATGACCCTTGTGTTGAAAGTGAGATTGGCAACACTTCAATTGTGGTCTACCCGTCAACCTCGGGAAGCCAATGAATAGATTGCAAAAAAAAAGTAAAAAATAAATACATTTCTTTTTTTCTTCGTTTTGTATTGAGTAAGGGATGATTATAGCAAAGAGAAATGCAGCGCCACTTAAAAATTCAGTCACATGACCTAACGCATATATAGAAGTCGGAGCCTGCTATCTCCTCGCTCTGCATCTCAGTATTGAGAATATCTTGTTATCAAGCCTGCACAGCTGATTGTGCCTAAAAATGTGAGTTGGATATCTATTGTATTTTTGCCCTAATAAAGCCATACATACAGAGAGCACTAGATTGTCCCTATTTTTGTCTCCCATTGGAGAAATCCCTAAGGACAGTGAGTGTGGAGGATCGCATTTCACAAGATACTGGCTGATTATCATCCACAAGATTATATCCCTTTCTGGGAACAGCTTGTTCTGACTCACTAATAACACAGGGGTCAGAACCTGAGGTGAGCAGCCAGATGTATGTGGTGGAGGATTTTTGATTTCTGAAGTTTCACTCTCAAGCACCAGCACTTTCTGGCTTTTGTAGTCCACATCTTGACATTTTTGCACAGACTCTCTTTTGCACTGGACTTTTATATATTATATATTAGAGGTTTTGGGATTTTTTCATAAGCTTGAATATTCTAATTGGTGTTTTTTTTGAATATTCTGATTGATTCATTTATCTTATTAATCTCCTATATGCAATTTTAATCACTTTTAGACCGGAAGGATTTGCCCCCTTCCTGACCATGCACTATATTGCGATTCGGCACTGTTATTTAACAGACAATTGCGCGGTCGTGTGACGCTGTACCCAAATAAAATTGATGTCCTTTTTTTACCCCACAAATAGAGCTTTCTTTCTCTTACGTCCTCCGACAATCGCCGCCCCTCATAAGTCATCACTATTGGGTATTGACTTCCGCTCCGCAGGAGTAGCTAGGCATAAGACTTAGTCAATAAACAAAAGCATTTAGCATAGACACACCCATGGGGGCTGTCCCACTGGTCAATACCCCCCTGCAGTAATCCATCCCAACTCAGTTTGTCTCTGCCTAGCGTCAGGAGTAGTCAGGCTTCCCTGTGCTGGGGCTTCAGTCTCAGCCTTTCTAATCTTTTCTTTGATTTTTATTTTGTCAGCTTTGATTTAGTCGGATCTTCAGATGAAGATGGATCATGCGGAGCTGGGAATCGGACTGGCCGCCCTGGTTCTCCAGGGCAGAGGGTCAGATGGATACCCAGCCCGCCATCGAGCGTTCTGCTATGGTTCGCCCTGGCACTATGTACGACCCATCCCTGCTCGCAGCAGGGATGCAGCCTGTGAGGTGGCTACCTCACTGAAACACATCTGCGGTGCTGTAGTGTCCTGTGTTTGGCTAACGGCATTCCCTGTCATCTGAGGACAGCGGCTTTCAGTTCATAGAGGCACCCCACGCCATCCGGTACAGGTAAGTTCCTTCTGTGTGGGGCCTCTGTCTGGGGTGGCAGTCCTGTGTTGCTGTGTGTCCCCCATGTCTGTGACTTTGTGGGGCTCCCTGAAGCGATCCCTGCGGGGGTCTCCTTTAATGCACTGCGGCCGCTTTGTGGGTTTGGGGGCCCCTTCCCCTGTGTCACTTCGGTGTTTTTGGGGGTACAGACTGTGTGTACCGCGGCCGCAGCGAGTGAAAACCGCGCGGTCCGCCATTTTAGGTATGGGCAAGCATGTCTGGCTTCATTATGGGTTTGTAACAGCTTGCTGTGTAGTGTTTTTTTGGCGCCATCCGGCGCCATCTTGTGTGTGACAGAACGATCGTTCCGAGCACATGTCGGTGGCCATCTTGCCGAAGCCTCCCATTCATTTCTATGGGCAGCCATTTTCCCTTGGCCTTGCAGCATATAGTTCAGCCTCTGACCTCACTTCCTTTTCCTCTGGAGCAGCGATCGGTGTGGTAACACTCTGTGGGGCAACTGCAGACGGTCTCTTCCATAACTCCTTCCTGGCTCAGTTTTGTCCCTTTTGGGGGGTCTGTGTTCACTGTGTATATAGTAGTGGGCTGCGCACTCCGCAGCGCTTTTAAAGGGCCAGTACCTTTTTTTGTAACTTTGGGCAATGGAATCTCAGGACAGTAAATTCCCTCCAGCCTTGGGGGGGGGGGGGGGGGGGTGGACTCCAGCTCTGCTGAAACCCCTGTTATACCTGATTTGGCCGCTGTAGTGGCGTCTTTGGTGTCCAAAATGGAGGTGCTGATGGCTGAACGGGCTGCTAGAGAAAGGCCTAGACTGTCTTTCTCCTCTGATTCAGATGGTGATGTGGCTGCTGTGGCTAGCGTGCCCTTTTCAGGGTCTCGCTCGTCCCTGGACCCACTGGGGTCTGAGGGGGAGGCGGAGGTGGAGGGGGTGTATGATTCTCCCCCGGGGTCGTCTGAGGAACGCACGACTATGGATGAGTTGATTTCTTCTGTGAAAGAAACACTACATTTGGAGGATGAGCCCCATCCTCCGTGCATTGTGTCCTCTTTTGGTACCCATAGGACCCGCCAGTCGGCGCAGGTTTTTCCCTGCCCCGCTGAGTTTCATCACACTGTGAATGAACTATGGCGCAATTTAAAACGTCCTTTCACGGTGCCTAGTCAGTTTAAACTACTTTTACCCCTTTGCGCCTTCTACGGATTCGCGCTGGTGTGTGCCTCCCCAGGTGGATCACACGGTGGCCGTGTTGAACAAGGCTACTTTGATTCCCACTGAGGATACCCCGGTGTAACGGGATCCTACGGACAGAAGGTTGGAGTCTCTTGCCCGCCATTCCTACATGGTGGCGGGTTCCTTACTCAAACCTATTTTCGCTTCTGTCATGGTGGCTCAGGTGGTGGCGGACTGGACTAAGGTGCTTAGACGCACACTAGTGTCTGATTCTGCCCCATCTACTACACTGGCCATGGTGGACCAGATTCATCAAGGGGTCATGTATTTGTGCGATGCGGCCTTGAATGAGGCCCCTTTGGCTGCACGCCTGTCTAGTGTTGTGGTTCTTAACCGTCGACTGATCTGGCTGAAGAGTTGATCGGCTGACTAGACGTCACGGAAAACGGTGGCTGATTTTCCCTATGCAGGGTCTCGCCTTTTTGGCGAGGCTTTAGATACCTTGGTGAAAGGAGTCACTGGGGGCAAGAGCCCTCTGCTGCCCCAGAATTCGAAGAACACGCCCTTCCGCGGTAAGCGGGGTCCCGCCTTTAAACCCAATCAGGGGTCCTTTCGTGCCTTTAAGCCACAAAACAAGGGCAAACCCTTCAAGGGCCAGAGTGGCCAGAAGAAGCCCTGGGCGGGCAAGCAGAAGTCCGGCCATGCCGGTGTGGCGGGTCAATCCGCCTCTGCCTGAAGGGACGCCCCCACCCATTTCAGGGGTGGGGGGACGTTTGCGCCAACCTTGGCTGCTCCGAATTCCGGACAGGTGGGTTCAGGAAATCATTAGATCGGGATACAAGATCGAATTCCTTTCCCGGCCCGCGGACAGATTCTTTCCCTCAAATCTTCATTTGACCCCAAGGCGCCTACAGGACCTGCATCGAGCGATGCAGGACCTCCTTGCCCAGGGGGTGATTGTCCCAGTGCCTCATCAGGACAGGTTTCGGGGGTTTTACTCAAATCTGTTCACTGTGCCCAGAAAGGAGGGCAAGGTGCGTCCTATCCTGGACTTGAAAGCTCTGAACCGCTTCGTGCGTGTTCGAAAGTTCCGTATGAAATCCCTCCGCTCGGTGGTGGCCTCCCTGAGTCCAGGGGAATTCCTGGCCTCTATCGACCTAAAGGATGCGTACCTGCACATCCCCATTTTCGAGGCTCATCAGTGGTCCTCCGGTATGGCGAACCGGAGGTACCTCCTATCAATTTGTGGCGCTACCTTTCGGTCTCACTTCGGCTCCAAGGGTCTTTACCAAAGTGCTGGCGCCTGTTCTGGCCCTGTTGAGGGCACAGGGCATTGCAGTCTTGGGATATCTGGACGATCTCCTGTTAAGATCGAGTGCCAGTCAGAGCCTGCTGTGCGATCTGTCCACCAAGGTGCAGACGCTCCAGGAGTTCGGATGGACCATCAACGTACAGAAGTTGACCTTGTCTCCTTCGGTTTGTCTTCCCTATCTTGGAATGGTTCTGGACTCTGCTCAAGCAAAAGTGTTTCTGCCGGAGGACAAGCTCCGGACCCTTCAGGACGAGATCAGGTCCCTCAGGGACAATCAGTCCTCGTCTCTCAGGAACTGCATGCGGTCCCTGGGGTTGATGGTATTTGCCTTTGAGGCGATACCCTTCGCTCAGTTTCATTCACGGTCTCTTCAAGCGGAGATCCTGGCCAGGTGGGACAGACTACCTCAGTCCTTGGATCTGAGTGTCTCGTTGAGTCGCCGGACCAGAATGGATCTTCTGTGGTGGCTTCAGTCCCCGGTGGTGTCGGAAGGACGTTCCTTCCGTCTGTTACTGTGGACAGTGATTACCACGGATGCCAGCCTGTCAGGCTGGAGTGGAGTACTGGGCAACCTGTCTTCCCAGGGCACTTGGTCGGAGGAGGAATCCTCCCTTCCGATCAACATCTTGGAATTGAGAGCGATCAAACTGTGTCTCTTCCAGTGGTCGGATCGACTTCGGGGCCGTCCTGTACGGGTACAGACGGACAATGCTACCGCGGTGGCTTACATCAACCACCAAGGGGGCACCAGGAGTGCCCGGGAGGTGACCGACATTCTGTCTTGGGCCAAGACTCATGTCCCGGCGATTTCGGCAGTTCACATTCCTGGTGTGGAGAATTGGCAGGCCGATTAACTGAGCCGCCAGACCCTGGACCAGGGGGAATGGTCCCTACACCCGGAGGTCTTCCAAATGCTGTGTGCGAGGTGGGGATCCCCAGACGTGGATCTGTTCACGTCTCGGCTAAACCACAAGGTGGAAAGATTCATGGCAAGAACTCGTGATCCTCTGGCGGATGCCTCGGATGCGCTGGTGGCCCCTTGGCATCAGTATCATCTGATGTATGCCTTTCCTCCGATTCAGTTGTTATCCAGGTTCCTTCGCAGGCTGGCCTCGGAACCGAACATGGTGATTCTGGTGGCACCGGACTGGATATGCGGACATCGTTCACCTAGCTGTCGAGCCTCCTTGGCGGCTGCCGATGCGAGAAGATCTGCTGTCTCAGGGACCGATCTTCCATCCTGCTTTACAGTCGCTGGCTTTAACGGCCTGGGTGTTGAGAGCCAGGTCTTGAGAGATAGGGGTCTCTCCCCAGAGGTCATTCCTACTTTAATCAAGGCTAGGAAAGCCTTGTCTGGTAAGATTTATTACCGTACCTGGAAAGCTTATTTCGCCTGGTGTGAGTCCAGTTTACTCCTCGCTCATACTCGGTGTCGAGAATGTTGGCTTTTCTCCAGACTGGTGTGGACTGGCGCTGGCCACGATAAAGGGCCAGGTATCTGCACTGGCTATTCTTTTTCAACGCCCTGTGGCGTCTCATTCCTTAATTCGCACCTTCATTCAAGGTTACATAGTTATATAGTTAGTGAGGTTGAAAAAAGACAGTCCATCCAGTTCAACCTATGATGTGTGTGTGTGTTTGCTTTTAACCGTACATTGTATACCCCTGTATGTTGTGGTCTCTAAGGTGTCCATCTAATAGTTTTTTGAAACTATCAATGCTCCCTGCTGATACTACTGCTTGTGGAAGAGAATTCCACATCCTTACCGCTCTTACAGTGAAGAACCCCTTACGCACTTTAAGGTTAAACCTCCTTTCCTCTAGTTTTAGTGAGTGGCCACGTGTCTTATTGTATCTCCTTTCTCTGAATAGTTTGTTCCTTATGCTTGGGTCACCAGTACAGTATTTGTACATTAATATCATATCCCCCCTCAATCGTCTTTTCTCCAGAGAGAAAAGGTTCAGTGCTTGTAGTCTTTCTTCATAGCTGATGTCCTCCATTCCCCTAATTATTTTTGTTGCCCTTCTCTGGACTTTCTCCAGTCCCAGCACATCCTTCCTGAGGACCGGTGCCCAGAACTGGACAGCATACTCCAGATGTGGCCGGACCAGAGTCTTGTAGAGTGGGAGAATAATCTCTTTATTTCTGGAGTGAATCCCCTTTTTTATACATCCCAGTATTCTGTTGGCTTTGCTTGCGGCGGCTTGGCATTGCATGCCACTGCCAAGCTTGTTGTCTACCAGTACCCCCAAGTCCTTTTCCATCCTAGACTCACCCAGAGGTTCCCCCCCCTAGTGAGTAGCTTGGTTTCTGGCCCCCAAGTGCATTACTTTACATTTTTCAACATTAAACCTCATCTGCCATGTAGTTGCCCACCCCGTTATTTTGTTCAGGTCTGCTTGCAAGGTTTCCACATCCTGCATAGAAGATATTGGCATGCCTAGTTTAGTATCATCTGCAAATACTGAGATTGTACTAGATATCCCCTCCTCTAGATCATTTATGAATAAATTAAACAGGATTGGTCCCAGGACAGAACCCTGGGGGACCCCACTTTCCACACCCGCCCAATCCGAGTACTCCCCATTAATCACCACCCTCTGTATTCTCCCCTGGAGCCAGTTCTCTATCCAGGTACTCACCTTATGGTCCATACCTACCTTCCTTAGTTTGTACAGTAATCGTTTGTGGGGAACGGTGTCAAAGGCCTTTGCAAAGTCCAGATACACCACATCCACAGGCTTACCTTTATCTAGGTGGCAGCTCACTTCATCGTAGAAGGTTAATAGATTGGTTTGGCACGAACGATTTTTCATGAATCCATGCTGATTACTACTTATACTACCGTTTTCATTACTAAAGTCTTGTATGTAGGTGTGCAACATTTGGCCCCTCCCCAGAGGGACCCTTTTCCTCCATGGGATTTGAACTTGGTTCTGTCCGCTTTACAGCGTTCTCCCTTTGAAAACATCCGGGAGATATCGTTACCTCTGCTGTCTGAGAAGGTTGCCTTTTTAGTGGCGATCACTTCGGCTCGCAGGGTATCAGAGTTGGCGGCGTTGTCTTGCCGCTCTCCTTACCTGGTGGTTCATAAAGATAAGGTGGTCTTGGGACCTAATTCGTCTTTTCTCCCTAAGGTGGTGTCTGATTTTCACCTTAATGAGGACATTTTTTTGCCTTCGCTCTGTGCGAAGCCTAAGCATCCTAAGGAGGTTGCGTTGCATTCCTTGGATGTTGTCAGGGCGATTAGGGTTTACCTGTCGTCCACTGAATCCTTTAGGAAATCAGATTCCCTTTTTGTCCTTCCTAATGCCAAATGGATCAAACAGACAATTGTCCAGGCTTATGCTTTAAAGGGACGGGTTCCGCCCTTCCCTGTTAAGGCGCACTCTACCAGATCAATGAGTACGTCTTGGGCCTACCGGCATCAGGCCTCGGTGCCCCCGGTGTGCAAGGCTGCGACTTGGTCGTCGGTGCACACCTTTTCCAAATTCTATAAGGTTGATGTTTTGGCGTCAGCTGATGCCTCCTTTGGCTGCAAAGTTCTCAGTGCGGCAGTGCCATAGGGGACCCTTGTTTTTTGTGGGTCCTTGGCTGTTGGGGTTGTTTATCCCCTAGGTTATTTGCTTTCCTGGGTTGTTGCACCTGTTGAGCTTTTTTCTGTTGCCCAGCCGATTCTCTTACTGTGTGTGTAAGGTTCCTTTCTCTGATGTGGGTACTGCGCTGCCTTTTGTACGCTTGCGTCTCCCACCCCTCCTGTCTACACTGCTTTGGGACATCCCAATAGTGATGACTTATGAGGGGCGGCGACTGTCGGAGGACGTAAGAGAAAACTGAATTTTTGTAAAATCTTACCGTAAAATTCCTTTCTCTGAGTCCTCCGACAGTTGCCGCCCCCGCCCCTCTTTTGGGTTTTTTCTTATACACTTACTGCTATGCTACCAAACTGAGTTGGGATGGATTACTGCAGGGGGGTATTGACCAGTGGGACAACCCCCATGGGTGTGTCTATGCTAAATGCTTTTAAGTATTATGCCTAGCTACTCCTGCGGAGCGGAAGTCAATACCCAATAGTGATAACTTATGAGGGGCGGCGACTGTTGGAGGACTCGGAGAAAGGAATTTTACGGTAAGATTTTACAAAAATTCAGTTTTTAGTGGTATTTGATTTTTATTTTTTGTGCTATAAACAAAGAACGACAATTTAAAAAAAAAATACAATATTTTTCACATTCTGCTATATTCTCAAAAAAAAATTTAAAAATGAAATTTTTTTAATATTTTAGGCCAATTTGTGTTCTACTACATGTTTTTGGTAAAAAAAAAAAAAAAAATCTCTTAAGTGTATTTTGATTGGTTTGCGCAAAAGTTATCGCGTCTACGAACTACGGGAAAGATTTGTCATTTTTGTTTTTTTTGTTTTTTTACTAGTAGTGGTGGAAATCTGCGTTTTTTTTTTTTTTTTTGCTGGACTGCAACATCGCGGCGGACATAGATCGGACCCCTGACTGACATTTTTTACACTTTTGGGGGGACCAGTGACGTTACTACAGTAATCGTTGCTAAAAATATGCACTGTTATTGTAATAATGACATTGGCAGGAAAGGGGGTTAACATTATGGGTGATCAAGGGGTTAAATGTGAGCCTAGAGGAGTGATTCTAACTGTGGGGGAGGGGCTTCTGAAATGACCATAGAGACATGTGATCCTATATAGAAGGATCACATGGGCTCTGTGATAATTTCAGGGAGTACAACGATCAGCTGTGTTTACAACAGCATGACCGTTCTTCTCTCTCAGCGGGGAACAATCGTGGGTGTTAGGCGTCAATCGGAGCCGCCTGCCCGCTGCATCGGCTTCCCTGCTGACGAGCGGTGGTGGAAGCGTGCCGCCGCCTACGCACGCTCACCCCCTAGCCTCCCGAGAGCGAGCGCCGTACATGTACGCCGATTTGCCTGGGAGCAGCTGCCTGCCGCAGTACATCTGCGGCGGGCGGTCGTAAACTGGTTAAGGAACAATATGTTTATGCACCATTTATATTCATATGAATTGTGATTGTGTATATCTATGTATGGCACTTTCTCACTTTATTTGTGCTTACTAATGTTGCACATTTAACATTCATGTATTTTTAAGTGGCGCTGTACTTCTCTTTACTATTGATCTTAGATGTGCAGTGGAAGCATTTATAGTGCTAGCAGCCGCTTGATTTCATCTAACACTCAGTATTAAATTTTTGCACTTTAATTAGCACTAGCACATTATTTTTATTCTTTTGAGTTCAAATGAATTGTGTTTTCACGGCACAATAATTTCAGTTTATATATCCACTATGTTACGCTGATTTTACCCTCATATCTAAGGGATGATTATATCCCATGCCAGATTTTTTGCCATCTTTGTCCCATTGGGGAGATTGTCCTTCACTTCCTGTCTCATAGTCAAAACGGGATGTGAGGGAATCCTAGGGTGTCACTAGAACTTGTGTCCCCATTGAAAGATTTCCCCTCCTATTACTGTTCTGGGGACAATCCAAAATTTGGGATTTTATTTTACTTTTGATAACGGTAAACGGGACAAATAGAGAGGGTAAATCCTCTAATGTGGGGCACAGGTGGCAAAAAAGACACATTTTTTTTAACCCTTTCGCTGCCATGCCCTGTGCTCCACCTTTACACTTAGCTGGCCAGGCCATTTTTTCAATTTTTCCATTGCTTTTTTATTTTTCCCTTTACAGCTTTCAGATTTTGTTAAATACCCTCCCCCCCCCCCCCCAACCATACATTTTCTGTAAAAAAAAAAAAAAGAAGGTGCTACTGATTTTATCTCCCTGCGATAATTGCGCAAATGTTTATCAAAGCTATATATTCGCTAAAAATTCTCTAAATTCATTTTTAGCAGCTATAAACACAGAAAATTTCACAAAATTACTGCTAAATACCTTCTAAATATAAAAGCTTAACCTGTATTGAGTTAATAAATAACACATTTATGTAATTTTTAAATTACGTCTTTTTACAAAATGGTGAAAATTGAACATATGCAAAAATTTAAATAACTACATTTCTCTAAAAATCTGAAGGTTTTCATTGTTCCCTTATAGCTTTCAGAGTTTGTTAAAGACCCCCCCCCCCCCCCCAAACCATATATTTTCTGAAAACATAGAAACAGTAGAACAAAAGGAAGGTGCTACTGATTTTTAGGCCCCACGATATTCACGCAAATGTTTACCAAATCAATATTTTTGCTGAGAATACACTAAAATAATTTTATAGCAAATACAAACACAGCAAATGTTTCAAAATTCCTGCTTAATTCCTACTAAATATAAAAGCTTAACCTGTATGGAGTTGATAAATAACAAATATTTGTAAATTTTTAATTGCACTTTTTTGCGAAATGGTGAAAACTGAGCGTACACAAAACTATACATAACCAAATCTCTCAAAAAATCTGCAGGTTTTCATTTTTCCCTTTTTAGCTTTTGGAGTTTTTAAAAGACTTCCCCAAAATATACATTTTCTGAAAGCAAATGGCCAGTAGAACAAATAGAAGGTGCTACTGATTTTTAAGGCCCTGCGATATTTGCGCAAATGTTTGCCAAAACAATATTTCTCTATCGTTCGACAGACGCAGCCCTGCTTAATCATAGACTATAGGGTTATGCTCCTCCCACTAGGGATAAACACTAGGCGGAAAAATGGCTTGTCCACGCCTATAGGGGCTGTCCCAGCAAGCATAACCCCTCAGGCTCTGCTATACTCGAAACAGTTTTTTGTTCTGCCCAGTGACAGGGATAGGACCTAGTTCCATGCTGGGACTTGGTTCTTAGCTGGAACAGGGAAAGTTTGTAATTTTTTCTAGTTCGTTTCTGAGGACCAAGATCCAGGGGAACTAAAAGCAACAGCCGGTTGTGGTTTTCGCACTGGATAATATAGATTCTTAAGGTCTCCCAGCCTGGTCATCAAGCGTGAGCAGGTTAATGTCCAGAACTAGGCCTCACCATGACAGTGCCCCGATGGATGGGGACGAGCTTGCAAGTGGATCATCTCGCCGGTAAAGCAGATGACCTGGAACGTCCTGAGTCGCAGCTTCCCCTTGGCTAACAGCACCCCCATCCCGGCTTGGAGGTGATCTGTTTCGGAGTGGCGCCCTCCTGGTACGGCAGTATGGTGAATAACCTGTACCCCCACTACCCCTGGAGGTCGTGGAGTGGGCCCCTCCCTGGAATTTTTGGACAATAGGGGCTCTCTCGGTTCCCTGGCACCCCGGAAGCCTAACTGGCATACCCCTTGCTCCCCCCCTTGTGGGTTTTCACCGTGGGGGGTCGGTAATAATGCGGGATGGTTTTCGGCACATATTTGTGGGGGATGGATCGTCCGGGGGGTCCTTGAATATGGGGACCCATAGTTGCCTTTTGTTCTGGGAACCCTTTTGGGGGTCCCTGAGACTGCATGGGGGCTGCCATTTTGCTGTGGTTCATGACCTCTGTGTTCCCATTAGTTTGTATGGGCAGCCATTTTCTGAAATTCCCCATTGAGAATGTATAGCAGCCATTTTCTTGTGGTCTGGTGGCAGGACTGGCATGCAGCATGTTTTTTTCTATGCTTGAGGCAGAGTTGCTTCCTCCTTCCTGTTTCTTCTGTGTTACTTTCATTTTGACACTGAGCAGGAAAGTTTCTGGGGGTCCCCTGTAGGTTTCCCTCTCCTGCTCTGCTATATTTCGAAATTTGCTCAGGTTTTTGGGGTCCGCAGTAATAACTGGGAGACCGCGTTTTTCGCAGTCTTAAAGGGACAGTGCACAAATTTTTTTAATATTTTTTTTTGCAAATGGAGTCCCAGGATAAAATATCCCCTGCAGACCCCCTGGAAATGACTGCGGGACCCTCCAGCTTGCAGTTGCAGACAGAGATTGCAGTTTTTCTGCAAAGCCTGATGTCAAAAGTGCAGTCGGTTTGTTCTGGTGCTGCTAACGGCAAACGTCCTCCCCTCCATCTGCAGGATCTTCCGACTCTGACACAGATATGGTTGCTGCAGACACACACCACCCTGAGGGGTCGGTGTCTTCACATTCTGACGCTGAAGAGGATCTGTCGTCCTCCGCTGTCGCTCTAGATTACGCCTTGGTGGAAAATTTGATAGTTTCTGTGTGGGGAAACTCTTTAAATGGCTGATGAACCCACAGCGTTGGTGTCTTTTGTCTCCCGCAAATATCGCAAACCTGGTAAAGTATTCCCTTGTCCTGACTTGTTTCACTCTATTGTGGATGAACAATGGCGACGCATTAAGCACATGCTGGTGGTGCCTAAGCGTTTTGCACATCGTTATACCTTTGTGGAGGTGGTGGATACCAGGTGGACTGTACCATGGAAGGTGGATTCCCCGGTGGCCAGGTTCAATAAAGCGACTCTGGTGCCTGTGGAGTCGCCGACATTTTCGGATCCTGTGGATAGACGGGTGGAATCCTTATCCCACCATTTACATGTGGTGACGGGTCACATGTTAAAAGCTAACTTTGTAAATGTTATTAAAGCACAGAATTCTACTGGATGGGTGAAGTTGCTGAAGAGTAACTTGAAAACGACACAGCTTCCCCCTGCGGATCTGGAGCTGTTGGTCCAAGCCCTGGTGTTCATGTGTGATACGTCCCTGGACTTGACATTATTGGTGGCCAGGATGTCAGCAGTGGGGGTTGCTATTAGACACCTGATATGACTGAAATGCTGGTCAGCTGACCAGGCTTCTAAAAGGGAGAAGCTATTTGGAGCCTCTGTGGACACGATTTGGTGTCGCAAGGGGTGATTGTGCCGGTTCCAGCTTCGAAACGCTTTCAGGGGTTTTATTCAAACCTGTTCACCGTGCCCAGGAAAAGAAGGCAAGGTGCACCCCATCCTAGATATCAAAGCCCTGGACCGCTATTGTGCCGGTACAGAGGTTTCGAATGGAGTCCATCCGTACGGTAGTGGGCATCCCTATCTATGCTGAACATCAGCGGTTTCTTCGCATTGCCGTAGCGGAGCAGCATTATCCATTTGTGGCGCTACCCTTTGGTCTCGCCTCCGCTCCCAGGGTGTTTACCAAGGTTCTGGCTCCGGTGTTAGCATTGCTGCGCCTGAGGGGGATTGCGGTACTGGGATACCTGGACGATCTCCTGTTGAGAGAGGTCTCGCATTCGGTTCTGTTGCAGAATCTGGAGGTCACTGTCCAAACTCAATAAGAGTTTGGTTGGAACATCAATTTTAAAAAATCCGCATCAACTCTGATCCTGAGACTGGAGTACCTAGGCCTGACTCTGGATTCAGCCTTGGCAAGGGTTTTCCTCCCCTCGGACAAACTTTGTCTGAATCATTGGACGACTCGCCTAAGCGATTGTCTGGTTCGGGTTCAATCAGACAACGCCATAGCTGTGGCTTTCATCAATCACCAGGGGGGCACCAGGAGTGTCCTATCAGCCAAGGAGGTGGCTGAGATTCTGACTTGGGCAGAAAGATTTGTTCCAGCCCTCTCAGCTGTACACATCCCAGGTGTGGCAAACTGGCAGCCGGATTTCCTGAGTTGTCATGTGTTGGATCAAGGGGAGTGGTCCATACACCGGAAGTGTTCCACCTACTGTGTGTTTGGTGGGGGACCCTCCGTGGTTGATCTGTTTGCCTCCTGCCTCAACAAGAAAGTGCAGAGATTCATAGCCAGGTCTCAAGATCCTCTGGCTGACACCACAGCCCTGGTGGCTCCTCGGGGTCCGTATCGGCTGATTTATGCATTTCCCCCGTTGAAACTTCTGCCGCATTTTCTGCACAGGATAGAGGTGGAAAATACATTCCATTCATTCTGGTGGCTCCAGACTGGCCTCCTCGGTCTTGGTACGCAGACCTCATAAGATTGACCACCGGTACACCTTGGATGCTTCCTCTCCGGGAAGATCTGTTGTTTCAGGTTTCGATCTTCCATCCTGCCTTAGTCGCTGGCTTTAACGGCAAGTCCGGTGTCGAGAGATAGGGGTCTCTGAGTCTGTGATCCCCACTCTCTTGAAGGCTAGGAAGATCTATCATCGCACGGGGTAATCGTACATGCACCCTTGGTTGTTTTCTATCACCAGGGTTTTGGCTTTTCTACAGAAAGGGTTTGAACTGCGGTTGGCCTTGGGTACTATCAAAGGCCAAGTTTCGGCTTTGGCTATCTATTTTTTAAATGTCCATTAGCCACGAACGCCCTTATCCGGACGTTTATTGTCCGGATAAGGTATGCGCCATTTGGCGCCTCCGCGGCGATCCCCGTTACAGCCATGGGATCTCAATTTGGTGCTGTCTGTTCTTTAAAAGCTCCCTTTTTGAGAAAATTCTGGAGATTTTGTTGCTTACTTTCTCAGAAGGTTGCTTTCTTGGTGGTGATCACTTCTACCTGCAGAGTATCTGCATTGGCAGCGTTGTCTTGCCGCTCACCTTATCTTGTGGTTCACAGAGATAAGGTGGTACTTTGACCTAATTAGTCATTCTTTCCTAAGGTGGTTTCTGATTTTCATTTTAATAAAGACATTGTACTGCCTTCCCTTTGCCCTAAGCCTCATCATCCTAAGGAGTATGCTTTACATTCTTTGGATGTGTACCGGGCTATCGGGGTTTACTTAGAGACCATTGCGTCCTTCAGAAAATCGGATGATTTTTGTCCTTACGGATAGACCTCTGCAACCATTTCCAGATGGATCAGGCAGACAGTGGTACAGGCCTATTCACTGAAGGGTCAGGTTCCTCTGTTCCCAGTGAAGGCGCAGTCTCCTAGAGCGCTGAGTGCCTCCTGGGCTTTTCGGCCATCAGACTTCGGTGCTACAAGTTTGCAGGGCAGCAACTTGGTCGTCTGTGCATACCTTTACAAAATTCTATACAAGGTAGATGTGCTGGCTTCAGTGAATGCTTCTTTTGGCCACAAGGTTTTGCAGGCTGCAGTTAATGAGAGAAAAACCCCTTTTTTGGTTTCTCTTTGAGGGTTCATTGTTCTGGGGGGAGCTCCTGTTTCTGGTTGAGCTTTGTTTTTACCTGGTTGGCTACGTTTGGGCATTGGGGCATTCAGGTTTCTTGTTCCTGTCTTGTTCCCCCCCCCCTTATGTTTTTTACTGCTCTGGGACATCTCTTTAGTCTATGATTAAGCAGCGCTGCGTCTGTCGATGAACGATAGAGAAAACTGGGTTTTTTTAAGAACTTACCGTAAAATTCTTTTCTCTGAAGTTCGACACAGCACCCGCCCCTCTACTTTTGAGCTATGGGGTCTTTTTCTGTCACTGCTTTCAACACAGCTGTTTGAGTATAGCAGATACAAGAAATGGGCAATTTGGGACTTTATATGAGAAGTGGCGAGCACTGCACAGTGTCTCCATCCCTGTGAATAGTCAATTGAAAAGCAAGATGGGATAAATGAGGGTGTGTGAAAAACAGCCGATCCCTAGTTTGAAATACTTACCCACCAGTTTGAGTATAGCAGAGCCTGAGGGGTTATGCTTGCTGGGGCAGCCCCTATAGGTGTGGACAAGCCTTTTTTCTGCCTAGTGCCTATCCCTAGTGGGAGGAGCATAATCCTATAGTCCTATGATTAAGCAGAGCTGCGTCTGTCGAACTTCAGAAAAAAGGATTTTATGGTAAGTTCTTATAAAAATCCAGTTTTTGAGAAATGATAAAAGTTGGACGTACACAAAAATCTCTTTGAAAATCTGGAAGTTTTCCTTTTTCACTTATAGCGTTCAGAGTATATAAAAGACCCTCCAAACCATATATTTTCTGAAAGCACATGGCCAGTAGAATAGAAAAAAGATACTACTGATTTTTAAGCCACTGAGATATTTGCGCAAATTTTGGGTCAGACAAAAAAAGATCCTGCATGAGTATGGTCCAAATGCGATAAATTCAGCCATACAGTTTGTATGGCTGAATTTGCATCGCACAGACATCACATGTGATCTGCACAGCAATGCGGTGCGAATAACATGCTGTGTTTGGCATCGCACCAGTGTAAACCGACCCTCAAACCAGACATTTTCTAAAAGCACATGACCTGTAGAATAAAAAGTGCTACTGTTTTTTTTTTCGGGCCCTGCAATAATTGCGCAAATTTTTATCATATCGCTATTTTCACTAAAAATACACTAAAATTGTGTATTACTAATCATTAATAGTGTAATAAACACAACATGACTTGCAATCTTCCTGCTAAATTACTACTAAAGCATCGTTCACATGTGGCATACTAAAGTGTACGCCCATGGAGGGCCATGTTTACCTGTACAGGGATGCACAGGTGTTCCGTGCATCCCTGTACAAGCAGTCCCATTTATGTCAATTGGGATGCAACGACTGCACAGGCATAGCTGCTGTGCCTAATCTGACATCTGTGTGGGTGCGCGACCCCAAATGCAGACAGTGTGATCTCAGAGACATGCACGCAGACCTACACACAGAGCACCTGAAGAAAGAGCGCGCCGGGTATACTGACCCCGCGCATGCTCAGAAACACGTTGTGCATGCCGTACTTTGCTGTCGGATCACACCACCCCTGGTGACGGGAGAGCGTCCAGCTACCAACGTAACATCGCAGCCGCCGGTCATTCACATCTGACCGCTTATCGTGTACTGAGGCGGGAGGCAGCCGGCTTTCTTTTCTCCCAACAACATTGACTCAGCCACAGACGGCGCTTTGGAGTGGATGGCACACCCCCCTCCCCCCAGAGGATGTCTTAAGATCTACTGGAGTTACACAGCCTGACCTTCATTTATGTCTAGTGAGTTACTACACATATTGCCTTATATATCAATAAACTGTCTGCACTTAGAGCGCTTCTCCTCTTTGTTTCTTTTTACACGGATGTCAAAGTGGGAGCAACGGCTGTTTGTTCAAGTTGCTACATCCCAAATGACATCAATGGGACTGCATGCACAGAGATGCACCGAACACTTGTGCATCCCTGTAAAGGTACGCTGTGAATGCCTGGTGTAAACAAGGCCTTAGGCCCCTTTCACACAAGACCGATCTGGTCTGCCTGTCCATTTTTAAATCGGGCCTAATCAAACCACCCATTGCTTTCTATGAAGAGGCGAATGTAAATGGACGTGTTAGTTTACACCTACCTGCATCCGATCCTGTCCACTCAGAATAGATGGATGGGGATCCCATTCCCCATCCATCTAGCAGATCAGATCGGGTGGAAATGGGACAGGCAGTCCGTTTCCATCCGACTGCCCCATAGAGAACACTGGGATGTGTCCGTGTCTGTTCTGCATCAGTGGAGCGGACACGGACCTGTCATTCACCTGCTCTGCGGGGATCAGCAGAGAGATCCGCTGCTGAGCAGGCGGATCTGCTTGACAGTCCGCTCCATGTTTTTTAAATTTATTTGTTTTACTTTTTAAATTTTTTTACAAACATACATATTTTTTTAGGGGGGGATGGGTCGGGGGTCTTTGGTGACATATCAGAAGTCTAAACAGACTCCCATATCTTTTTTTGAGACTGAGAAAGGGACTTAAAGTAAAGGGACTTGCAGCACTTTACATGAATGAAATAAGGAGTCTGTATAAAGACTCCATATCCATTCATAAACTGACAGTCTGACACATAGTAAACTCTGTTTACTATGCTCAACTATCAGTGGACATCAGAGCCATCAGTAGCAATGGCTGCCTCGGTCCACTATACTACAGGGAGGGGGCTGGGAAACACATGTTTACCAAGCCCCAGCTTCACCCGCACCGTACCCCCCAGGCCGGAGTGCAGGTCAGCAGCTGCAGGCAGCGGGAGAGAAAGGGAGGGATGCCGCTAGAGGGATGGATGGATTGGGGGTGCTGGGGGCGGTACAGGGGGTGATTGGCCTGGCAGGGGGGACATGCTGAGATCCCCTCTATGCCCCTGCAGCATCTGAAGCCGGTGGGAGCAGCAGAGGAGGGATGCCAGCTTCTAGAGGTAGCTGCAGGGATCGGGTTTGTGGGGGGGGGGGGGGGTTAATCAGGGCTGGGGTTAAGGGGGGATGTAGATGATAGGAAAGGAGAGAGGGGAGTAGTCTTAAGTGACATGGAGTGGGCAGGAGGTGTGGAGGCTGGGGACAGGGAAGTGGCTGCATGGGGGGGGGGGCAGTCACATTTTAGGTTAACTTTGATCAGCGTATTGTAATCTGCTGATCAGAGTTATAGAATTGTTCAGCAGAATCTTGAGTCTTGAGCTTATAGCAGAAGGAGAAATGAGGTCCGTACGGTGTATGGACCTGGCCAGCTGCAAGCATGGCTTTAGGTCCATACGCCGTACGGACCTGGCAGTAAGAGTTAATTCTTCTCCACTCTATCCAAAACTAAAAAAATATTTTGGGGATGTGGTAAGTAACCAGTATAGAACACCATAAAAAGGTAGAAAATGTATCTCTTTGCGGATAATTCACGATTCAAAACTTTAAAGGCAAGATAGCTAACCACTTAGCTACAATGTTTCACATTGATATCAGAAGACAGACCTAAACAATAGGGGAAGAGGTCTGCGAGCTGGGCTGTTTAAGCTGTCGTTCTGTTTTATTGTCCCCTTTGTAAGATTACCTATTATTCTCATCCTACAGGCATGATTAAACAGTTCCTGCGAGATGTAGACTGGGGTGAAGTAGAATACCTGATTGTGGATACTCCTCCTGGTACTTCTGATGAACACCTTTCAGTAGTGCAGTATCTTAGTGCAGCTCGCATTGATGGTGCAGTAATTATCACTACTCCTCAGGCAAGTTTTATACTGCATATTCTATAACTTGGTAGCAATGAGTTTAATTGAGGTGTTCTACACTGCTCAAAAAATTCAATGAACACTTTTTAAACTGAGTATAGCATCAAGTCAAATAAACTTCTAGAATATTGATCTGGTTATTTAAGTAGCAGAGTGAGTTGTTAATCAGTTTCAGCTGCTTTGGTGTTAATGAAATTAACAACAGGTGCACTAGATGGGCAAAAAAAAAAAAGACAACCTCCAAAACAGGAATGGTTTTACAGGTGGAGGCCACTGATATTTTTTCCCCCTACTCATCTTTTCTAATTGTTTTTCACTAGTTTTTCATTTGGCCTAGGGTCAGTGTCACTACTGGTAGCATGAGGCGATACCTGAACCCTATAGAGGTTGCACAGGCAGTCCAACTCCTCCAGGATGGCACATCAATACGTGCCATTGCCAGAAGGTTTGCTGTGTCTCCAAGCAGTCTCAAGAGAATGGAGGAGATTCCAGGAGACAGGCAGTTACTCTAGGAGAGCTGGACAGGGCCGTAGAAGATCCTTAATCCATCAGCAGGACTTGTATCTGCTCCTTTGTGCAAGGAGGAACAGGATGAGCACTGCCAGAGCCCTACAAAATGACTTCCAGCAGGCCACTGGTGTGACTGTCTCTGACCAAGTAATAAAAAACAGACTTCATGAGGGTGGCCTGAGGGCCTGCTGTCCTCTAGTGGGCCCTGTGCTGACTGCTTGGCACCATGGAGCTTGATTAGCATTTGCCATTGAACACCAGAATTAGCAGGTCTGCAACTGGTGCCCTGTGCTTTTCACAGATGAGAACAGGTCCACCCTGAGCAGGTGACAGATGTGAAAGGGTCTGGAGAAGCCAGAATGGTATGCTGCCTGTAACATCATTCAGCATGACCGGTTGGGTGGTGGGTCAGTGATGGCTTGGGGAGGCATATCCATGGAGGAACGCACAGACCTTCACAGGCTAGACAATGGCACCCTGACTGCCATTCGGTATCGGATGAAATCCTTGGACCCATTGTCAGACCCTATGCTGGTGCAGTAGGCCCTGGGTTCCTCTTGATGCACGTCATTGCAGGCATCATGTGAGGAGAGTATGCAACCAGTTCCTGGAGGATGAAGGAATTGATACCATCGAATGGCCCTCATGC
The DNA here is from genome assembly GCF_965119305.1 of Pelophylax lessonae. Taxonomy (NCBI): domain Eukaryota; kingdom Metazoa; phylum Chordata; class Amphibia; order Anura; family Ranidae; genus Pelophylax; species Pelophylax lessonae. The sequence goes on along the minus strand of NC_138773.1, from coordinate 146,967,803 downwards.
TTGCCTGACCTAAATCCAATAGAACACCTCTGGGACATTTTTGTTTCAGTCCATCCGACGCCGCCAGGTTGCACCTCAGTCTGTTCAGGAGTTTAGTGATGCCCTGGTCCAGATCCGGGAGGAAATACCCCAGGACACTATCCGTCGTCTCATTAGGAGCTTGCCCCAATGTCAGGCATGCTTACAAGCACGCGGGGGGGCATACAAACTACTGAGTACCATTTTTGAGTTGCTGCAATGAAATTTCAGCAAGATAGACTAGCCTGCTGCATCATTTTTTCACTTTGATTTTCGGAGTGTCTTTGAATTCAGCCCTCTGTAGATCGATAATTTTTCATTTCCATCAAAGGATGTGGCCTCCTTTTGATCCTAAAACATTACCCAATCCATATCCATATAAATTTCCAGCATGAGATTTTTAGCTATTGAGATCTGAAGTATTTTCAAAGTGTTCCTTTAATTTTTTTGAGCAGTATATATCCTATAGAAAATCTGAATATTTTTACAATTGTTTACCCTTTTCCCAAAATGCATTGGAGTCCATGCACAATTAGGGGCTTTTTTTTCTTAGTTTTCAACCTAGCTGTGGCCTGGTAAAAGCTCTTTATGCATATAGAAACTTCTTTCAACTATTCTGGACCGGTTCTTGTGCCTCTGTGCTCCCCCCCCCCCCCAAAAAAAAAATACTACATAGTTTGTCTCCTATTATTTTTTTTTACAGGAGGAAAAAAGATCATAAAACACACAATTCTATCCTTCTAAATATTTTTAAGGAGATTTTTTCAAGCAATTTTTGCCTAAGCTTCTCATTGAGCCAAATATAAAAAAATTTGCTTCAGTGAAAATCACTCTGTCCATCTATACTATTTGGATTTCTAATGGGCAAGATATTTTTAGATATACACTGGCTGACCAAAAAAAAAAGTCGCCACCTGGAATTAACTAAGCAACTAACAAAACTAAGCATGCAGTAACTATCCTATTGGATAGTTATATGCATGTGCCCAAAGAATGAGGTCAGCTGATTACCTGAATATACCGAATGACCAGGTTATTCCATCAATGGATTTTTTCTTCCCTGATGGCACAGGCAAATTCAAAGATGACAATGCCAGGATTCATCAGGCTAAAATTGTGAAAGAGTGGTTCAGGGAGCACGAAACCTCATTTTCACACATGGATTGGCCACCACACAGTCCAGAACCTAACCCCATTGAGAATCTTTGGGATGTGCTGGAGAAGCCTTTCCCATCAATAAAAGATCTTGGTGAAATGTTAATACAATACTGGACAGAAATAAATCTTTTGACACTGCATGCAGAAATTTATCGAAACTACCACAGCGAATGCGTGCCGTAATCAAAGCCAACAAAATATTCGAGTGTGTGATCTTTTTGTTTTTTTGGCCAGGCAGTGTATATTGTGGTGCAGATAAGTTATGAAAATAACAGACATTATTTCATTTGTATTTATTTACAGGAAGTGTCCTTGCAGGATGTACGAAAAGAAGTCAACTTCTGTCGGAAAGTGAATTTACCAGTAATAGGAGTTGTAGAGAACATGAGTGGTTTTATTTGCCCAAAATGCAAGGTAGGCTTTATGGGAACACATGAAGGGGAATTCAATAAAACCTTATTGGCACTTCCTGGCAGTGGTTTCCTTTGGAACTACCTGTGCCTAATTCAGACAAACATTTAAAGCAGGGATCTCCAAACTACGGCCCACAAGGCATTGTAAAACTCTTACATTCACAGATAGGACTAGGCATGATGGGAATTGTCGTTCCTGAACAACTGAGGGGGCCATAGTTTAAAGACCTCTGATTTAAAGGATAGGTTCACCTTTGGGAACATGTTACATGTTCCACCCTTTCTTAAGGTGGAACATGTAACATGATCTTGCTCCTGGAGCTTCTCTCTGATCCCCATTCTAATTGTCACAGCACACCTTTTCCCTGGGATCTTTTCCCTGCACCCACTGTCAGAATTTGAAAACACGGCCGCGTCCTTCAGAGTTCTGTGAATGAATGAACTACAAGTACCAACAGCCCTTGCGGCCGATGGCTTGTAGTTCTCAATCAAATACCAGGGCACTGGTGAGCACTCTAGTAGTTCCTTCAGTGTTCCTTCAGTTTTCCTATCATTCCGTAAGAGGTACAGGCAGACAGCTACACACACAGTTTGCAGGAACCTGAGATTGCACCCGTGATTTGAAAAAAAAAAAAAAGGCACAAGTCCATCTAGTTCAACCAATAGAAATGAACAGAATAAATAAATAGAAAACCTCCATATACAGAATAATACACCTGCAGTTGATCCAGAGGAAGGCAAAAAGTCCTATATAAAGCATGATCCAATTTGCTCAAGCAGAAGGAAAACAAAACTCCTTCTTGATTGCCATAAAGGCAATAACCAATTCCTTTAATCAACAATTTCTAGGGGTCATCACCTATAAACTTGTAAAATACTTGATGATTCAAATGATCAATATCTAAAGGATACTAAATGATCTGGTTTAAATGCTGGTCTGCGGACCAGGTCTCCAAAAAGGTGCTGACGGATCTCCCCTTCGTGGGGGACCGCTTGTTCGGAGCTTTCTTGGAAGAGATCATAAAAAGGTCTCACGGGAGGCAAGAGAACCCTGCTTCAGCAAGTTACAAAAAGCAGAGAGCCTTGCCGCAAACGTGGTCCTGTGTTCTCTGCCCACAAGCGGCCCTTTTGTCCCGCAGGGTCGCAGGACAAGTGTTCAAAATCCTCCCATGCCTTCTCAGGAGGTTCCAAGAGACCCTGGGTTGGTAAGTCAAAAGTGGGCTCCACGGGCCCCGTAGACAAGTCCTCTGCCTCAAGGGGCACCCTCACCCGTACATGGGGTAGGGGGGGAAGGTCTTCACTTCTTTCCTGACCCGTGGTCCTCTTTCATTTAAGACAGATGGGTCCACGAGTTGATCTGGTCTGGTTACAAGATGGAGTTTCGGTCCTTGCCCCCGGCAAGATTCTTTCCTTCCAACCTACACCTGTCCCCGGATCGGCTTCAGGGCCTTCTCAAGGCAGTTCAGGATCTGCTCTCACAAGGAGCCATTGTACCAGTCCCAGAGTCAGAACATTTTCAGGGGTTTTATTCAAACCTATTTACTGTCCTGAAGAAAGGAGGGCAAGGTCCGTCCAATCTTGGACCTCAAGGCCCTGAACCGCTTTGTGCGGGTTCAGAAATTCAGAATGGTTTCCATTCGCACGGTGGTGGCTTACCTTCATCAAGGGGATTTTCTGGCCTCTATCGATATCAAGGACGCTTACCTTCATATCCCAATATATGTCGGGCATGAGCGTCTTCTTTGCTTTGCCGTAGGCAAAGAACACTATCAATTCGTGGCGTTACCCTTTGGTCTCGCCTCAGCTCCTCGGGTGTTCACAGAAGTGTTGGCCCCGCTGTTAGCCTTCCTCAGGCAGAGGGGGACCACGGTAATGGGTTACCTGGATGATCTCTTTCTGCAATGTAACAATGTTACAGGCATTATAAAATTCTCCACGGCTTCACCAGACCCTTTCACGTCTGCAGGGCCGATCCTAGGGTCACAAACGCCTGGGTGCAGACATTTTTCTGGCGCCCCTCAAATGGGCGTGGTCATCTTACTAACTCCTCCCCTTTACAAATGTTTCTATGGCAACAATTTAAACAGAGATGCTCCCCTTATCCCGAGACCCTCCCACAATCTCTTAACAATAAACAAATTACAGTAAGAGAAGCAGAGTACTTAAATGGGAACTGGAGGGGGGTCTCTCTAATAGACACAGAGAGGGTATCTGTTAGAGAGTCTGTTAGACAGAGCCCCCAGACAGGAGATGGTAAGAGACTGCAGACTTGATACAAGAGATGGTCAGAGACTGCGGATATGATACAAGAGATCAATGCATGGATGCAGCCTCGCCAGTGCCCACCAAATACAGCCTACCTGTGCCCACCAAATGCAGCCTACCAGTGCCCACCAAATGCAGCCTACCAGTGCCCACCAAATGCAGCCTACTAGTGCCCACCAAATGCAGCCTACCAGTGCCCACCAAATGCAGCCTACCAGTGCCCACCAAATGCAGCCTACCAGTGCCCACCAAATGCAGCCTACCAGTGCCCACCAAATGCAGCCTACCAGTGCCCACCAAATGCAGCCTACCAGTGCCCACCAAATGCAGCCTACCAGAGCCCACCAAATGCAGCCTACCAGAGCCCACCAAATGCAGCTTACCAGTGCCCACCAAATGCAGTCTACCAGAGCCCACCAAATGCAGCTTACCAGAGCCCACCAAATGCAGCCTGCCAGTGCCCACCAAATGCAGCCTGCCAGTGCCCACCAAATGCAGCCTGCCAGTGTCCACCAAATGCAGCCTGCCAGTGCCCACCAAATGCAGCCTGCCAGTGCCCACCAAATGCAGCCTGCCAGTGCCCACCAAATGCAGCCTACCAGTGCCCACCAAATGCAGCCTACCAGTGCCCACCAAATGCAGCCTACCAGTGCCCACCAAATGCAGCCTACCAGTGCCCACCAAATGCAGCCTACCAGTGCCCACCAAATGCAGCCTACCAGTGCCCACCAAATGCAGCCTACCAGTGCCCACCAAATGCAGCCTACCAGTGCTCACCGAGTGCAGCCTACCAGTGCCCACCAAATGGAGCTTACTAGTGCCCACCAAATGGAGCTTGCCAGTGCCCAGCAAATGCAGCCTACCAGTGCCCAGCAAATGCAGCCTACCAGTGCCCAGCAAATGCAGCCTACCAGTGCCCAGCAAATGCAGCCTACCAGTGCCCAGCAAATGCAGCCTACCAGTGCCCACCAAATGCAGCCTACCAGAGCCCACCAAATTTATCTTACCAGAGCCCACCAAATGCAGCCTTAACAGTGCCCACCAAATGCAGCCTACCAGTGCCCACTAAATGCAATTTACCAGTGCCCACCAAATGTAGCTTACCGGTGCCTAGATTAGAGCTGTGATCTCCCACTGTGTCACAGAGCTTTTGAATTTCCCGGGCAGCCACTGTAACAGTCCCGGCTCCTATGATACACGTCATACTGGCTGACGTGTATCATAGGAGGCTGAGGAGCTGGTGTAGTAAGGAGGGTTTCGGGTTCCTGGAGAACTGGGCCGACTTCTTAGTCGGTCACCGGCTCTTTGGTAGGGACGGATTGCACCTAAATGGGGTGGGTGCAGCCGTACTGGGTGAGAGGATGGCCAAAAAGTTAGAGGGGCTTTTAAACTAGGGAATGGGGGGGAGGGTACAGATGTAGAATTAGCCAGTGGAAAGCAAGTTTCAGAGGGCAGAAATGGGGGCATTAGCGGTAGGGTGTTCGGAGCTCCTAAACCCAGGGTGGGTACGGGGAAAAATCAAGAGAGCAGCCTAAAAACATCAAATGAGGATAAATATAACCAATCAAAATTACGAGGCTTGTATACCAATGCCAGAAGCCTGGCCAACAAGATGGGAGAGCTGGAGCTGCTGATGTTTGAGGAGGACTTAGATTTTGTGGGGATAACTGAGACTTGGTTTGACAGCCCTCATGACTGGATGGCGACCATTCAGGGGTATTCCGTTTATCGCAGAGATAGAGAGGGTAAAAAAGGGGGAGGGGTATGTTTGTATATTAAGAACAGTATACAGGTAAATATGAGGGATGATATTAATAATGGAGCTATGGACGAGGCAGAATCCCTATGGGTAGAGCTTCAAAGGAAAGGCACGGTGGGGAAGGTAATGGGCGTATGCTATAGGCCCCCCAACCAGAGGGAGGAGGGTGAGGCGGACCTCATGTTACAGATAGGATTGGCAGCAAGGATGGGAAATGTCATTATAATGGGGGACTTTAATTATCCTGATATAGACTGGGCAGAAGGAACCGCGCATTCAGCCAAGGCTCGGCAGTTCCTAAATGTTTTGCAGGACAATTTCATGGGTCATATGGTGGATGCACCGACAAACAATGCGGTACTTGACCTACTGATTACCAACAATACAGACCTGCTCACGGATATAGAAATACGGGACAACTTAGGGAACAGTGACCATAGGTCAATTTTTTTTTCAGTATTAATTACAGTAATAGGAAACACAAGGGTAATATAAGGACACTGAATTTCAAAAGAGCCAATTTCCCTAAACTGCGCTCGCTGCTAGAAAATATCAAATGGGATAGAACCCTGGGAACAAAGAACACGGAGGAAAAATGGGAGTGCTTCAAGAGCATACTTAACAAGGGGGTGGGCCAGTGCATTCCACAGGGAAATAAATTTAAAAGAGCAAAACTAAACCCTGGGTGGCTAAACTCCAACATAAAAATGTATATTAGGGCTAAAGAAAAGGCCTTCAAAAAATACAAGACTGAGGGGTCATTGGCAGCATTTAAGCACTACAAAGAGTGTAATAAGAAATGTAAAGACGAAATCAGGGCGGCTAAAATAGAACACGAGAGACATATAGCGGAGGAGAGTAAAAAGAACCCCAAGAAGTTCTTGAAGTATATAAACAGTAAGAAAGCGAGGCCAGAGCACGTTGGCCCCATAAAAGATGATAAAGGAAAAATGGCCACAGAGGACAGAGAAAAGGCGGAAGTGTTAAATAATTTCTTTTCTTCAGTCTTCACAAAGGAATCGGGGGGCTACACGAACCCCGCTTGTAAGGCCGAACTAAATAATACACCTCAGGAAGTGCCGCCATGGCTAACAGAGGATAGACTTAGAGCTAAACTAGAGAAACTTAACATAAATAAATCCCCGGGACCGGATTGCTTGCACCCAAGGGTTCTTAATGAGCTCAGCCAGGTGATTGCCAGACCATTATTCTTGATCTTTAAGGATAGTTTACAGACGGGTATGGTGCCAGCTGATTGGAAAAAAGCCAGCGTGGTACCAATATTTAAAAAGGGGCCCAGATATATCCAGGGTAACTATAGGCCGGTCAGCCTAACATCAGTAGTCTGCAAAATTTTGGAGGGGATGATAAGGGACCACATACAAGACTTTAGTAATGAAAACAGTATTATAAGTAGTAATCAGCATGGATTCATGAAAAATCGTTCGTGCCAAACCAATCTATTAACCTTCTACGATGAAGTGAGCTGCCACTTAGATAAAGGTAAGCCTGTGGATGTGGTGTATCTGGACTTTGCAAAGGCCTTTGACACTGTTCCCCACAAACGCTTACTGTACAAACTAAGGAAGGTAGGTATGGACCATAAGGTGAGTACCTGGATAGAGAACTGGCTCCAGGGGAGAGTACAGAGGGTGGTGATTAATGGGGAGTACTCGGATTGGGCGGGAGTGGAAAGTGGGGTCCCCCAGGGTTCTGTCCTGGGACCAATCCTGTTTAATTTATTCATAAATGATCTAGAGGAGGGGATATCTAGTACAATCTCAGTATTTGCAGATGATACTAAATTAGGCATGCCAATATCTTCTATGCAGGATGTGGAAATCTTGCAAGCAGACCTGAACAAAATAACGGGGTGGGCAACTACATGGCAGATGAGATTTAATGTAGAAAAATGTAAAGTAATGCACTTGGGGGCCAGAAACCAGAAAGCAAGCTACTCACTAGGGGGGGAACCTCTGGGTGAGTCTAGGATGGAAAGGGACCTGGGGGTACTGGTAGACAACAGGCTTGGCAGTGGCATGCAATTCCAAGCCGCCGCAAGCAAAGCCAACAGAATACTGGGTTGTATAAAAAAGGGGATTCACTCCAGAAATAAAGAGATTATTCTTCCACTCTACAAGACTCTGGTCCGGCCACATCTGGAGTATGCTGTCCAGTTCTGGGCACCGGTCCTCAGGAAGGATGTGCTGGAACTGGAGAAAGTCCAGAGAAGGGCAACAAAAATAATTAGGGGAATGGAGGACATCAGCTATGAGGAAAGACTACAAGCACTGAACCTATTCTCTCTGGAGAAGAGACGATTGAGGGGGGATATGATATCAATGTACAAATACTGTACTGGCGACCCTAGCATAAGGAACAAACTATTCAGAGAAAGGAGATACAATAAGACACGTGGCCACTCACTAAAACTTGAGGAAAGGCGGTTTAACCTTAAAGTGCGTAAGGGGTTCTTCACTGTAAGAGTGGTAAGGATGTGGAATTCTCTTCCACAAGTAGTCGTATCAGCGGGGAGCCTAGATAGTTTCAAAAAACTATTGGATGGACACCTTAAAGACCACAACATACAGGGGTATACAATGTACGGTTAAAAGCAAACACACACACACATCATAGGTTGAACTGGATGGACTTATGTCTTTTTTCAACCTCACTAACTATGTAACTATATACTGATTTAATTTCCCGGCATTTGATCAGTGTGCCGCCTATCATAGGAGCCGGTCAAGGGGGTGGGACTTTGTTACAGTGGCCACCCGGCTTTTCACACTCAAGCTCCGTGTCACAGCGGGAGATGCCCGCTATGCAGTGGGGTACCTAGAGCATTTGGCACCCGGGGCGCATCCTATATCTGGCACCCCCCAACTTTAAAATGTAAAAACGCCCACAAAAATTTGTAATGTTCAAGAATATTTATTGCACACATTTCACAGCCCCCCCCCCCCCACCATTACAGTGCCCTTTGCAGTCTGCCCCCCCCCGTCTCTCTAATCACAGTTCCCCCTTTTGCACTCTCTGCCTCCCCTGCACAGTCCTACCTTTTGGCATAAACAGATCGCTAATGTTATTAGAAATGTGTTTACCTTTGAGTAAGATATTGGAGACTTGCTAAAGGAGATGGTCAGAGACTGCGGACATGGTACAAGAGATGGTCAGAGACTGCGGACATGGTACAAGAGATGGTCAGAGTCTACGGACCTGATACAGGAGATGGTCGGAGACTACAGACCTGATACAGGAGATGGTCAGAGACTACGGACCTGATACAGGAGATGGTCAGAGACTACGGACCTGATACAGGAGATGGTCAGAGACTACGGACCTGATAGCAGGAGATGGTCAGAGACTACGGACCTGATACAGGAGATGGTCAGAGGCTGAGGACATGATACAAGAGATGGTCAGAGGCTGAGGACATGATACAAGAGATGGTCAGAGGCTGAGGACATGATACAAGAGATGGTCAGAGGCTGAGGACATGATACAAGAGATGGTCAGAGGCTGAGGACATGATACAAGAGATGGTCAGAGACTGAGGACATGATACAAGAGATGGTCAGACTGAGGACATGATAGAAGAGCACTGGGGGGGCCGGAGAGCACAGGGGAAGCAGAGAGCACTGGAGGAGCTGAAGGGCAGGGGGTAATGGGGGGACTGGAGAGAATTAAGGGGGGGGGGTTTGGAAAGCATTGCAGGGGGATTGGAAGGTGCAGGCGGTGGAGAGCACTGGGGGGGGGGCAGGGAAAACCAGGGTGATGGAGAGCACGGGGGGAGGGGGGTAACTGGAAAAGCACTGTGGGGAGCTAAAGAGCACTGAGGGGGGGGGGGCTTAGAGCACTGAGGGGGGGGTTAAAGAGGTTGTAAACCCAAATATTTTTTTTTTTAACCTGAAAGAGAAACGCATAATGAGCTAGTATGCATCGCATACTAGCTCATTATGAAATACCTTAGAACGAGCCCCCGCCGTGCCGCCCGCTTACCTCTGACGGGCGACATGTTCAGTCGCCCGTCTTCCAGGATCGTGGCATCCGGCCATCTGATTGGCCGGAGCCGCGGTGACTTCACTCCCGCGCACGGGAGCCGACGGTCACGGCACGGGGCTCTGAAGGAACGGCGCCAGCGGCCGTTCCTTCATAGCGCATGCACCAGTGATGTCACTGGCTGCATGCAAGGTAAATATCTCCCAAACGGTGCATGTTTAGGACATATGTACAGTACCTATAGGTAAGCCTTATCTCATAGGCTTACCTATAGGTTAAAGTTGCAGAGAAGGGTTTACTTCCTCTTTAAGAGCACTGAGGGGGGCTAAGAGCACTGGGGGGGCAAAAGAAGCTGTATAGGAGGGGGATGGGGCAGCTGTATATGGAGGAATTGATCTTTCCCAATTCTTCCTGCAGCTGCTGAATGCCTGCAGGAGGGAGAGGAGGAGAATTAGGCATTCGGCGGCTGCAGGAACAATAGGGAAAGATCAATTCCTCCATATGCAGCTGCCCCATCCCCCTCCTATACAACACAGACACTCGGGCACTCACCTTCTTCCCGCTGGGGTTCCGCCCCGCGAGCAGCGTGGACTGAAGGAGTTGCTTCACACTGAGATGCGGGCAGGACACAGGCCTGACACACCCCATGTAAGTGGCACCCGGGGCGGGCCACTGCCGCTGGAGGAGGGGAGGACTCTGCCACTGGATCTTCGGCACCCCTCCTCCGTCTCAGCTCACTGCGCCTGGGTGCGGTGCACCCGCCCAGGATCGGCCCTGCCCGTCTGTCACATGTGCTCAGGGTGAACCTGCTCTCATCTGGGAAAAGCACAGGGCACCAGTGGCGGACCTGCCAATTCTGATGTTTAATGGCAAATACCAATCGAGCTCCACTGTGCCAAGCAGTGAGCACAGGGCCCACTAGAGGATGTCGGGCCCTCAGGCCACCCTCATGAAGTCTGTTTCTGATTGTTTGGTCAGCGATATATTAACACCAGTGGCCTGCTTTATGTCATTTTGTAAGGCTCTGGCAGTGCTCATCCTGTTCCTCTTTGCACAAAGGGGGTTGTCTCATTTTTGCCCACCTAGTGCACCTGTTGTTAATTTCATTAACACCAAAGGAGATGAAACTGATTAACAACCCCCTCCGCTACTTAACTGACCAAATCAATATGCCAGAATTTACTTGATGCTATACTCTGATCAAAAAGTGTTCCTTTTATTTTTTTGAGCAGTATATAATTACTGCATTAACCACTTAAGCCCTGGAGGATTTGGCTGCTCAAAGACGAGACGTGACTTTAACTGACAATTGCGTGGTCATGCAATGCTGCACCCAAACGAAATTTACATCCTTTTTTTCCCACAAACAGAGCTTTCTTTTGGTGGTATTTGATCACCTCTGTGCTTTTTTTTTTTTTTTTTTGCAAAATTAATAAAAAAAGCGAAAATTTTGAGAAAAAATTACATTCTTAACTTTCTTTTAAAAAATATCCAATATACTCAATTTATGTCATATATTTTGGCCAAAATGTATTTAGCTACATGTCTTTGACAAAAAAAATCTCAATGAGCGTATTTTTATTGGTTTGCGCAAAAGTTATAGCATCTACAAACTATGGTGTAAATACTGGAATTTACGCAGCTTTAATTTCTGACTGCCTATCTCATTTCATGAAGTGCTAAAATGGCAGGGCAGTACAGACCCCCCCCCCCCCCCCCCAAATTACCACTTTTTTGGAAAGTAGACATCCTAAGGAATGTCCTGTCAATGTTGAGCTCATTGAATATTTCATTTTTTTTGTCACAGGTGTTTGAAAAATGACTTTTTTCAAACACCTTTTTTTTTACAGAAAGTTGTCATTGAAATGATATATTGCTCACACATGCCATGGGTATATGTGTAATTACACCCCAAAATACATTCTGCTGCTTCTCCTGAGTATGGGCATACCACATGTGTGAGTTTTTGGGAGCCTAGCTGTGTACGGGACCCCGAAAACCAATCACCACCATCAGAATTTCAAAGGGCGTACATTTTTCATTGCATTTTCTCACTACCTATAACGGTTTAGGAGGCCCTGAAATGTCAAGGTACCACAAAACCCCCCCAAATCACCCCATTTTGGAAAGTAGACACCCCAAGCTGTTTGCTCAGAGGCATAGAGAGTCCATGGAATATTTTATATTTTGCCACATGTTTTGGGAAAATTACACTTTTTTTTTTTTTAATTTTGTTTTTCTTAACACAAAGTTGTCACTAAAAGATACATTTCTCACACATGACATGTTCAGGTTTTCTAATGGCGTAAATTTTTGATTTTACTCCTCACTACCCATCACCGTTTCGGAGGCCCTGAAATTTCAAGATAGCACAAACCCCCCCCCCCCCCAAATGACCCCATTTTGGAAAGTAGACACCCAAGCTGTTTGCTCAGAGGCATGGAGAGTCCAGTAAGGAGTGAAATCAACAATTTACGCCCTTAGAAAGCCTGAAGGTGGGGATTGGTTTCAGGGTCCTGTACGCGGCTAGACTGCCAAAAAGTCTCACACATGGGGTATCCCTGTACTCAGAAGAAGCAGCAGAATTTATTTTGGGGTGTCATTTCTCATATACCCATGGCATGTGTGAGCAATATATCATTTAGTGACAACTTTGTGTAAAAAAAGAAATAATAATTTTCCCGAAACTTCTTGGAAAATATAAAATATTCCATGGACTCACCATGCCTCTCAGCAAATAGCTTAGAGTGTCTACTTTGCAAAATGGGGTCATTTGGGGGGTTTTGTGCTATCTTGAAATTTTAGGGCCTCTGAAACTGTGACAAGTAGTGCAGAGGTAAAATAAGCAATTTACGCCATTAGAAAACCTGAAGGTGGGGATTGGTTTTCGGGGTCCCGTACACAGCTAGGCTCCCAAAAAGTCGCACACATGTGGTATCCCTGTAGTCAGGAGAAGCAGCATAATGTATTTTGGGGTGTAATTTCATACCCATGGCATGCGTGAGCAATATATCATTTAGTGCCCACTTTGTGTAAAAACAAAAACAAATTGTCACCTTCCCGAAACTTAGGGCAAAATATAAAATACTCCATGGACTCAATATGCCTCTCAGCAAATAGCTTTGGGTGTCTTTAAAGCAGAGGCCCTACAGAACAAAATGGTGGATGTTGCAAATTTTTTTTATCACACGGTATTTGCGCACAGATTTTCCAAATGCAATTTCTGCGAAAAAAAAAAAAAATTTTTTTAATTTAATGCACAAATACACTATATAATTCCAAATTGTTTGGTAAAATTTAAAAGATGATCTTATGCCGAGTACATAGATACCAAACATAACATGTTTTAAAAATTACGCACGTTTGTGCAGCGGCAACAAACTACGTACATTTTTAAAAGCCTTTACAGGTTACCACTTTAGACTTACAGAGGAGGTCTACTGCAAGAATTACTGCCCTCGAACTGGCGTTCGCGGTGATACCTCACATGCATGCTGCAATTTCGGTTTACATATGACACTAGACCAACGCTTGCGTGCGCCTTTGCGCGCAAGCACAGGGGGATGGGGGGGGATTGATTTTTTTTTTTTTAATTCATTTTGCTTTTTTTGTTATTTTGACACCTTTCCTTTCATTTTTGTTTTTTTTTTTAATCATTTTTATTGTTCTCACAGTGAATTTAAATATCCCCTATGATAGCAATCTGTAGTGACAGGTACTCTTTTTTTAAAAAAAAATTGGGGTCTTTTAGACTCTAGATCTCTCCTCTGACCTTAACGCATCTGACCACACCAAAATTGGTGTGATAAGATGCTTTCCCAAATTCCCAATGGCGCTGTTTATTTCTGATGAAACAGAAGTCATGAAATGCTCGTAGCTTCAGGTATCTTAGGCCATAGAGATGATTGGAGCCATTCTCATCTCCAATCAGCTCTATGGTTAGATAATTGAACCACCGGCTGCAATCTCGGATTAACCGGTGGGACAGGAGAGCCCAAGAAAAACCACGGAAGGAGGATGGGGGGTAGGCCAATTATCCGCTAGGTTTGCTTTTACATGTAAGCCGACCGCTGACTGTAAAAAAAACGATACCAAGATGATGACTAAATCTGCAGGCATCATCCTGGTATAACCACTCAAAGTCCAGCAACGTACCAGTACATTGCTGGTCCTTGTTTGGCATATAGTGTATGTTTTTTTATTTATTTTTTTCATGCAGCCTGTGGGCTGAACAAAAAAAGAAAACCTAACAGAAATCACCACAGGAAAATTGTGTAGTATACACACCATTAATCGCCCACATCCAAACCCACTTATTTAATGGTGGGTATACATGACAATATTCCATGTATAGCTAAAGGTATTTTAACTGCAGTGGTGAAATCAACCTTCCACAGCTGCTGCCATCAGAGGTATCCATATATGCTGAGCGCAAACGCTGTTTATGTCAGAATATATAAAATCAGTGTGGCAGCCGACGGGTATCTGCAAGAGAAACAGGTTAACAAAAGAATGAAAAACAAAGTACAGTAGGAAGAGTAGAAGAACCTAAAAATAACTGACACAACTGTTTTTGGCTTTATTTTTTTTTTTTTTTTTGTATTTTTTTTTTTTTTTTTGTATACTGCAACTTTCCAGCTTAGCGTCTCAAATGTCAATTTCGAGACCCTGTGTTTGTGTGCCCTACACTGTCGTGCTGTACCCTACACTAATACTCCACTAGTGCGACGGAAACAGTCCCCGATGCAGAGACCAGGTTGGTCAGGACAGTCGGAACAGTAATAACAGGTCTCACGCCTAAATCCGCGCCTGCTACAGACACGGCATCTTCTTTGGGGCTGTCTGTGGGTAGGGGTACGCGGGAGGACATGTGGAAAATGCCTTTCAGGCTCCATTCACGCCTGGGCGTTTTTGAGTGTTTTTCAGCTCCAAAAACGCTAAAAAAAATGTTCCAAAACGCCCAACAAGTAAAACCCCATTCATTTAAATGGCCCCTGTTCACATCTGAGCGTTTTGCAAAACGCCTCTAGCTGAAAAAAGTACATGAGCTTCTTTTTGGGCTGATTACCAGCGTTTTTGATAGATGTCAATGCCTGCCTCAAAAAACGCCTGAAAAAAACTCCTGAAAACCGTGGTGTAAAACGCTACGCTCAAGTGTGAATGCAGCCTCATGCAGCCGGCTCACTGCATCTGGAAGGGGAAGTTGGGCACGAACACCTCCTGGATACAGGTAGGCATTGATGATCTCTTCTTGGAATTCTCGGAAGGATCCGGTTCGTCCTGACGCCCTGTATAGGACAAAGACGTTCAGCATAGCCAATTAGAATAAACAGACACTTTTTTGTACCAGCGTCTGGCTTTACGGGCAACTAAATACGGCGCCAAAAGCTGGTCGTTAAGGTCCACTCCTCCCATATTAAGGTTATATTTGTGGACACAGAGGGGTTTCTCCATAACGCCAGTTGCCGTAGCCGCTGGGTGAATGGAGGACAGAACGAAAATATCCCGTGTATCCCTTCACTTCACTGCAAGCAATTTGTCCGTTTTCAAACAGGCTCTCTCCCCCCGACTAAGACTGGAATTTACAAGCCATTGGGGGAAGCCCCGGTGATTAGGTCGCACGGTGCCACATGCGCCAAATTGTAATTCAAGAAGGTGACCAAATAGTGGCACGCTTGTGTAAAAGTTGTCCACGTACAAATGGTACCCCTTTCCGGATAAGGGTGACACCAAGTCCCAAACTATCTTGCCGCTGCTCCCTATGTATTCCCTCGTAGACCCGCAAACTAACTGTATAGCCTGTGGCCCTGTCACAGAGCTTGTACAGTTTGACCACGTATCTGGCACAATTTCTGGGGAGGTACTGTTTCATAGCTAGGCGGCCAGTAAACTTAATCAGGGACTCGTCAATGCAGACAACTTGTTCGGGGGTAAACAAGGCTGCAAACTGCTGATTGAAGTGGTCTACGAGGGGGCGAATTTTGTGGAGCCGATCCTATTCAGGGTCTCCCCGAGGACGACAGATTTCATTGTCATTGAAATGCATAAATCGCAGAATTTGCTCGTATCTCGCCCTGGACATGGAGGCAGAGTACACGCGCATGTGGTGAATTGGGCTAGTGGACCAATATAGCCGCAATTCACACTTTTTGGTTATGTCCATGTTGAGGGAAAGGCCCAGAAAGATTTTAAAATTGGGAACCGTTAAAGGTTTCCAGGCGAATGGTCTGGCAAGGGGCTAGTTTGGGTTAGCGGCGATGAATTGTTGTGCATATAAATTTGATTGATCCACAATAGATCTGAAAAGATCTTCGGTGAAGAACTGCTCATAAAAATTCAGGGGCGTAAAACCAGCGGTTTCCACGTGGATTCCAGGTTGGGCAGTGAATAGGGGGACGTACTGGCGCTGTAGTATCAGTGGGTTGCCAATTGGGATATCCCAGCGCATCGGGGAGGGCACTATGGGCTCTACGGGCCTGTCTTCAAATACGCCGTGGCTGCGGGCCACTACTTGTGCTAGCCACCGCACCAGCTTCAACTGCACTTATGGGACTCGCCACATCACCGAGTGTTACTGCAGTGCTGGTTGTACTAGGTCCAGGGTGTATTAGGCCGCTGGCGCTTGCCAGGCCACCAGAAGGATGAGCGGCACTAGTACCGACACTCTGCTTCATACGAGCACCCTGCGATTCCTGCATCTCAGCAACTCCAGAATGGGGTTGGGTACGCCTGGTTCTAACAGGGACCCATCCGTCGTCAGAGCTGTCTGTCAGGGAGCCGCTGCTCACTTCAGGTTCGTATACTGACCCTGATTCTGCCAGTGAGGCTTCCCCTTCGCTCTCATCTGACATGGTCAGTATACTGTATGCCTCTGCACTACTGTACCACCGTTTGGACATTTTGGAAAAAAAAAGCACCTGGTTGTCAAGGACTATTTAAACCGCTACCAAAAAAAACTGCTAATGCTAGCAGGGATCAGGCCTGACTCTGCTAACACAGCGGTTTTCTGTGTTGTGTTTTTTTGTAAGTGACAGTAATCTATTGATTACTACACTTGCCTGGGTGGGGTGGGCTGGGCGGAGGGGTTAAACGCAGGTGCTGGCAGGAATCAGTGCTGATCGTGCAAACACAGCGTTTTGGGAACCCTAAACTATAGGGACGCTAGTATAGTTCAGATATTGATCTGTTCAAACCCTATACTAGTAATGGAAGTGTGTGTGTTAATCAAGGGGTTATTTCTAACTATGCGCCGGGGATCTGCGCTATCTTAGACTGACGCTAACACCAACTAATGTCACCTGTGTCGCTAATAATGGTGATCAGAAAAAAAAACTGTACACTATAAAAGTGACACTGTGACAGGGCAATGAAGGGGTTAACTGGGGGTGATCAGGGGGTTAAATCTTTAATGGGCGGGGGGGGTGGCGGGGACCCTAAACCTACTTGGGACAGAAAATAATTCGCTAGTGCTAACTCAAGTCCCAATCACACTAATACAAAAAATACAGTAAACCACTATATTACATGTGTATAGTGTGCAATGTGACTGGGGGTGATCAGGGGGTAAATCTTTATTGGGGAGGGGTGGCGGGTATCCTAAGTGTAAAAGAAGGGCCGAAAGCGCTAAACCTGGTCACAAGTCACACTTATACGGGTATATAGGAAAATGCTATATACAGTATACAGTGTGTGTTGTCACAGGGGGTGTAGGGGTTAACTGGGGGGCTATCAGGGTTAAATGTGCCAATCTAATATGTGTGTGTGTGTGTGTGTGTGTGTGTGCTTGGTGCAGTACTCAGTTTAGATCTGCTCTCTCCTCTCGATGAATCCAAAAAGGATCATGGGAGGGGAGAGCAGGCCTTTTCTGTGCCTGTGTTTACATTACACAGGCACAGATCAGTATCTGATTGGGCCAGACCAATCAACAGGTCCAGGCCAAAAATCATTGGCTTGGACCTTATGACTGATCGGTTCTGAACCCAATCAGGCCATCAGCGGCGCCCCAGAGCGGCGGGAAGGAGTGACGTAGCCCTACGTCGGTTTGCCTGTAGGGGGCTGACTGCTGCAGTACATAGTCGTGCGGTGATCGACAAGTGGTTAAGGCATTTGTACTTTTTATACTTGTATATTTCCATAGCTTATAACACATTTTAAGTATTCTTTGTATATTCTTTATTGTCTAGTTTTTAGCCCTGATGAAGGGGAAGTGCTGAGCCCTCGAAGTGTAAGGTTTTGCACTTGGGGACTAAAAACATAACACTTTAGGGGGGGAACCTTTGGGGGAATCAAAAATTGAGAAAGATCTGGGAGTCTTGGTAGAGATTAGACTAAGCAATAGCATGCAATGTCGAGCGGCAGCGGTCAAAGCCGGCAGAATATTAGCATGCATAAAGAAAGGTATGTATTCCAGAGATAAAACTATAATCCTTCCACTTTATAAATCTCTGGTCCGACCACATCTGGAGTATTCTCTCCAGTTCTGGTCGCCAGTCCTCAGGAGGGATGTGTTGGAGCTGGTGAGAGTCCAGAGAAGGGCAACTAAACTAATTAGGGGATTGGAGAACCTTAATTATGAAGAGCGTCTGCAATCACTTGTTTTATTCTCTCTGGAGAAGAGACGCCTGAGAGGGGACATGATGGCAATTTATAAATATCTCAATGTGGATCTCGGCATAGAAAAAAAAAACTATTCAGTCGAAATGATTGCATGAGGACTCGAGGGCATACAATGCGATTAGAGGAGAAGCGTTTTAACCTCAGGCAACGTGGGGGGTTCTTTACTGTAAGGGCTACAAGATTGTGGAATTCTCTACCACAAAAGGTGGTTTCTGCGGGAGGTATGGTGGCTTTCAAAAGACTCTTAGACGTACATCTCAAGGATCAGAACATTCAGGAGTATGAGAGATGATTACGGCCACACACACCTACACAGGTTGAACTGGATGGACTATTGTCTTTATGCAACCTCACCTACTATGTAACTATGAAGTGCGTTGGCTGTTCCAAAAAAGAAATCTTTTAAAGTTTCTTCAAGCTGGTGTTGCACTCCCAACCTTTCAAAACTTCAACTAACCCCTCTGGGAGTCCAGCAAGACCCCACAGTTGCTGGTGAGCATCCTCTTGGTCCACAAACCACCTATGCCATCAAAACACATCCGCTCCTTTAGTGCTCCTACATCACAAAGATTGCTAATTTCAGTGGGAGGAACAACCGTGTCCCAAGGGCTGGATAAAGGCAAACAAAGGGCTGCAATTTGGAGACCACTGGTCTATACAATTCCAGTGTTCAGTACTCTATTCAAGTAAAGCAATTTACAGAAAGTCAAAAGGCCTATTTTTTGCCTTTAGTTCTACTTTACTACAAGTATAATGCTTCATGTACACTACAGCTTCTAAACTTGAGTTTAGGAGTTTTTGGCATTTTTTTGCCAAAGCTCCTAAACTCCACTCCATAAAAGCCTGTGTCCATGTACACATAGGATCGTTTAAAAGCTGCTGCGGTTAGGGGAGGTCAACGATCGCAGATTTTGCCGCGTTTTGCATTTTCCCCCTCCCCCGTGGGCTGGGGGTCAAAGTAGTCTATGTCTACATGAAGCCTAAGGAGTTTTATTTTAGCCAACTGCTGTATATTCTAACTCATTTAGTGAAACTGAAAATAACCATCACTTATTACTAAAAGATCCTTTTCCTGGTGTGTTAGCTTTTTGAATTTTTTGAGAAAGCAGCAAGTCTCCTCTTCTAGTAAAACAAGTGTAAATGAGCAGATGTCTTGCCAACACTTTGCTACTTGCTGTACTCAATTGTTTAATGTTAACAATTTCCTTATAGTTTTTTAATTTTTTTTATTTTGTTGTTTTAGAACGAATCCCAAATCTTTCCTCCAACTACTGGTGGCGCAGAGAAAATGTGTAGTGATCTTAACATTTCCTTTCTGGGAAAGGTCCCTTTAGATTCAAACATAGGTAAGTCTTGATTGGTGGTAAGGCAGTTATTACATTTTCATCCATGCTAATTGCCTGCCTAAAATGTTGTGCAGATACTATTTTCTCACTGTAAACACATATTTCTCTTACGTCCTCCGACAGTCGCCGCCACTTCATAATCTTCACTAATGGGGTATTGACCTTCTCCTCCGTAGGAGTAGCTAGGCAACAAGATTTGTTAATATAAAAGCTTTTAGCATATCACACCCCTAGGGGGCGGTCCCCTCAGTCAATACCTCCCTGCTTCCTGCATTCTCAACTCAGTTTCTAATGCCTAGCTTAGGAGTAGCTAGCTGATACTGTGCTGGGGCTCTCAGTCTCAGCTTTCTATCCTCTTTTTTGATTTTATTTGAGTATTTTTTCTCTTTCTTTTACTAGCTGTTATTTTTCTCAGCATTAGTTTAGTTCTTCGGATGAAGATGATCATGCGGAGCTGGGTCTCGGACTGGCTGCCCTGGATCCCAGGGCTCAGGGCCAGGGGCTTCCCAGCCTGCCATTGAGCGTTCAGTCAGGTTTCCCTGGCATATTGAACGACCAATCCCTGTTCGCTGCAGGGATGCTGCCTGTGAGGTGGCTACCTCACTGGACGCCATTTGCGGTTTCGCACCGCAGTTCCACTGCGTCCTGGCTGCGACACTCCCTGTCCTCAGTACAGCGGTTTGGTCACTGGAAGAAGGCTCCCCACGCCATCCGGACTGGTAAGTACATTTCTATGTGGGGACCTGTCTGTTTGGGTGTCAGTCTGTGACTGTGTGACCCTGCATGTCTGTATCTGTGCTGAGCTCCCTGTCAGATTCCTGTGTGGAATAGCTGCCTTTTCTGTGGGCTGCGGGGGGGGGGGGGGGGGCTCTCCCAATCTGCTGTGTGGGCAGACTGGGGTTAGACATGCTGTGTGGCGGCCGCTATTGTGGTCCGCCATTTTTTTGAGGCAAACTTGTGGTGTCCGGCCCTAAGTGAGTAGGGCGCGGTGTTTTGATGGCGATCGATGTACAACCACATGTCGGCACCATTTTGTCATTGCCCAAACAATGCCTCAGCCAGCGGCCATGTTTGTGTAGCCTACATAGGCTTTATAGGGCGGTCAGTCATTACATCACTTCCTTTTGCTCTGATCCCTGTGGGGGTCGATCCATGCAGTAGTGTGCGGTGGGCTACGCTCGCCGCGGTCTTAAAGGGACAGTACTCCTTTTTTCCAATTTTTGCTGGGGCATGGATTCTCAGGATTGCAAGTTTCCTCCCACCTTGGTGGGGGGCCAAGGGGCTGCTGCATCCCCCGAGGGGGCTGATCTGGCTGCTATTGTGGCGAACTTGGCTTCTCAGCTGCAAATGCTAATGGCTGATCGATCCGCAAAACGGCCCAGATTGTCTATTTCCTCGGATTCAGAGGGCGATGGGGCTGCTATGGCTGGAGTGCCCTTCTCAGGGTCTCGTTCATCTCTGGACCTTGGGGGGTCTGAGGGGGAGGCTGAGGTAGAAGGGGTTGATAATTCTCCCCCTTGCTCGCCTGAAGAGCTTGCACTCATGGATGAGTTGGTTGCTTCTATCAAAGAAACACTGCATTTGCAGGATGAACCATGTCCTCCTGCTTTACTGTCCTCTTATGGGACACAAAGGAAGCGCAAAACAGCGCAGGTTTTTCCCTGCCCTGCGGAATTTCAGCGCGTGGTTGATGAGCAATGGCGCAATTTAAAGAAGCCATTTACTGTGCCAAGTAAGTTCAAGCTGCGTTATCCATTTACGCCCACCACTGATGAGCGTTGGTGTGTGCCGCCTCAGGTGGATCATGCGGTGGCGATTTTGAATAAATCTACTGCGATTCCTGCTGAGGATACCCCGGTGTTCCGGACCCTACGGACAGGAGATTGGAGTCTCTTGCCCGTCATGCTTATACGGTTGCCGGTTCTATGCTGAAGCCTATTTTTTCTTCCATTTTGGCAGCCCAGGCTATTGCGGATTGAGCGCAGGTGCTCAGGCGCACCCTGGTGGCTGACTCTGCTCCGCCGACTACATTGGCTATGGTGGATCAAATTCATCAGGGTGTCATGTATTTGTGTGATGCGGACTTGGATTTAGTCCCTTTTGGCTGCACGCCTCTCTAGTGTGGCGGTATTGCACCGTCGCCTGATCTGGCTAAAATGCTGGTCGGTTGACCAATCATCTCGCAAAACTTTAGCTAATTTGCCCTATGCGGGATCTCTCCTTTTTGGCGAGTCTTTGGATACGCCGATAAAGGGGATCTCCGGGGGTAAGAGCTCTCTCTTACCCCAATCTCACAAGAATAAGTTTGTTCGCGGTAAGAAGAATACCTCGTTTAGGCCCTCTCAGGGGTCCTTTCGTGCCTTTCGGTCGCAATACAAGGGCAAGCCCTTTAAGGGCCAAGGCTCCCAGAAGAAGCCGTGGGCAGGTAAGCAGAAGTCCGGCCAGTCCGGGTTCGCTGCCCATGCCAATTCGGCCTGAAGGGGCGCCCTCACCCAGCTCTGGGGAGGGGGGACGTTTGCTCGGTTTTCTTCAACCCTGGCTGGCCCGCATTCGGGACAGGTGGGTTCAGGAAATCGTTCGATCTGGATACAAGATCGAGTTCCTCTCTCGGCCGGCGAGCAGATTTTTTCCCTCAAATCTTCAGCTGTCTCTGGAGCGTTTGCAGGATCTGCACCTGGCGGTGCGGGACCTGCGGGCCCAGGGAGTGGTGGTTCCGGTTCCTCATCGGGACAGATTTCGGGGGTTCTACTCCAATCCGTTCACTGTGCCCAGGAAGGAGGGCAAGGTACGTCCGATTCTGGTCTTGAAAGCTCTGAACCGCTTTGTGCGGGTTTGCAAGTTCCGCATGGAATCCCTGCGCTCGGTGGTGGCTGCCCTGGTTCCGGGGGAATTCATGGCCTCCATCGACTTGAAGGATGCGTACCTTCACATCCCCATTTTCGAGGGTCACCAGAGGTACCTTCGATTCGCCATTGCGGAGGATCACTACCAATTCGTGGCGTTACCCTTCGGTCTCGCTTCGGCTCCGCGGGTTTTCACCAAGGTGCTTGCGCCGGTCCTGGCTTTGTTGACAGCCCAGGGCATCTCTGTCTTGGGGTATCTAGACGATATCTTGATTCGGTCTGCGACCAGTCAGGGCCTGGTGAACGACCTGTCTGTCACGATGCAGACTCTACATACGGTAAATTTTCCAAAGTCGACGTTGTGTCCATCGGTTCGTCTTCCCTACCTAGGGATGATCCTGGACTCTGTTCAAGCGAAGGTCTTCCTGCCGGAAGACAGGCTCCGGACACTTCAGGACGAGGTCAGGTCCCTCAGGGACACTCAGTGCTCGTCCCTTCGGACATGTATGAGGTGTCTGGGATTGATGGTCTCGGCGTTCGAGGCGATTCCCTTCGCCCAGTTTCACACACGGGATCTTCGGGCGGAGATCCTGGCCAAGTGGGACGGGCGTCCGCAATCTCTGGATCTGCGGATTTCGTTGAGCCGCCTCGCCCGAAGGGGTCTTTTGTGGTGGCTCCAGTCCCCGGCGGTGTCGGGGGGGCAAGTCTTTTCGTCCCTTGTCGTGGACGGTGATCACCGCGGATGCCAGCCTGTCGGGCTGGGGTGGTGTTCTGGGCGTTCTGTCCGCCCAGGGAACTTGGTCGGTGGAGGAATCCTCCCTTCCGATCAACATTCTGGAATTGCGAGCAATAAATCTCTGCCTTCTGCGTTGGACGGACAGGCTTCAGGGCCGTCCGGTTCGGGTGCAGATGGACAATGCCACAGCGGTGGCCTACATCAACCACCAAGGGGGCACCAGGAGTGCCCGAGCGGCTCGGGAAGTAGCCGACATTCTGTCTTGGACCGAGACGCACGTCCCGGCGATATCTGCAGTTCACATTCCGGGGGTGGAGAACTGGCAGGCGGACTATGAGTCGCCAGACCCTGGACCAGGGAGAATGGTCCCTTCACCCGGATGTCTTTCAGATGCTGTGCGCGAAGTGGGGTTCCCCAGATGTGGACCTGTTCGCGTCTCGTCTAAACAACAAGGTGGAAAGGTTTGTGGCAAGGACGCGCGATCCTCGGGCAGACGCCTCAGACGCGTTAGTGGCGCCATGGCATCAGTATCGTCTGATGTATGCCTTTCCACCGATTCAGCTGCTGTCCAGGCTCCTTCGCAGGTTGGCCTCGGAACCGCACACGGTGATTCTGGTGGCGCCAGACTGGCCTCGCCGGTCTTGGTACGCAGACCTCGTGAATCTGGCGGTCGACGCTCCGTGGCGTCTGCCTCTTCGAGAAGATCTCCTGTCTCAAGGACCGATATTCCATCCTGCTTTACATTCGCTGGCTTTAACGGCCTGGCTGTTGAAAGCCAGGTCCTGAAGGATAGGGGTCTCTCCCGTGAGGTCATTCCCACTTTAATCAAGGCTAGGAAGGCCTCTTCGGGGAAGATTTACTACCGTACTTGGAAGGCGTATTTTGCCTGGTGTGAGTCCAGGGGGTATTCCCCTCGCTCATACTCGGTATCGAGAGTGTTGGCTTTCCTTCAAACGGGCGTGGACCAGCGTTTGGCGTTGGCCACGATTAAGGGTCAGATTTCTGCGCTGGCCGTTCTCTTTCAACGCCCTGTGGCGTCTAATTCTTTGGTTAGCACCTTTGTTCAGGGGGTGCGACACTTGGCCCCTCCTCGGAGGGATCCTTTACCTCCATGGGACTTGAACCTTGTTCTGTCCGTGTTACAGCATGCTCCCTTTGAGAAGATCAGGGAGATCTCGTTGTCTCTGTTGTCCAAGAAGGTTGCCTTTTTGGTAGCCATCACTTCGGCTTGCAGGGTGTCGGAGCTGGCGGCCTTGTCCTGCAGCTCTCCCTACTTGGTGATTCACTTGGATAAGGTGGTCTTACGACCTAACCCTTCTTTTCTTCCGCAGAGGATCTCGGAATTTCACCTCAATGAGGACATTGTCTTGCCTTCGCTTTGCGCGAAGCCTAAGCATCCGAAGGAGGTGGCTTTGTATTCCTTGGATGTTGTTTGGGCGATCAGGGTTTACCTGTCAGCGACGAAATCCTTACGCAAGTCGGATTCTCTATTTGTCCTTCCAGAGGGTCCTCGGAAGGGCATGGCAGCGTCGGCTGCGACCATCGCCAAATGGATCAGACAGACCATTGTGCAAGCCTATGCTTTGAAGGGGAAGGTTCCTCCTTTCCCTGTGAAGGCGCACTCTACCAGGTCTCTGAGTACGTCTTGGGCCTATCGTCATCAGGCCTCTGTGGCTCAGGTGTGTAAGGCGGCGACTTGGTCGTCCGTTCACACCTTCTCCAAATTTTACAAGGTGGATGTTCAGGCATCGGCAGATGCTTCCTTTGGCCGTAAAGTTCTTAGTGCGGCAGTGCCTTAGGGTCCCTTGTTTTGGGTCCTTGGCTGTTGGGGTATTTTTACCCCTGTGTTACTTGTTCTTTCCTGGGTTGTTGCTCCTGTTGAGCACGTTTTCCTGTTGCCCAGTTGGTTCTCTTACTTTGGTAAGGTTCCTTTCTCTGATGTGGGTACTGCGTTGCTTTAGGCGCGGCTGCGTTTTTCCCACCCCTCATGTCTACACTGCTCTGGGACGTCCCCATTAGTGAAGATTATGAAGTGGCGGCGACTGTCGGAGGACGTAAGAGAAAACTGAATTTTTGTAAAATCTTACCGTAAAATTCCTTTCTCTGAGTCCTCCAACAGTCGCCACCCCCGCCCCTCTTTTGGGGTTTGTTTATGTACTCTACTGCTATGCTACTGAAACTGAGTTGAGAATGCAGGAAGCAGGGAGGTATTGACTGAGGGGACCGCCCCTAGGGGTGTGATATGCTAAAAGCTTTTATATTAACAAATCTTGTTGCCTAGCTACTCCTACGGAGCAAAGGTCAATACCCCATTAGTGAAGATTATGAAGTGGCGGCGACTGTCGGAGGACTCAGAGAAAGGAATTTTACGGTAAGATTTTACAAAAATTCCGTTTTTATGTTCCAGCTTCTGCAGTCTCTCCCCACCGATCCCCTCTCTTCATGACAGAAGGCTGGGGATCCTCTCTTCACCCGCTGTCACAATTTCAAAAACGGCATGGCTGTGCACTGTTCTGCCCACATGCCCGCGTCATTCATTCAGTTTCCTGTGAATAGACACTAACAAGTAACATCAGCCATTGCAGCTGACGACTTGTAGTTCTCAATGAGCTGCAAGGGCAGGGACAAGACGATATGTACTGCCCAACATATGCCCTATTTTCTCTAGCACCATCTTGTCAGAGCCTGACAAGACCCTTCACACTGAGGCGACACAACGCCTTACTACTTCGGGGGCGACTTGTGCATTACATTGCACCACAACTTCGGAGCGACTTGCAGGGACTTCACATAATGGAAGTCTATGCAAGTCGCTCCGAGGTCGCCCCTTTTTTGACGTCGGAGCTACTTGTGTCGCTCCTATTAGAATGGGTCCTGTAGCGGTCAATGGACCGCGAGGGAGCGCGACTTGTCAGGCTGACAAGTCGCCTGACAAGTCGCGCTAATGTGAACCGGCTATTAGTGTCCTGCACTGTTTTCACATACAGTACAAACTTTACCAACAACTAAGAATAGTGATCAACTACTTGGAAAAACAAAATGAGCTACATAGGTAATATATTTTAGTGAATCACACACAGTTGGAGCATTATGTGTTGTAACATTATTCTTGACATATTACTTGTGGATATTGTTTCATAATTGCTAGTAATTATAGAAACATGACTGAGCTTTTATCCTCAGTGCCTAAAATGTAGTTCAATCCTTTCACAAATTTTTAAAATTCTATGTACATTAGCCAATGTGCTCAGTTTTTAAGGCATGTAATATACTGTATGTCCCAGCCAGGTCATAGGGCTGGAATATTCATTTAATTGCGGTTTTAATCAGTTTTTGTCTTTAATGAGAAGATTAATTTGTGTGTTTCTTTCCCATTTCCTTAAGGAAAGAGCTGTGATATGGGTACGTCCTTTTTCAGTGAGATTCCAGATTCGCCAGCAACTATGGTATACCGAAAAATAATACAGAGTAAGGCCCACAAAATCAATCTATAATATAAATATAACCATAACCATAATATAAAATATTTATAACTATATCTCACATAGAATAAAACATCCTTGTAACGGTCACTGCAGATATCCAGGTCAGGAAAGTAAAAGCATATCAATTCCCAAAACTTTTTTCAGTTTTGGATAGATTGAGGAAGGATTAGGAGCTCCTGTCAGTTTTTACTGCAGTTGGATAGATTCCTTCACCACAGGTCACTTCGTTGAAGACTGGTATTTTGTACAGGGCTAGTATATTTGACCACCTTTAATGCTGTAAAAAGTGATGATTAAGGGCTTCTTATATGTGTAGCCAATAATGTTTGCAGCACAAAACTCTTTAATCAACTTCTTTATAGCCTTCTTCTTTAACAACAGAAGCCATGCATCTGTATAGAGAGAGGGGTGTTGGGCGCTAGTGCCACAGGGGTGTACACCAGATGCGAAGCAGCCAGATGATCAGGGGCTGTAGCGGACCAGACTTCACAGATATTGCTGAAATTCAGGGCAGCTCTGGCAGGTAGAAAACAGGAAATCCCGCTGGCAGCAAAAAGAAGAAAACAGGCACCGCTGAATGTAGCCTGGGCAGGCTTTATTACATGGCAAACGATAAGTAGTAACTCACATTAAATGTTGCTCTAATCCATGTTCCATAATGTGGCTGTTTCCCGGGTTCAGTCCTCCATATCCCGACCGTCCCGCAGCCAGGAGATGACGATCCAGGAAGCTTCACAAGGGAGCTGGTTAGAGGGGAAGCTGTGGTGAACCGCAAGCTGACCGGAAGTGACGTAACGCGTTTCGGAGCATGCGCACTCGGCTCCTTCTTCAGACGTATCTCTTTCTTTTTTCTCTTTTTTTATGCATCTGTATGGATGCAACCTTGGTAAAACCTTGGGAACTGTACCTAGATTCCACGTTGTGGGGATGGCCTGTAATGTTGACTCATGCACTGGATCCTGCTTGGGTGAATGCTTATACACTTAGTGCAGCATCACAGTCTGTGATGATTTGGGGAGCTATCTGCTTGTGTTGGTCGACTGTGTTTTATCAAGTCCAAAGTCAGCGCAGCCCTCTACAGGAAATTTTAAAGCACCTCATGCTTCCCTCTGTTGACCAGCTTTTTTGGAGATGCTGACTTCATTTTTTTTAGCAGGACTTGGCACCTGCCCACACTGCCAAAAGTACCAATACCTGGTTTAGTGATTATGGTATCACTGTGCTGATTGGCCAGCAAACGTGCCTACCCTAAACCCCATAGAGAATCTGTGTGGTATTGTCAAGAGGAAGATGAGGGATGCATATTTTTACAGATTTGCACATTTAGACATTTAGTGTGTGGCACGGTGTAAGTGTGATTTATATATATTCAAGACCATTTGCGCAGTACAGTTGTTATTCACACTTGCAATCCCTTCTCTGGGCATGCTTACTTAATTTCTGCACCCTGCTCCATGAGTACCCCGCAGGGGAACACTTTCATTGATAGCAATGACAGAAACCAGGCGCAAGGGAATCATGGCAAAAGCTCAGGCATACATTCACTCTGCCAATGGGCTTCAAAGCACCCAAACCGCTTAGAGTGATATTGCTTCTCTTGCACATGAATTAGCACCCTATTTTAACACCATTCTCTGCATGTAATTTAACTTTATCTCAGGCATGCTAGAAGCCACCTATCTGACCAAGGCAGCTATGGACAACGAACGACCTTAATTCAGCCATCACTGTCTAAAGCCGAAAAGCACCAAGCTTCTTCTCCAGAGTCAGAGGTGAAACTACCTCCTTTAGAAAAAATACTGTGCATCTCCAGAAGAAATTACACTGGTTTGAAGCCAAAGGGTAGTCACACCAAATATTTATTTGATTTAAATTTTAAATCTGTTCGCTCACTTTGCATTTTGTAAATTGATAAAAAACAAAAAAGGAAAATGTATAGTTTTGCAAGCATTCTTAATTTACAGCATTTCTTCACACCTGCCTAAAACTTTTATGGCTAACCACAATATACTTGCCAGTGTAGCTATGCTGACTTCTGCTGTGGACAAAGGCCTTGGGACCCTTTCACACAGGCGGACCGCTCAGATCCGCATGTCAAGTTTTTTTGGCGGATCTGAACGGTCTCCCCATGCGTCTCTATGGGGCATCGGATGTCAGCTGACATCCGATCCATCAAATCTGGACAGATGGTAAAGTAAAGGGAGCCTTTACAAGCATCTCAGATTTTCTGTTTGCAGAAACCCTAAATTAATATTTAGGGTTTCTGCAAACAGAAAATCTAAGATGCTTGTAATGGCTCCCTTTACTTTGCAGGTCTGACCTGGCAACCAGCTTTTAGGGTAATTTCTGTTTGTCAAACTGCAGGTATTTGGACTATGGCAGGATGCTGTCTTTCAGAACCATGCTTTGGCAAAACATTTACAAACCCTGCCTTCTGCCTTACTTTCTCTATCGTCCATTGACAGACGCAGCTCTTATGCTTCTTATACCCATAGGGTTATGCTGTAATGTAATAGTGCTGCGCTACCTTTATAAAGTACAAAGTGATGAATACAGTAATTGAGTAAATAAATGGCTGGATGACCTTGTGTGCAAAAATGTGAATAAATAATGTAAAAAAGTATCACATAAAATTCAAGTAAACATAATTCTTACTCCTAAATAGGTGTGACTCATAAAACAGCGAGTGATGTAATAAAGTGCTAGGATTTCATAATAAGGTGCAAACATAGGTGATGGTGAGAGTGATTGATGGAGCAAATCAACTCCACTGATTGTAAGCATAAACCATGACTTAAAAGGTGAAAATTAATATACAAAGTGAAAAAAGACCAATAGTGTGGAATGTCCAAAGTCTATTTTTGTCACATCTGATGGTCACTTCATGTATATCTGAAATCTCCAAAGTAGTGCTTCAAGAAAAATAAATGTGATATATCCAAAACGAGTTGTAACAATCGTGCAGGTTGGATCATATATGTCCAAACTGAAGATGGTGCATAAGGTGAAAAAACATCTAGGTGTTTTAATTATTGCAGAATGTGAGGGTGATCTTCCGTGCTGGTGCCTGCAAACTGTGTGCCTGACCTCTCACTTTCTTGCAAAGACCTTTTACGGGTAAACCAGTAGGTCCAGGGGGTCCTGGGTGATGGAGCCCTCGCGGGGTATGGGTATATCGTCTTATTCCTCCTCAATGCTCTTTCTCTCGCTCCCAGGGTAAGGGGTATAAGTAGAGACCTCTCATAGTGTAGTAGTTTTGAGTATAATTTTATTTAAAAAAATAGTAACTCACATATCAGGTAAATGGTAATCGGCGTCTGTCTCGGTGTGTGTGTTTTCTTCCTGTTTGCTTCACTTCTGGGTACGCTCCTGACCTGCCCTACGCGTTGCGTCACGTGGGTCGTGACTTCTTCCGGGATCAGGAGCGTACCCGGAAGTGACGCAAACAGGAAGAAAACACACACACCGAGACAAACGCAGATTACCATTTAGCTGATATGTGAGCCCACTCCTGGGGATAATAGGACCCTATTTTCCTAAAAGATCCCCCTGGCTTATCAGGATCCCAGCCCTGCCCTCCCTGCTCCCGCATGGGGGCGCTATATTTACCGCCTGGCGCCCGAGGTGGGGTATACAGTGGTACCTTATCCTGTGGGGTCTGTTTAGGTAGATCCCTGGTGTGGCCTAGTATCTGGGTCCTGACCGCATGGCAGCGTTCGGCCGCCATCTTCGGTGTGGACATCGGCTCCCTGTGTGTGAGGTGATGTGGCCATTTTCCATGGGATTCCTATGCAGTTGTATTGGCGCCATTTTGTTGTAGCCTGGAGCTACACAGGCAGTTCGGCCTCTTGTGGATTGATGTTACTTCCTGTGCTCAGTTTTCCATGCTGCAGACATTGCTGGTTCCTCTGTGAGGTGATACAGTATGAGGGTCATTTCTGGGCATTCTCTGCTACCTGCTGCTGTTTAAAGGGTAACTCCGAATACAGCGCGGTCGGGTGGTGCGGACCGCGATCGCAAATTTTAAAGGGACAGTGCACGTTTTTTTGTCACATTGCAAAATTGAGTCACAGGAGGTAAATTCTCGATCAAACCCCCTCATGTCTGGCTCGCAATTCATAGTGTTGTTTTCTGCAGTATTGGAAAGTCTGGCATCAAAGGTTGATCTTTTCATGAAACATGTTGCTAACCAAAAATGGCCACTGCCTTCTCTGACTCAGAGACTGATATCGTCGCCACGGACAACCTCCTCCCTGAGGGATCCCTGTCCTCGCATTCAGATGGTGGAGAGGACCTGTCCTCAGTCGCAATTTGTTCAGTAAGGGAAACTTTACAATTGACTGATGAGCCCACAAAGTTAGGAACGCGGGTAGTTTTGGCTCCCGCAAAGCCCAGAGATCGGGTCAGGTGTTTCCTTGTCCTGAGGAATTTCACGATATTGTGAATGGACTATGGCGGGGTGCCTAAGAGTTTTTTAAACACGGTTATCCCTTTGCTGACAACTCGCTGGACGGTGCCACCTAGGGTGGACCACCCTGTTTCCAGGTTTAATAAATCTACTGTGGTACCCATGGAAGATTCCCCGGCCTTCAAGGACCCGGTGGACAGACGGGTGGAATCCCTTTCCCGCCACCTCCATGTTTTGGCGTGTTCAGTACAAAAACCAATCTTGGTGTCTGTTCTGGTTTCACAGACTGTAACGGTATGGATTAAAGTGCTTAGGGGTAACTTGAACGCTGAGATGGTTCCCCTGATTGGACTCACGGACCAGATAGCCCAGGCCCTGGTGTTTCTGTGTGATGCGTCCTTGGATGCCAGAGGGTCAGCGGTAGAGATAGCCATACGCCGCATGGTGTGACTTAAGAGCTGGTCGGCTGACCAGGCTTTCAGAAGGCCTTAGCAGATCTCCCCTTTCTGGGTGAGTGATTTGTTTGGAGACTCCTTGGATGAGTTGATATTAGGCTTCAAGGGGGTAAGAGTACTCTTCTTCCCCAATCCTCCAAGGGTGTTTTTTCGTGTCTCAGGGACACAAGAGGAAGGTAAACCGTTCAGAGCCTCTGGAGGGAGCAAAAAGGCTTGGTCGGGTAAGCCAAAGACCAGTCAGTCTGGTTTGGCGGACAAAATCCTCTTCTGCATGAAGGGGCGCCCTCACCCATTTTTTGGAGTGGGGGGGACGTCTGCGTTTCTTTCAGGAACCCTGGATGGCCTTGATCAGGGACAAATGGGTTTATGAACCCATTTGTTCTGGATACAAGTTCGAATTTTGGTCTGGGCCGGCAGACAGATTCTTTCCCTCACCTATTTGTCTGTCTCCTGATCGCTTGAAGGATCTAAGGGAGGCAGTGCAGGTCCTCCTAGCACAAGTTTAGCCTCCATTGACATCAAAAATGCGTATCTGCACATCCCTATATAGGGGGGGACACCAGAGGTATCTGTTTTGCGGTGGTGGAGGAGCACTTTCAGTTTGCGGCGTTACCCTTTGGTCTTGCCTCTGCTCCCAGAGTCTTCACCAAGGTTTTGCACCGGTGTTAGCGTTGCTGTGCAAAAGAGGGATTGCGATTCTAGGATATCTGGACGATCTCCTGTTGAGAACCAACTCTCACCCAGCCTTGTTGGGCGATCTGTCAATCACGGTTCAGACCCTTCAAGGGTTCAGGTGGATCATCAACTTCAAATAATCTGCACTGACCCCGTCGGTGCGACTGGATTACCTTGGACTAACTCTGGACTCCTCCGTGGTGAGGGTCTTTCTTCCTGGGAGGACAAACTTCAGAAGTTACAGGGAATGATCCGGTTGATGCTGGAAAGCGATTTCTCTTCTCTACGGACATGCATGAGAGCCCTGAGTCTGAAGGGGTCCATGCGCTCAATTTCATTCCAGGCCTCTGCAAAAGGAAATCCTTGTCAAGTGGAACAAGGATCTACAGTCACAACGGATGCCAGCCTGTCGGACTGGGCAGAGTGCTGGACGACCCCTGTGCCCAGGGAGTTGGTCGACGGAGGAGTCTTCTTTACTGATCGATGTTCTGGTACTCGGAGCAATGGAGATTTGTCTGATCTATGGACAAATCGACTGCTTAGTCTCCCGGTTCGGATCCAATCGGACAATTCCACGGCTGTGGCCTATATCAATCATCAAAGGGGCACAAAGAATACCCGGGCGGCCTAGGAGGTGGCCGAGATTCTGACGTGGGCGGAAGGATAAGTTCCGGCTCTCTCCACAGTTCACATTCCGGAGTGGAGAATTGGCAAGCGGATTACCTGAGTCGTCAAGTTCTGGATCATGGGGCATGGTCCCTTCATCCAGAGGTGTTTCGTCTCCTGTGTGTCCGTTGGGGGAACCTCGAGGTCGACCTGTCGACCTGTTTGCATCTCGGCTGAACAAAGAGGTGCAAAGGTTCCTCTGGCCGACGCCACAGAGGCATTGGTAGCTCCTTGAAGCCAGTATCGGCTGATTTATGCCTTCCCTCCGATACAGCTGTTGTCGAGGTTTCTCCGCGGGATGGCGGTGGAGAATGATCCGGTGATTCTGGTGGCTCCAGACTGGCCTCGTCGGTCTTGGTACGCAGACCTCGTAAGGATGGTCATTGTGCCTCGATGGCGGTTGCCTTTGAGGGAAGATCTGCTGTGTCATTGGCCGATCCTCCATCCTGCTTTATGGTCACGGACTTTAACGGCATGGCTGTTGAAGGCCAGGTGCTGGGAGATAGTGATCTCTCTGAGTCTGTGCTTCCTACCCAGCTGAGGACTAGAAGAGCGATTTCCAGAAAGATTTATCATCGCACGTGGAAGATGTATATTTCATGGTGTGAATTGCAAAATTGCACCCTTGCCTTTTTTCCGGTGGCTAGGGTCTTGGCTTTCTTGCAGAAAGGAGTTAAGCAATGGTTGGCCTTGGGCATTTTCAAGGGCCAAGTGCCGGCTTTGGCGATGTACTTCCAACGTCCGTTGGCTGCTAATACCTTGATTTGCACTTTTCTTCAAGGTGTCATATGGCTCCCACGAGATGATCCCCCCTTGCTTCTGTGGGATTTGACTTTGGTTTTGTCTATTCTTCAAAAGCCTCTTTTTGAGAATATAGGGACATATCTCTGCCTTTGTTATAGCGGAAGGTTGCCATTTGGTTTCTATTACTTCTGCTCGCAGAGTATCTGAGTTGGCGGCGCTTTCCTGTCCGCCTTATTTGGTCGTCCACAGAGATAAAGTGGTTCTCTGACCTAATCCTTTTTTTTTTTTTTTTTTTTTTTTGATTTACATTTCAATGCAGTCATTGTTTTGCCTTGACTCTGTCCTAAGCCTGCGCATCCCAAGGAAATTGCTTTGCACTCTCTGGATGTGGTTCGGGCGAT
Organism: Pelophylax lessonae; assembly: GCF_965119305.1. Classification (NCBI taxonomy): domain Eukaryota; kingdom Metazoa; phylum Chordata; class Amphibia; order Anura; family Ranidae; genus Pelophylax; species Pelophylax lessonae. The sequence goes on along the minus strand of NC_138773.1, from coordinate 146,933,813 downwards.
CCTGGTTTACCAGTTGGCCACGGAGACTATTTTTTTTTGTCCTTACTGATGGATCTCGTAAGGGTTTGGCTGTCTGCTGCGACTATATCCAGAGGGATTAGGCAAATGATTGTACAGGCTTATTCATTGAAGGGTCAGGTTCCTCCTTTCCCTGTGAGTGCCTTTTGGGTTTTTCTTCATCAGGCCTCCATTACGCAAGTGTGTAAGGCGGCGACTTGGTCGTCCGTGCATACCTTTACAAAATTCTACTAGGTAGATTTGTTGGCATCTTCGATTGCATTCTTTGGCCGCAAGATTTTGCAGGCTGCTGTTTAAAAGAGACTGTTTTTTTTTTTTCTTTCAGGGGTTTATATTTGCTTTCTATGGGTAAGATCCTGTGGTTCCTGGCTGAGCTTTGATACCCAGTTGGCTATGTTTAGCCTTTGGAAAAACGTTACCTATTTTTTTTTTTGGGTTGCATTCTTCCCACCCCACATGCCTGCACTGCTTTGGGACGTCCCTATGCTATATGAAGCATAAGAGCTGCGTCTGTCAATGGATGATAGAGGAAACTGGATTTTTGTAAGAACTTAAAAACCTTTTCTCTGAAGTCCATTGGCAGATGCAGCACCCGCCCCTCCGTTATGGGGATGGTTTGTGTCGTCTTTTTCACTGTAGAGAATCTTAGGGCTGCAAGCCTGGTGAGTTTGAGGCTTCCTGTAAAAGATGCTTCACTCATATGCCCATTGAATAAGAAATCCTCTTTGGTGAGGCACTTGACAAATTCATAAAAGCCTTTTGCAGGAGAAAAAGTCCCTTTCTCAAAGTCTTTTTTCTTTCGTTCATTGACAGACACAACTCCATATCTAATTGACCCTTGGGCTTATGCTGCCCCCTATAGGAGTAGGACACTAGGCGTAAAAAAGTTTGACTACACCTATGGGTATACTCCCACTTCCTGCTATAGGGCTTCAGTTTTTTTCTGCCTAGTCAGGAGTAAGGACCTAGATCCTTGCTGGAATCTCTGGTCATAGCATTTTTTTTTCCTTTTTTAAATGGAATTTTTTGCTGCTTTTATTTTTTTTCTGTTCCTGTGAGACTGCTCAAAACAAGTTTTTTGGGGGAGATGGTCCTGGTGGGGGCCCCCTTGCTGTCCAAATGTACCGGGGGTATGAGGAGCTGTGTGGGCGCCGTGTAGAGCCGCCATATTGTCGTGGATGGTTGCTCTATCGGCGGTCATGTTTGTGTAGTTCGGCGGTCATTTTCTTGTATTTTCCCATTGCTATCACATGGCGACCATGTTTTTGAAGCCTATGGAGTGGTGCATCGGCGGTGGGCCTCTAGTGTCAGCTCCTGAACGTTTTCTTTCTCTCTAATCACCGCATGGCGTGCAGCTTAGCACTCTGTCTCTGTACCTGAGTAGGGGGTGGTGAGTCCCTGTGGGTGCTAAAACGGCTCCCTCTTTCTGCTATAGTGGTAACTGGTGCGCTGGGACTTGTGGTGCTGCTGGTGCAGCGGTGGGGGGTATTTGAAAAGCAATTTTCCAAATATTTGTTGGCAGTCCCTAGGTTAACTCATGGAGTCCCAGGAGCACGTCACCACCTGACCCTCTCTTAGAAGCTGCAGGCCCTCTGTGTCCCAGTCCACTTTGTCTGCTATGGCGGTCCTGCAGTCACTCAGATTTTGAGGTTGATTTGGCAGACACGAGTCACCCCACTGGGTCTACGTCCACGCACCCAGAGTGCTCTGATAGTGAGGATGAATCCTCTTCCACTACAGCCGCACATGAAAAGGCGCTAGTGAATGCACTGATTGTATCAGAGCGGAAAACTTTAAAATTGGAGGACACAGCTACGGCTGCGTCAGCTGCGCAGATGCAGTTTGGTACCCGCAGAGCCTAAAAGGCGGTTAAGGTATTCCCCTTTCCCACCTATTTCAACAACATTGTTGAGTCAGTGGGGTTCCCCTAAATGCACTGTCAGGGTACCTAAGCATTTTGCTAGAATATCCTTTTGAAGAGTCCCTGTTAAAGAAACTGACAGTACCACCTGTGGTGGACTCTCAGGTTTCCAGGTTGAATAAAGCCACCCTTCTACCGGTGGAGGACTCTCCGTCCTTTAAGGACCTTTTTGACAAGAGAGCTGAATCTCTGGTCTGATATCTTTTTTTTTTTTTTTTTTTTACCATGGCCGGTTCCATTCTGCAGACGGCTTTTGCCATAATCTTGGTTTCCCAGACCTTAACGGTATGCACCAAGCTCTTGCGCCAGGATTTGGAAGGCGAACAGCAGCCTCCTGACCTGGCGGACCAGTTGGTCCAGGGGTTACAGTATATCTGTAATGCCTCTCTGGAAGCGGCCCCCTTAGCTTGCAGGGTGTCTGCGACAGCGGTGACCCTTCACAGCATGATATGGCTGAAATACTGGTCAGCGGACCAGGCTTCCAAGAAGGTACTGACTGATCTCCCCTTTGTGGAAGACCGCCTGGCAAAAGTCAATCCTCAAGGGGGCACCAAAAGTGCCCTAGTGGCCCAGGAAGTAGCTGGCATTCTAAGGTGGGCAGAATGTTTTGTTCCAGCCAACTCTGCTGTGCATATTCCAGGTACTACCTCAGTCGGCAGATGTTGGATCAAGAATGATCTCTCCACCCGGAGGGGTTTCATCATCTGTGTCTCGCGTGGGGGACTCCCAATGTGGACCTGATGGCCTCTTTTCTCAACAGGAAGGTGCGGAGGTTGGTAGCAAGGTCTCGGGATCCTCTGGCCGATGCCACAGACGCTCTAGTATCGTCTGATGTACGCATTTCCTCCGATAACTCTTCTGCCGAGACTTCTGAGAAGAATCGAGGCAGAAGGGATTCCGGTCATCCTAGTGGCCCCAGACTGGCCTCGCAGGTCTTGGTACGCTGACCTAGTATACAGCTGGTCACCAATAAACCCTTGGAGACTCCCTCTCAGAAGATCTTTTAGCTCAAGGGCCGATCTACCATTATGCTTTAGTCACTGGCTTTAACGGCTTGGCTATTGAAAGCAAGGTGCTGAAGGATAGAGGGGTGTCTGAATTGGTGATTCCTACGCTGTTAAAAGCTAAACAAATCTACCTCTAGGAAGATTTATAATCGATTCTGGAGGGCGTACATTGTTTGGTTGTGTCTCGGGTTTTTCCCCCTGTTCCTTTTCGTGTCTTGGAGTTTCTCCAAAGAGGTGTAGATCAGCGTTTTGCCTTGGGTACCATCAAAGGCCAGATTTCGGCCCTGGTGATTTTTTTTCAGCGCCTGTTTGCCACTAATTCCTTGGTTCACAGCTTTTGTTCAGGGGGTCTCCGTTACCTCTGTGGGACCTCACTTCTGTGCTGTCGGTTCTTCAGAAACCGCCTTTTGAAAATATTTGTAAGCTTCCTTTGCTTACTTTGTCACAGCAGGTGGAGTTCTCGGTGGCTATTACCACTGCGCACAGGGTGTCGGAGTTGGTTGTGTTTTCTTGTCATTCACCTTACCTGGTGGTTCACAGAGACAAAGTGGTGCTTCGTCCCTGCCAGTCGTTCCTTCCTAAGGTCGTCCCTGGTTTCCATTTAAATGAAGACTTTGTGTTGCCTTCCTTGTATGCTAAGCACCCTAAAGAGATTGCCTTGCATTCTTTGGATGTGGTTCGGGCGATCAGGGTGTACCTGGCGGCGACTGAGTCATTCCGAAAATCGGATTCCCTATTTGTCCTTAAGGTTGGACCCCGTAAGGGGCTGGCTGCGTCTGCTGTGACCATTTCGAGATGGATCAGGCAGACAGTGGTGCAGGCCTACTCCATTAAGGGTCAGGATCCTCCTTTCCCTGTTAAGGTGCATTCTACAACGGCGCTTAGTGCCTCCTGGGCCTTTCGTTATCGGGCATCAGTGGTGCAGGTTTGCAAGGCAGCCACCTTGTCATCCGTGCACACTTTTACAAAATTTTATAAGGTGAATGTGTTGGCATCTCCGGATGCTGCCTTTGCCGCAAGGTTTTGCAGGCTACTGTTTGTGAGGATTAGTCCTCTTTGAGGGTGTATTTTTTGTCAGGTGAGCTCCAGTTGTTCCTGGTTGAGCTCCTGCTTTACTGGGTTTAGCCTTTGGGAAGTGTTTTTATTGCAGTGTTCTTCCCACCCCTCACACTGCTTTGGGACGTCCCAAAGGTCAAGAAGATATGGAGCTGTGTCCGTCAATGAACGAAAGAGAAAACTGGATTTTTGTCTTACCGTAAAATCCTTTTCTCTATTGTTCATTGACGGACACAGCACCCGCCCCTCTATTGAGTTGGGTTATATGTTGTTCTGACACTGCTTGTCACAAAACCTAAGACCTATAGCAGGTAGTGAGAGTATACCTCCTGGGACTGCCCCATAGGTGTAGTAAACATTTTTCTGCCTAGTGTCCTACTTCTATAGAGGGCAGCAATAAACCCTACGGTCAAGAAGATATAGAGTTGTGTCTGTCAATGAACATCGGAGAAAAGGTTTTTACGGTAAGACAAAAATCCAGTTCTCCCTCCCTCTTTTAAGGGACTTCGACCTCCTAAAAACCTAGAGCACACACTGCTCTTTTGACATAAAACTTGAAACACAAAGCCTTCTTCTTCACAATGAAGTTGTGCACTTGCGATTGGTTGAGAGCCACAACTTCTGGTTCGTCACTTCCGCTCCTTGTCTGGAACGCACTGTGGAACGCACGCCGGAACTGAGCGGTGTTCATTTCTCTTTTAGGCTGTTCTAATGGTGGCACTTTTAAACGTGAGTGTATTTTAATCTGTTTTGTGGAATAAATTGTCAAACGATATTGCGCAATTGCATGTTCTTTTATTTTTTATGGGGAACGGCATCATCCTCCTGATTGGTGGACAAGTTTCACATTTCATTCTGTGAGCCAGGACGCTATCTGGTAAAGATACTGCATTCATCCTAAGAGCCCACTTGTCCATATTAGAGCGAGTTGGGTCCTGGAGGCCCTCTGTTCTCTGTTGAGTTATCCTCACATTATTAGGTGGAAGACAACACAGGCACGAGCACTTTGAAGAATTGCTAATAGCAGCTTATCACTAGTGGGGTGAAATCTTCTTCACATTGGATATATTTGCACGTTTTGTGGACTGATGGACTTTTGTTATATATTTTTACAAAGAAGAATTATTCCACCTCAGTGATCCCAGAATACACTGGTGATAGGAATAAAAAAGGATTGGGACTATAGCGGGCTATTAGTCGAAAGTATGTAGGTAAGCCAGGGAAAGAACGAGAAAAAAATATAATAAAAATAACAATATTTATTGAATATAGATAAAAGTCGACATAGAGACCATGAAAAGAAAAATGAAAAAGAAGACTAATGATGCAATACAATACAGTATGTTATGTCATGGTAGTAGTCGATCGAACGGGTGAGTGCCTTTGTTCAATGCATTTCGCCTTTAGCTTCATCAGGAACTCCGGCGTAATTGAATCACCCTTTTGTTGAATTAGGACTACATTAAGACCTTCAAAGTTTATGCATAGAAACAAAAAGAAAAACATATATATAAATACAGGTTTATATCTTGAAAACTGAAAAACAATCTATAATATTCATTTTAACCCTAATGTATGGAAATATAGGGTCATGGGAATAGACATATATAGCTTACCACACTTAAAAGTACATTATGCCTAATACATGGAACAGTTGGACCAAGGATTGCGCTTCCCAATGGCTTGTCTTAAGGCTCCGAACCACAAAAACCCAGGTAGGGCCCAGCGGGGGTCCTCCATGGAGGTGGTTTTCTGGTATGAATTGGACCAGTCTTGAATCGGTACCACCGTAGCGGACAGAGGGTGGAGTCCGGAGTTCTGTGGACAAACATAGTGTGTCTTGTATAGTATGTCTAATGTCATACAACATGTTTTGAGGACTATATTATTATAATGAATGGTCATAGCTATCTAGAGAGATAGAAAAAGAAACAATTACAAATGGTAGGTATTTTGCAAACCTACCAAAGCTGGGGTCAGTTCTGGGAAGTAACCTAGAAATAGGGATACTATATTGGATGTTCCATCCATAAAAATATATATTTGAGCCCATAAGTCCACAGGAGCAACAGCTGCAAAGCAGCGGCTCCAGCAGACTGCCCAGCAATAATATGCAGGGACAGGACGACGTCAGACCAAAAAACTACACAATTCGGACATTGGTTATCCTCATAGAGAGAAAGCCCCGGGGGAAAAAAAAAAGACAGAGTTGTTGAAGGGAGAGCCTAGTAAAGTATCGGCCAGTAACTTACCTTGCTACCTCAAAAGCCACGGGTCGGGAGAGCCGCCATGACTCATCCTCCCGCGCCCGTGGCTTAAGACTGGCCCCGCCGGAAGTGACGTGTGTCCGCGAGCGTCACTTCCGGCGCGGGCGCCATACTATCGGATGTCCGGCACTAGAGGTCAAATGATCCCCGTGGCCGGACACCCGCGCCGGCTAGAGAAGCCGGAGAGGACAAGCATATAGCTGTCCCCTGCTTGGCGCCCGAATTCATACCTACAAACAAGCCCATGGACAAGCAGAGAGCGAATCCTGATCCATTACATGAGTCAATACATGGTTTCAGCTGCAACATTTGATTGAAACAAGTTAAACAGACAAAGTGAAGAATACATTCAGCGAACCAAATACAGTCCATAATGGATTGTATATAAGACTAGGAACCTAACACGGTCAGGAAAGTCCTGCTGGTGGTTCCTATAGAGACGTCAAAAGGATATATCAAAAATATGAATACATCGAGATTAGGTGAAGGCAGGAAACAAGAAAGAATATGGGAAAGGCAGGGAAGGGGGGAGGGGGGTGGGGAAGGAAAGCAGGATAATGGGTTGATAGGTTTGTTCACCTGTCAAAGGGACTTGATCAAGACTGTCAGCCAGTTGTGACAGTGGGAGTGTCCCGTGTTATAAAAGTTCTCAGGAACAGACCCGTATGGAGGATAAGATTAAGTAGAGGGTATATACATAACAAAACACACATATATAATTAAATAGTATCCCCATACCTGTCCTCCTCCAATATATACAAAAGTTTGGTAGGGAAATATCATCCCCATTTGGAAGTTCAGTGTAGCCTGTATATCAAATGAAGTAATAAAAAACACATGAAACAGAAAAGAGAACGGGAAAAGAGAAAGTGATGGGCAATAATCACTATACTATCCTTGAGAAAAAAAAGGCCTAAATAAATGCAGTGGTACGATGAATTATTGGATTGACAAGTTACAAATTATGATGTGTAGGAACATGAAATCGACATCAACATGGGTTAATGTTACCTTTTTGATTGTTTGGTTTGATAATAAGGGTCACTATCAAAACAAACTAGGAGGAAAGAAGGGGGTGAGGAGGTGAAGAGAAAAGACAAAAAAAAAAAAAATATTAACTATAAAAAAGGTTTATACGAGACCGCTATATTAAGTCCTGGCCAATGGGTGGCCTGTAGATTGAAAATCCACCTCGCCTCTTTGCGAAGGATTTTGTTATCCAGATCACCTCCCCGTGGATTGGGGGGGATGACCTCGAGAACAGCGAACCTGACATAATCTGGGTCGAAGTCATGGTGCACTCCGATGTGCTTGCAAATAGGTGTGTAGATAAGACCAACCTCAAGGTAATAGAGGTGGTCCTGTATGCGTTTAGAAAATTTGCGTTTGGTCTTGCCTACGTAGAAAGCCCCACACTTGCAGAGGGCGATGTAAACCACCCCCTGTGTTTGGCAATCTGCGTAGGCTCGACATATGTGAATCCCTCCCCTGGGGAGAGGAAAGGAGGGGCCCTCCAGGACCCATGGACAGAAGTCACAGGTGCCACATCTAAATGTACCTGCGGCGGATGAATCCCCCGCAGGTTGCTCAGTGTAATGGCTGTGAACCAGGGAATCACGGATTGACCTAGACCGGCGGAATGTTAGCTGAGGGTATGAGGATATAAATTTGGAGATGGTGTGGTCTTCCTTAAGGAAGTGCCAATTTTTTGCAAGGAGGTTACGTACCAATTGATGGTCTGTGTTGTATTTTGTCACAATTCTTGTGACCGCTTCCTTCTTGCCTTTTCTTTTACCAAAAACCAATTTGTCTCTCTCCAATCCACAAACTTTGCTATAGGCCCGTTTAAGGACCCTGTTACTGTACCCCCGGGCCAAAAGTCTTTGACGGAGGGAATCAGCCTCCCTCTTGAAGTCCCCTTCCTTGGTGCAGATTCTACGTATTCTCAGATATTGAGAATAGGGGATACTTTGCACCAATGGACGCGGGTGGCTGCTATCAAAATGGAGTATTGTGTTCCCCGCTGTGTCCTTACGGTGAAGAGTGGTGTAAATTGATCCATCGGGATCTAATACCACCTCAGTGTCCAGGAAGGCGAGTCTGTCCCTATGCCACTGCATAGTGAAGGTAAGATTGAAAGAATTGGCACCTATAAATAGCATGAAACTTTGCAACTCCTCCAGAGTCCCTGTCCACACCATGAGCACATCGTCAATATATCTCCTCCAAAGGAGTATATGGTTCAGGAGGGGGTCGCCGGTCTCCCCCGCGAACAGGGTACGCTCCCATCCCCCCAGGTACAGGTTGGCATACGATGGGGCACAAGAGGTCCCCATCGCTACCCCCTGCACCTGGAGGAATGTGTTGTCATTGAATGTAAAAATATTGGAGTTAAGATGTTTCAAAAGTTTCAAGAGAAAATCGGCTTTGGGCCAAGATGAGCGTCCCTGTTCCCGGAGGAAACCAGCGACCACCTCCAATCCCTTGTCATGGGGGATACTGGAGTATAGTGCCTCGATGTCAATAGCAACTAATATGGAGTGGCCAGGGACAGACAGTCCCTCCAGGGTTTTCAAAAGTTCAATGGTATCTTTTAAATAGGACGGTAGTCTCACGACGTGTGGTCTCAACTGATCGTCCAGATATTTACTGGCTGTTTCCGATACACAGCCCATACCGGAGACTATTGGACGTCCGGGGGGAGCAACAAGGTCCTTGTGGACCTTCGGCAAAGCGTAAAAGGTCGGGGTGATAGGCCATCTTGTTGAGAGGTAGCCTAGAAGGTCTTGGTCAATGATTCCCTGGTCAAAGGCATCACGAAGCAAAAGGTTAAATTCGTTAATCTTGTCTTGTATGCAATCCGAAGATATGGGTGCATACCAATCTGGATTAGACAGTATTCTATTGCACATTGTGACGTATTGACCACGATCCATAACGACGACATTGCCCCCCTTGTCAGCGGGTTTCTCGTTCTTTCCCTGGCTTACCTACATACTTTCGACTAATAGCCCGCTATAGTCCCAATCCTTTTTTATTCCTATCACCAGTGTATTCTGGGATCACTGAGGTGGAATAATTCTTCTTTGTAAAATTACTCAACCGGGATGAGGACTATTTGTCGTGATATGGGTTACTTCCTTTCTCTTTTCATTTTGTTATATATATTTATTTATTTTTAATACTTTAGTTTACATATCACGTAGCACCTTCATTTGCACTTTGGATGTATTTGTGCACTTTATGAATTGATGGTTCTTTTATATATTTATCTATTTTTTCATTCACTTCCAGGATTTATTTGCCTAGCTCTTTATTACAGGATTTATATGCTTAGCACATTAGCACTTTCGGGTACAGCGCCTTCAAAAAATGTTTCTTTACTTAAAGCTTTTGGATTTTCCAAAATTGTAGGCAGCCGTACTTATATATTTTTTACATTTTACACCATTTAAGAGGTGCCATTTTCTATTTGTGTTTTTATCAAAATATATAACCACCCAATGGCGGTGATTAGGCTAAATGGTACCCCGTCTTGGGCGTTTGAACTTGAAAATGGCACGAGACAGGGATGTCCTTTGTCGCCACTGTTGTTTGGCTTGTCATTTTAACCACTACTGGCAACAATCAGGAATAAGTTGGATATTAAGGGAGTGTAAATAGAGAAACAAGAACATAAAGTAGCCGCATACGCAGATGATATACTGTTCTATATATCAAGACCTAGAATATACCTTCCAAATATAATGAAGATGTTAAAATCCTATGGAGAGCTGTCAAATTTAAAAATAAATCCAACAAAAATGGAGATTCTGAACATAAATGTCAACAGAAAAGAGGAACGAGCCCTACAAAAAAAATTCCCATTTAGATGGAAAGATAATTTGAAATATTTAGGGGTAAACGTGACAGCTAATTGGGGAGATCTGTTTCACTTGAATTATATTCCATTGTTAAACAAAATCAAGAGATCTGAGAAGACTAGCTACAAGCTCCCTCTCCAGTATAGGACGTTTTAATATAATCAAAATGTGCGTCCTACCAAAGGTGTTATATAAGTTCCAGAGTTGACATTGAGGTTTATATGGAAACAAAAAAATCAAGAATCCTTGGTAATATTAAGTAAAGAGAAAACACGGAGGCCTGGCTATGCCAGATTTTAAAAGGTAATATAAAGCGGCTTTACTAGCACGGGTTATAGATTGGACATATCATTTGAAAGAAAAAAGGTGGGTGGAAATAGAGAATAGTCTTAGTAAGGCTTCATTATATAAAGTAATGTGGGTACCACAACAATATAGTCATTTATCAAAAGATACTTGCACAAAAAAAAACTTAAAAATTGAGAAAATAACTCTCCACTGATACCACTAACTGGAATGGATTTTTTAAAAAAAATTTTCCCTTTAAATAAGGCATTGTTAGGGGGGTGGATTAAGACAAGAATGCACAATTAAAAGATATTATGAGAGAGGGGGGGTTATGCACATTACAAGAGTTGAGAGACAAAAAATAAATCTTGTTAATTAATGAAATAAGATATTACCAATTGAGACAGTTTATAAACACACTACCTCCACCTATAAGGTCAAATGAAAATCTATTACCATTTGAAAAGCTTCTTGATCTACAGAGGGCACCCAGACATGGTATCTCCCAGGTCTATAGGATACTCACTAGGGTCATGAACACTGAGAAGCCACCCTATTTAGGGAAATGGGAGAAGGAATTGGGAACGATCTGGAGTGAACAAGAAAAAATGAAAATATCAGGGTTCGTACGGTCATGAAAATCCTGGAAAAGTCATGGGATTTTGACATGACACTTTCCAGGCCTGGAAAAGTCCTGGAAAATGACTAAACTTACTAAGTTTTGGAAAAGTCATGGAAAAGTGTTGTGCAACTATTTAATTTTGTCTCTGGGCCCCCTGTATTCTGTGGGAGCGGGGGACAGTAAGTGGACTATTTTCTCTGTTTCGGGTTTAGGCGGATTAATCAGCCGCAGCGCTGAAGCCTGATCACTGGTCTCTTCAACATGAATAGACCGTGACAGGCTGGGAACCCTGCGGTGGATTGATCCGCTGAAACCTGAAACTGAGAAATTGTGCATTCACTGTCCCGCTCTCAGGGACGTACGGGGGTGTGCACTGGGGGGTGTCAGGCCGACTGCTTCTCTCCCGTACTGTGGTATGTGATATGGAATGTAGAAGCCGACTGCCCTTACTGTGGTATGTGATATGGAATGTAAAAGCCGACTGCCCGTACTGTGGTATGTGATATGGAATGTAAAAGCCGACTGCTCTTACTGTGGTTTGTGATATGGAATGTAAAAGCCGACTGCTCTTACTGTGGTATGTGATATGGAATGTAAAAGCCGACTGCTCTTACTGTGGTATGTGATATGGAATGTAGAAGCCGACTGCCCGTACTGTGGAATGTGATATGGAATGTAAAAGCCGACTGCCCGTACTGTGGTATGTGATATGGAATGTAAAAGCCGACTGCGCGCACTGTGGAATGTGATATGGAATGTAAAAGCCGACTGCCCGTACTGTGGTATGTGATATGGAATGTAAAAGCCGACTGCCCGTACTGTGGTATGTGATATGGAATGTAAAAGCCGACTGCCCGTACTGTGGAATGTGATATGGAATGTAAAAGCAGACTGCCCGTACTGTGGAATGTGATATGGAATGTAAAAGCCGACTGCCCGTACTGTGGAATGTGATATGGAATGTAAAAGCCGACTGCCCGTACTGTGGAATGTGATATGGAATGTAAAAGCCGACTGCCCGTACTGTGGAATGTGATATGGAATGTAAAAGCCGACTGCCCGTACTGTGGTATGTGATATGGAATGTAAAAGCCGACTGCCTGTGTTGTGGAATGTGTTGTGGAATGTGCTGTGGAATGTAGAAGCAGACTGCTTCTCTCCCATGCTGCAGAAGATATTCTCTCTCTCTCTCCTAATTATCAAGCAGCAGCCTAATAGACATATTAAAAGTTACCTCCAAATCAATATTACCCCTCCATCTTTTTCCCCTTAAAAAGAAAAATAAGATTGCAGAAATAATTAAGACCCCCCCCCCCCCCACACACAGACACACACACATCCCAGATTAATTAACCCATCCAGTGCTGTAATAATTGGATTGGTGAGCTATTGGCTCCAATGGTTAATGTGCAGGGATGACGGGTTGTTTATGCTGTTAATTACAAACTTTTATTAATTCAGTATCTTTTCATTATTATTAATTATAATTATTCAGTATCAGTGAGCTGCATTAGTGCAACCAGTGTTAATTAACACTGACACTGGTGCCACTAATGCAGCAGAAAGGGGTTAATTAACTGCCACTGGTCGGTCATTAATGCATCAGTGACCAGTGGCAATACATTAACCCCCTCATGCTGCATAATACAAATACCATGGGTAATTAACCTTGCCTACTATTTTAAAAATAATTGGGGGGGGGGGGGAAACGTCATTTTCTGTTTCGGTGCTCTTTTAGCCCCCCCCAGTGCTCTTTTAGCCCTCCCTGCTCTTAGCCCCCTCCGTGCTCTTATTCTGGCTCCCCCAGTGCTCTCCACCCCCCTGTGCTCCCTGGCTCCCCCCTCAGTGATTTCCTGTTCCCCCCCAGACAGTGCTCTCCACTCCCCTGTGCCTTCCAACGCCCCTGCAATGCTTTCCAAACCCCCCCTTAATTCTCTCTATCCCCCCCCCCCATGCCCTTCAGCTTATCCAGTGCTCTCTGCTTCCCCTGTGCTCTCCGGCCCCCCCTAGTGCTCTTCTATCTTCTATCATGTCCGCAGTCTCTGACCTTCTCTTCTATCATGTCCACAGTCCCCGACTATCTCTTGTATCATGTCCACAGTCTCTGACCATCTCTTCTACCATGTCCGCAGTCTCTGACCATCTCTTCTACCATGTCCGCAGTCTCTGACCATCTCTTCTACCATGTCCGCAGTCTCTGACCATCTCTTCTACCATGTCCGCAGTCTCTGACCATCTCTTCTACCATGTCCGCAGTCTCTGACCATCTCTTCTACCATGTCTGCAGCCTTTGACCATCTCCTGTACCATGTCCGCAGCCTTTGACTACCTCCTGTACCATGTCCACAGCCTTTGACTACCTCCTGTACCATGTCCACAGCCTTTGACCACCTCCTGTACCATGTCCACAGCCTTTGACCACCTCCTGTACCATGTCCACAGCCTTTGACCACCTCCTGTACCATGTCCGCAGCCTTTGTCCACCTCCTGTATCATGTCCGCAGCCTTTGACCACCTCCTGTACCATGTCCACAGCCTTTGAAAATCTCCTGTACCATGTCCGCATCCTCTGACCACCTCCTGTATCATGTCCGCAGCCTCTAACCACCTCCTGTAACATGTCCACAGCCTTTGAAAATCTCCTGTACCATGTCCACAGCCTCTGACCACCTCCTGTACCATGTCCACAGCCTCTAACCATCTCTTCTATCATGTCCGTAATCTCTGACCATCTCTTGTCTTTTATCATGTCTGGAGAGGAGTCAAACGTGGGAGTGCTGTCGGGGTGGGGATCACAGGAGAAGTCAGACATGTGGGGACTGGGGAGAGGAAACTACAGGATAAAACCAGAGCATGGTGCACCTAAGAGGAGGTCAGTGACAGTGCTGCCCGGCCAGTCTGAGGGGGGGGTCACTGATGTAAGGGGGCACTGTTAAAAAGGTTCTTCCTTATATCAGGACCCCCCCTCCCTTCCTTAGTGCATTCTCTCTGTGGAAAGTGGTCTCTGGTCACCAGAGTCCCCCCTACATCAGAGTTCTCAGCTTTTTCACCCGTGCGCCTGAAGTGACACCCGCTCCCAGCTGTGACAGTGGTGCTTCCATCTCATCCACTGTAAAACAAGGGACCATTTTGAGTCGCGCTGTATCCATAAACGAAACCCTAACTGCAGAGGTACTGTACACTACAAAGATTGTCATTTATTTTAGTGAAAATATGCTGGGTGTGACATGGATTTTCTTCTTATTTAACATGTATACATACATTTCATGAAACTTTAGGTCATGAATATTTACGTGAAGTCATGGAAAAGTCATGGAATTTTCTTGGTAAAAATGTGTATGAACCCTGAAATATTAAAATTAGCAGATGGGACAGCAACGGATGTAAATGCAAAAGAAAAATTAGCAGATGGGACAGCAACGGATGTAAATGCAAAAGAACTAAACTATAAATGTCTGTCCAGGTGGTACAATACTCCCATCAAGGCACATAGCTATCAACCAGATAAATCACTGTTGTGTTGGAGAGGTTGTGGCTTGATGGGATCAATGTTACACATCTGGTGGGAATGCCCAAAAATTCAGGTATATCGGGAAGAGATTAAATGGCAGATTCAGGGAATTACAGGAGTGAAGATACCTTATACCCCAGAAACCTTCCTACTACATAAAACTAACTTGACTATTAAACAATATAAAAAGATAGTTCTACCCTATTTGATAAATGCTGCTAAATCTCGGATGCCTAAATGCTGGCTGGCTACTGAGAGAGAGCCCAGTAATGAGAGATTGGGTATTAAAGGTAGAAAATGTTTAACATTGTATTATTTATAATAATTAAGAATTATATCATTGTGATAAAGATGCAATGGGGAAATTTAGAGATGTATGGAGAAATTGGGTAGAATACAGGAACATCATCAAACATACAGAATTTAAAAATAAAGGGAAATTGAAGAGATATCGAGGTAAGATGAAGGGGACGGGAGGGGCCTGGATGGGAGAGGTGAGGGTGGAAAGGGGGGGGGGAGATATTGGAGTGTGATTTTATATGATGTTTTTTTGAATTGACTGTTTTGTATATTGGAAAACTAATAACATTTATATATTAGAACCACTATTAACAACTATAAGGGCAAATAAAGACATTAAGGGCGTGGAGATAGCTGGACAAGAACATAAAGTGTCTGCTTTTGCAGACGATATTCTGTTATATATATCTATATCTCTGATCCCTCACAGGTCCTCACAAAAGTTCTTGTAAAATTGGAAAGATATGGTGAGATCTCCAACTTTAAGATAAATGCACAGAAAACAGATATTTACTGTTTCCGTTTCCCCCATCGGAGTGTAGGGCTATTAGAGCTTTTGCACCCCTTTGTGTTGAAACAGAGGGGTTTAAAATATCTGGGTATATTTATATCAAGGTCAGAAATGGATTTATATCAAGATAATTATCTTTATTAAATAATAATAAACAAGATCTGAAAGGATATCCTGCTGGTAGATTATCATGGTTTGGCAGAATAAATGTAATAAAATATATAATCTATAAATATTCCGGGGGCTTATTTTAAAACATTTAGATCATTGATCTCAAGATTTGTATGGAAATATAGAAGCCCACGTATAACCTTTAATATATTGACTAGACCAAAGTCCTAATGGAGGATTACTACTCCCAGATTTGGAGAGATACCATAAAGCAGCTGTTCTGCACTGGGACTGGGTCCATGGCTCCCCTCAGAAGAAATGGGTACAATTGGAAGAAAACCTAAGTAATTCCATATTAAGACAAAAAATCTGGCGGTGCGCAGTGGCAAC
The DNA here is from genome assembly GCF_965119305.1 of Pelophylax lessonae. Classification (NCBI taxonomy): domain Eukaryota; kingdom Metazoa; phylum Chordata; class Amphibia; order Anura; family Ranidae; genus Pelophylax; species Pelophylax lessonae. The sequence continues at coordinate 146,917,948 of NC_138773.1, read as the reverse complement.
TTAATAGTCCTTTATTGCCCTTATCAGGTTCAGATTATTTTTCTCCATGTAAGGAGAATACTTATCAGAAATGGACTCGGTCTAACTGTTTAAAATTAAAGGACGTTCTAGAGGGGATCGCCCTCTGTACATTACCAGAACTTCGAGATATGGTACACGACCGTGGGATGTTTGGAGATAGACAGCTGCAGCACTTTGTGAAGTCATTTCTTAAGCCTCTATGTTCCATTTGTGAGCTCATCCCCTGGGAGAGACTTGTGGACCAGGGGGGAGTAGGCAGACGGATAATTTCGACCATCTATAAGATGATTTCCCTTTCTGGTCCCGGTACCGGGGGTCTCCTGGAAGGTCAGGAGCACTAGTTGAACAATTCTTTACCAGAGAAATTAGAAGATAAGGTTATGGATTTTGTACACTCCATTTCAGTAGATAAGAGAATAAAAGAGGTGAATTATAAATGAACGAGATGGTATTATGTTCCTTCTAAATTGCATAAGATCAAGATGCTTCATCCCTGTGTGGGGTGTAAGGGAACCCATGCCCATATATGGTGGAGTTGTCTTTTGATCCAGCCATATTGGAAAGAGGTATTAGGGGTAATTAAGAAAAAGTGATGAAGAGATTGAATATGACCCTTGGCAATATTTGTTTCATGCTACAGTTGAATCGAGGAAAAAATATAGGGGTTCTATTATCCAAGTATTAAATACAGCAAAACTTTTGATCCCTAAATATTGGAAACAAAAGGAAATTCCCTCTATAAAAGAATGGTTTCGGGAGATTGATAAATCTAGACTTATGGAAGAACAAATAAGTATGCAAAAGGACGCTGAATTGAGTTTTCATGCAATATGGGGAAATTGGATAGAATTTAAACAGTCCTTGATTTATCTGAGATATATGGGTAATGAGAAAGCCCCTTAGTCTCCAATGGGGGTTGGGGTTGAGGGTTTTTTTTAATAGGGTGGAATGGGGTGGAAAGCTGACCTGATATACACCCCCTAAAAATGTATTTTTTTTCTTCCTTTCTCACCAACATGGGAATATTACCTGGTGTTGTAATTTGTTGTTGTGTGTGTTATATATATATATATATATATATATATATATATATATATATATATATATATATATATATATATATGAGCTACTAGCCAGGCCTTAAGAGTTACTTGCCACTTGTTGCCCCACCAAAACCCTACCCTGCTTCGCCCCTAAACACGCCCTTGTAAAATATCTCATAAAATTACACTGTTAATGTTTTATTCAGAATTAAGTTACAAAAATAAATATTAACAACAACAACTGAGACAGAGGGGGTTCAACAGAGAGAGAGGGGGGGTTTGACAGAGAGAGACAAGAGGGGGGGGTTGATAGAGAGAGGGGCTGACACAGAGAGAGGCAAAATGGGTGACAGGGAGAGAGAGGGGGCTGACATGGAGAGAGGCAAAGGGGGTGACAGGGAGAGAGGCAAAGGGGCTGACACGGAGAGAGGGAAATAGGGCTGACAGGGAGAGAGGCAAAGGGGGCTGACAAGGAGAGAGGGAGATGACACGAAGAGAGGGGGGTGACATGAAGGGAGAGAGAGAGGGGGGTGACCCGGAGAGAGAGAGGGGGGTGACCCGGAGGGAGAGAGAGGGGGGTGACACGGAGGGGGAGAGAGAGGGGGGTGACACGGAGGGAGAGAGAGGGGGGTGACACGGAGGGAGAGAGAGGGGGGTGACACGGAGGGAGAGAGAGAGGGGGGTGACACGGAGGGAGAGAGAGAGATAGAGAGGGGGTGACAAAGAGGGAGAGAGGGGGGTGAAACGGAGATAGAGAAGGAAGGGGTGACACAGAGAGAAAGAGAGGGGGTGAGAGGGGGAGAGAGAGAGGGGGTGAGAGTGAGAGGGGGTGACGGGGACAGAGGAAGGGGGGAGATGACGGGGACAGAGGAAGGGGGGAGATGACGGGGACAGAGGAAGGGGGGAGATGACGGGGACAGAGGAAGGGGGGAGATGACGGGGACAGAGGAAGGGGGGAGATGACGGGGACAGAGGAAGGGGGGAGATGACGGGGACAGAGGAAGGGGGGAGATGACGGGGACAGAGGGGGGGGAGATGACGGGGACAGAGGGGAGGGAGATGACGGGGACAGAGGGGAGGGGAAGATGACGGGGACAGAGGGGAGGGGAAGATGACGGGGACAGAGGGGAGGGGAAGATGATGGGGACAGAGGGGAGGGGAGATGACTGGGACAGAGGGGGGAAGGTGACAGGGTACGGAGGTGTAAGTCTGGTCACAGTGCTCATCTTACTCACTCAATTCCCCATCATGTAGCTGCTGGCTGCTAATGAAACTTTCCCGCCCACACATCTCCTTCACAGACAGCACGCACGGGCTGTACTGAGTGTGTGGGGGCGGGCACAGAGAGAGAGAGGGGCGGGAGAAGGCAGAGCAGTTGCAGCCTCTCCCATTCCTGGAGGGAGGGGGGAGCTGCTCACTGGGCTATGAGACACACACACACAGCCTTGTGAGAGGGGAGGCAGGCTGAACGGAGGAGCTGCATATTCCCCCTACAGTACAGCCCTGTTCTTACTCGCCCTGCTCATCAATCCACTCGCAAAATGCGAGCAGGCGAGTGGAATTTTTGAGGGCTGTATATATTTATATATATCGAAAGTATTCGGCCCCCTTGAACTTTGCGACCTTTTGCCACATTTCAGGCTTCAAACATAAAGATATAAAACTGTAATTTTTTGTGAAGAATCAACAAGTGGGACACAATCATGAAGTGGAACGAAATTTATTGGATATTTCTAACTTTTTTTAAAAATAAACTGAAAAATTGGGTGTGCAAAATTATTCAGCCCCTTTACTTTCAGTGCAGCAAACTCTCTCCAGAAGTTCAGTGAGGATCTCTGAATGATCCAATGTTGACCTAAATGACTAATGATGATGAATATAATCCACCTGTGTGTAATCAAGTCTCCGTATAAATGCACCTGCACTGTGATAGTCTCAGAGGTCCGTTTAACCACTTAACGACCAGCCACTTAGATCTACGTCGGCTGACTTTGAGTGGTTATACCGGGATGATGCCTCTAGCTAGAGGCATCATCCCGGTACCGTTGTTTGAAGCCGACGGTCGGCTTTCCGTCGGTAGCGATTGATGCGGCTCGGGAGCCGCTTGATCGTTACCCGGGGGGGCGGGAGGGGACGTCCCCCCCCTCCCGCTGTCTTCCGCGGCTTTGCTCGGGGCTCCCGTCCCACCGGGAGCCCCGAGCACCCGGCCGGCGCGTCCGCCGGCTGGATGGAGTCCCGATGAATGCCGGAAACGGCATCGATCGGGTCTCCGATGACGTAACCCGGAGGCGGCGTCCATGACGTCACTTCCGGGTTACTGTGCTGCAAAAGGCGGCAGATTTGAAAAACGGCTGTATGCAAAAATGCCGTTTTCGGCGTTTTGCATACAGGGAAGTGTAGTGGAGGGGTCTAGGGTCTTTTAGACCCTCGATCCCTCCATAAAGTGTACCTGTCACGACATATTGCTGTCGCAAGGGATGTTTACATTGCTTGTGACAGCAATAAAAGTGATCAGATTTTTTTTTTTTTAAAAAAACCTGTAATAAAGTTAAAAAAAAAGAAAAAATAAATAGGAAAAAAAAAAAAAAAATTTAGCCGCCCCGTCACCGTTAGCTCGCGCACAAAAAAAAACGTATACGCAAGTCGAGCCGCAAATGAAATCGCTGTTCAAACCACACATGTGAGGTATCGCCGCGATCGCCAGAGCGTGGGCAATAATTTAAAAAAAAGAGCTACACTCTAACTCTAAACTGGTAACCGTTAAATTTAAAGCGTCGCAGATTGAGATCTCTATTGACCGTAGTTTGTCGCCATCCCACGGGGGGGCGCAATTTTAAACCGTAACATGTTTGGTATCGATTTACTCGGCGTGACATCATCTTTCACAATATACAAAAAAAATGGGCTAACTTTACTGTTTAGTATTTTTTAAATGCAGTGAAATGTGATTTTTCAAATTTTTTCAAAAAAAATGGTGTTTTAAAGACCGCTGCGCAAATACCACGTGACAAAAAATTTTGCAATGACCGACATTTTATTCTCCAGAGTCTTTGCTAAAAAAAAATATATAATGTTTGGGGGTTCTAAGTAGTTTTCTAAGAAAAAATACTGGTTTTAACTTGTGAACAAAAAGTGTCCGAAATAGGGCTGGGGGTAAAGTGGTTAAAGCTCAGAGAGCATCATGAAGAACAAGGAACACACCAGGCAGGTCCGAGATACTGTTGTGGAGAAGTTTAAAGCCAGATTTGGATGCAAAAAGATTTCCCAAGCTTTAAACATCCCAAGGAGCACTGTGCAAGCGATACTATTGAAATGGAAGGAGTATCAGACCACTGCAAATCTACAAAGACCTGGCCGTCCCTCTAAACTTTCAGCTCATACAAGTAGAAGACTGATCAGAGATGCAGCCAAGAAGCCCATGATCACTCTAGATGAACTGCAGAGATCTACAGCTGAGGTGGGAGACTCTGTCCATAGGACAGCAATCAGTCGTATACTGCACATATCTGGCCTTTATGGAAGAGTGGCAAGAAGAAAGCCATTTCTTAAAGATATCCATAAAAAGTGTCGTTTAAAGTTTGCCACAAGCCACCTGGGAGACACACCAAACATGTGGAAGAAGGTGCTCTGGTCAGATGAAACCAAAATCAAACTTTTTGGCAACAATGCAAAACGTTATGTTTGGCGTAAAAGCAGCACAGCTCATCACCCTGAACACACTATCCCCATTGTCAAACATGGTGGTGGCAGCATCATGGTTTGGGCCTGCTTTTCTTCAGCAGGGACAGGGAAGATGGTTAAAATTGATGGGAAGATGGATGGAGCCAAATACAGGACCATTCTGGAATAAAACTGATGGAGTCTGCAAAAGACCTGAGACTGGGACGGAGATTTGTCTTCAACAAGACAATGATCCAAAACATAAAGCAAAATGTACAATGGAATGGTTCACAAATAAACATATCCAGGTGTTAGAATGGCCAAGTCAAAGTCCAGACCTGAATCCAATCGAGAATCTGTGGAAAGAACTGAAAACCACTGTTCACAAACGCTCTCCATCCAACCTCACTGAGCTCGAGCTGTTTTGCGAGGAGGAATGGGCAAAAATGTCAGTTTCTCGATGTGCAAAACTGATAGACATATACCCCAAGCGACTTACAGCTGTAATCGCAGCAAAAGGTGGCGCTACAAAGTATTAAGGGGGCTGAATAATTTTGCACGCCCAATTTTTCAGTTTTTTTATTTGTTAAAGTTTGAAATATCCAATAAATTTCGTTCCACTTCATGATTGTGTCCCACTTGTTTTTGATTCTTCACAAAAAATGAGTTTTATATCTTTGAAGCCTGAAATGTGGCAAAAGGTCGAAAAGTTCAATACTTTGGCAAGGCACTATATATCCGTCGACCAAGCCTCCAAGAAAGCTATCATTGATCTGCCCTTTCAAGGCCATCGCCTGTTTGGGGCTAACCTGGATGACCTCATTAAGAGTATTCCGGGGGGGGGGGGAGAAGAGTACCTTCCTGCCACAATCCAGAAAAGGGAAGGTGCCTCGTCAGAGGGGGGCCCTCCTTCTCAGCCCATAGAAAAATATTTCGTGCTTCTGGGACTGAGAATAAGGGAAATAGATCTTTCAAATCTTCCCCGGGAGGTTCCAAGCAACCTTTGTCTGGTAGGCTTAGAGCTAGCTTCTCCAGACCCGCAGACAGACCACAGACCGTGGTGTCGGTGGCGGTCTCCATCTGTTTTCTGGCTGTCTCCCTCCACTTTTGCACTATATATTTGATATCTGGGATTGGTTCAGCTATCCTGGTACACTCTGAAGATAATTTCATGAGACTGTTTGGCTTGCATAATATCACTGTCTGGTAAGCGGCAGTGTTGTCGGTGGGGGTTTCCATCTGATTCTTGGTGGCTATTTTGGCTGTCTCCCCTCACTTTTGCACACTATATTTGATATCTGGTAAGCAGATTGGATTTAAGTGTGGTGGCTTTCCTCTTCACTCTTATCCATTGCTTGTCCGGTAGCGAAGAAGGTGGTGGCTTACACTTTGGGTGATCTGTACTATATATTGGTAAAACAGTATTATGCTATGGAAGTTTTTTATTTTTCTTCACATGCATTTGATACACATTACTGAGACACCATACAAGTTCGTTGAATCAGAGGCTGTTGGATCTAACACATCCCTGTGTCATTTGGGAAAACTTTCTTCCTTTATCTGGTAAGGAGACTACGTATCTGGGAATTTATTTACCATTTGATTCCGGATCACTGGATTAATTCTTGAAATTTGGACACTTTTTTGATATTGGGACAGTATATGTGGACATTCATTTGTGATTTGATCACACATCAACAATTTATGTTTATATTTGTAACTATATCACCATAGCTCAACTTACGTATCCCATTTTTGTTTAGATGTTTGTCACAATTTAAGTTGCTGCTCATATTGATTAGTTAGCGCAGTTATTCTCTCTTCTAATCTTCATTCAGTGACCCCCTAGCCATGCGTTCTTTAGTTCATATCTTCATTCAGGGGCTTCAACATGTGGCTCCAGGTGTATGGTTACTTTTGCAGCCATTGAATTTAAATTTAGTGTTTTTGGTTCTCCAGAAACCTCCATTTGAGAATATTCGGGAGATTCTCTTGTCTACGTTATCCCAGAAGGTGACATTCTTGGGGACTTTTACCACGGACCGCAGGATATCTGAATTGGTGGCATTATCCGTCGCAGTCCCTATTTGGTGGTCCATAGGGATAAAGTGGTTCTTCGTCTCTGTCTGTCATTCCTGCCCAAAATTGTCTGACTTCCATTTGAATGAGGACATTGTGTTGTCTTCCTTGTGTCCCAAGCCGGGTAATACTAAGGAATTTTGCTTTGCATACTTTAGATGTGGTTTGTGTGATTGAGGTGTATCTGGCAGCTACGGAGTCCTTTCAGAGGTCAGACTCGCTTTTTGTGGTTACGGACGGACCAAAATAAGGGCTGGCCGCTTCTTCGACTACCATCTCCAGATGGATCAGACAGACGTGACTCAGGCCTATTCCATTAAAGGTCAGGTTAAACCTTTCCCCCTCACTGCGCCTTCTACTCAGGTGCTGAGTGCTTCTTGGGCCTTCCGTCATTGGAATCAATATAGCAAGTTTGCAATGTTTTCTATAAGTTAGATACTTTGGCATCTGCGGATGCTTCTTTTGGCTGCAAAGTTTTGCAGGCTTCTGCTTAAGAGGGACTGTTCCCTCTTGAGGGGTGTTTTTCTTTAAACTTTTATTTTTGTCAGATGGGGCTCCTGTGACCCGGTTAAGGCTCATGTGTCCTGGTTAAGGGCACTTATGTTTAGTCTTCGGTTATTTTGCCTACCCCTCATTTTCATTATACCACTGCTTTTGGACGTCCCAGTAGTTATGATTTATGTAGTGCTGTGTCCATTGATGAACGAAAGAGAAAATAGGATTTTTGTACTTACTGTAAAATCCATTTTTCTGAGTTCATCGATGGGCACAGCACCCACCCCTCTATGGAGTTCTGATACTTCTACTACTGCTTGCTTCTAAACAGATTATCTAAAGCAGAGAAGTGGGTTATATACCAAGCTGAGGACTGCCCATGGGCATAGCCAGGTGTTTTTTGTTCTGCCTAGTCCTACTCCTGGATGAGGCAATATAACCCAGTAGTTATGATTTTTGTAGCGCTGTGTCCATCGATGAGCGAAAGAAAAATTGATTTTCCAGTAAGTTCAAAAATCCAATATTTTTAAAATCCTAACAAAATATATGGACCCAGGCCCTAACAGGATCAAACATTGATCTAGCTTTTTTCTTTTTTATATAATTTTCTTTTTACACCCTTGTTCGCATTATTTTTTCTCCCCTGCAAGAAGAGAAAGATGCATTGTATATTTTTCTCTATTCAGAAGAGAAAGAAAACAGTGGCAGGCTATAGAATGAGTGATCACTGTGATCGCTGTGATAACCTATAATTGGCTATCACAGCGATCAGATGATTGGGAAGTGGGAGTTCCGTTTCCCAATCATTAGTATGAGACCAGGGGTTCTCGGTGAGAGCCCGGTCTCTGTACTGGGAGCGCGCTGTGCAGCGGGTGCAATTCTTTGCAGGCTCCTAATAAAAAATAAATAAATGCACATTTTTTTTACCTGAAAAAAGATCTGCAGTTATTTTCTTTTAATGAAGATGAACTTATCATTTAAAGGATGCATGTGATTTGATTAATCCACCATTTACTGTTTCTTGGAGTTATGTGCACTTTACTGTAAGTTATTGTCTACTTTCATATGCTACCAGTTCCATTAAACAGGCCCTTTAAAGTGCATTAATGCATCACAGACTGCATAGGAACTTTTCAGTAACCGCACATGTGTATATGCATTTAACATGCTTGAAAATACATAGGTGTGTATATGAGACCTCAGTCTAAGAGATTTTGCACTAAGCACCTCGCATAAGACAAGGGACTGGGAAAATGTATAGTATGTATTTTGTTTCCATTAATTGCATATTTACTGTACATATTGTTTATCTTTTTTTTCTTTTGTAGAAATTCAAGATTTTTGCGCTGAGAGGGAAACTGACCAGTGATCACTTTTATGACACCAGATGAAAGAAGCATTGTAAACTTAAATTTCCAACCTAATACACTGTAACTGCTTTTTAAATTGTTCAGCTTCACCACTGTCACTGGTCCCATCCACCATCACTGCTGCCACTGATTCCATCCCACTGCCGCCATCGCTACCACTGCAACCGATTCCATCTCCCCACCACCATCGCCACTGATTCCATCTTCCCCACCACAATCCTCGCTGTCACTGATTCCATCCCCCTCACCACCATCACTGCTGCCACTGATCCCATCCCCCCAGCACAATCACCACTGTCACTGATTCCATCCCCCATCACCACTGTCACTGATCCCACCCCCCACCAAAATCACTACTGTCACCGATCCCATCCCCCACCACCATCACCAATGCCACTGATCCCATCCCCTGTCACAATCACCAATGCCACTGATCCCATCCCCTGTCACAATCACCAATTCCACTGATCCCATCCCCTGTCACAATCGCCAATTCCACTGATCCCATCCCCTGTCACAATCACCAATTCCACTGATCCCATCCCCTGTCACAATCGCCAATTCCACTGATCCCATCCCCTGTCACAATCACCAATGCCACTGATCCTATCCCCCCACCACCATCACCACTGCAACTGATACCACCCCCCCACCACCGTCACCGCTGCAACTGATCCCACCCCCCATCATCACAATCACCAATGGCACTGATCACATCCCCTCACCACTGTCACTGATCAGTCCCTTCATTTTCTTCCTGCAGCCGCTGAATGCCAGCTTCTCCTCTCCCTCCCACAGGCATTCAGTGACTGCAGGAGGAAAATGGAAGGATCGGTTCCTCTTTATGGTGCCACTCCTATTTAGCTTTTTTTTTTGCTTCCCCTGGCCCCCCTGTGCTCCCTCCCAGACCCCTCCCCACACACTCCCACAGGGCTTCCAGCTTCCTTCTCCCCTCTCCCGCCAACTGCTGCGGGGGAATCTATCAGAACGGAGAGCGAAGAAGGGGCTGACAAATGTAGTTTACCAGCCCTTCCTTGTCTTAATAATTAGTCTGAGTGATCTGTACTGATCACTGGCGCTGTCCATTTATAACTGAGGAATGGTAAACTGCTTCAGTTTGTAAATGAATAGAAAACCCTGTACAGAGCTATTCCTGTCCATTCATTCTGTGCTGCTGTTGCTGCAGAAATAGAGATTGGGGGCTGTGTCTTTAATCAACTTTCTTTGTCTCAAAGGTGGAACATCAGAGGGTTGTTTAGACCCCCGATATCTTACCAAAGCCCTCCAACAGGGCTCATAAAAAAATAATAAATTATTTTCTACCATTTTTTTTTTATCAAAAAACTACCAGCACCAGTGGCAGAACTACCAGGGTTACAAATGTCGCGCTTGCAACTGTACTCTGGTGTTCTGCCAATAGACTCATAAGGAAAGGGAAAAAACAAAAAAGTGTTCTATAAGGGGCTCAGAGAAGTTCACTATATTATAATGAACACCTCACCAATATTAAGTAACAAATATTTACTGAATGACATTAGTTTGTTTGGTGACCGTTGGCACAAGCATAAATTATCAAAACTGAAAACAAGAGGTTGGGAGACCAAGAGAATACAGATATACCCTGTTACTCTGTATCCCAACAACCAACTAAGGGCACAAAACACGAGTTTGAATAAAAATAGTAGATTTATTTGGCACGTATGCCATAAAAATTGATTTCAAGACAGAAAGCAGACACTTGGGTGGTGAACCATGGTGACACTAACTCACAAAAAATAAATAAAATAAAATCAACAATTAGGCACCCATGCAGGTGAGAATGTACCATATGCTCAAGAACATTATACCTCTGCGCAAGCCAGCATACCTAGTAGGCTGGATAATGCGCAGGGTATAATGTGAGGACCTCAATAATACCCCTATGGACACTTGGGTTAAACAAGACCTGGCTGAAATTCACCAATTGGTGAACTGAAATATGATGTAAATAATCTTGAAAAGGTATTGATGATGTAAATGGTTGTCAGTCCGATGACTTTCAGTAGATTTTTAACATACTTGTCCAAAATTAAGTCGTTGGTTGCAGTGAATGATTCTCCAAAATTAAGGAGGTGTTGAATATTGTGAACAAGTGGCGACTTATCAATTAAATCATCAGGGTAAGGACAGTCCTCGATATTGGGAAAGACTTCAAAGTAGATTTTTGGTGGACAGTCAATGTACCTGAGATGAGTAGTTGATATAAAAAAAAGTTTCACCGTCCTGGTTCACAGACTCAATAGATCATATGTTTACCTTTTCATTCTAGGTAAGCCAATGTCCTGGTCATGTAGCGGGGGAGGAAGATGAGTAGAGGTATTAGGCGGCACGGTCCCCCAGATCCCGTAGAACTAGCGCTCTTACCCGTCGGCGTTCTTCCAGTTAGTGATGTTACTAACCTTCTTTCTATAAAAATGAAATAAAAAAAAAAATGTAATCGCCCCCATTCTTGCATGCTCACGCGCAGAAGCGCATGCATACGGAAGTCGAACGTGCATATGTAAATGGTGTTCACGTAAGTTATCACCAGGAGCAATTTTTAAGCCGAGCAAATTATCACTGCAAACCCACATTCAAATCTTGCCAGACAATTCACATGCAAATGTATTAGCAGCCCTCAAAATTTCCACTCGCCTGGTCGCATTTGGCGAGTGGAATTTATTTGAAAGCGAGTGTTCCAGCTTGGCTCAGGTGGTTGCAGATCAGCTCGGCTCGGCTAGGGTGGGGGCGGGTCTGGTCGGCTTTAGACAAGCCGCAGGAGCCGCCTCCCTAATCATCTCTATGGAGGGCTGTGAGCCACGCTGCACGCTGGGAAATGTAGTTTCCAGCACAGCCCCATGGATTCTCTTCTCACTGACATTCCAGACTTGAGCGGGCAGAAAAGATGCGTGTCCCAGGGCAGCGAGGAGGAGGAAGAAGAGTCAGCAGCAAGAGAGACTTCAAGGTAACAGCCTACTGGGTAGAAGTTTGTGCAGGGACAAGGGAGTAAGGGTCGGGGAGGGGGGAAGTAAACAGAGGAGTCTGGCCATGCCTGCACACAGAGGAGGGGGAGGGAAGGGGGGAAGCATCCATCTCCACTGTACCATCCATGTCTGCAGTCTCTCGGACTGTCTCCACTGTACCATCCATGTCTGCAGTCTCTCTGACTGTCTCCACTGTACCATCCATGTCTGCAGTCTGACTGTCTCCACTGTACCATCCATGTCTGCAGTCTCTCTGACTGTCTCCACTGTACCATGTCTGCAGTCTCTCTGACTGTCTCCACTGTACTATGTCTGCAGTCTCTCTGACTGTCTCCACTGTACCATGTCTGCAGTCTTTCTGGCTGTCTCCACTGTACCATGTCTGCAGTCTCTCTGGCTGTCTCCACTGTACCATGTCTGCAGTCTCTCTGGCGGTCTCCACTGTACCATGTCTGCAGTCTCTCTGACTGTCTCCACTGTACCATGTCTGCAGTCTCTCTGACTGTCTCCACTGTACCATGTCTGCAGTCTCTCTGACTGTCTCCACTGTACCATGTCTGCAGTCTCTCTGACTGTCTCCACTGTACCATGTCTGCAGTCTCTCTGACTGTCTCCACTGTACCATGTCTGCAGTCTCTCTGACTGTCTCCACTGTACCATGTCTGCAGTCTCTCTGTCTCCTGTACCATGTCTGCAGTCTCTCTGGCTGTCTCCACTGTACCATGTCTGCAGTCTCTCTGGCTGTCTCCTGTACTATGTATAATCTAAATAAAATATGATAATTTATGAGGGTGTGTTTAGGGGCGGAATTGGGGTCAGGCCATGGTAAGGGCAACTGGTGGCAAGTAACTCTTAAGGCCTGGCTAGTAGCCCAGGATTTGAAATTTTGAGCCCTGGTATTAGTTTCCAAATTTGAGAATTTTTTGGGCCTAACCCTCAACATAGGCATTACTATTACAGGCTCGTAGAGACCATAGTTTTCTTCCTGATGGGCTTGCAAATCCTGATTGACAGCCCGTACTTCCCCCATTCACTGGCTTACCCGGAGTTCAGGTGGAAACAGCAAATTTAACTACTCCCCTTGATTTTTTTGGAGCTGTTTTTCACAGAAGAGCTGTACGGATTGTGGACCAAAGAAAATTATAGGCCAAGCAACTTATTATTATACAGGATTTATATAGCGCCAACAGTTTGCGCAGCGTTTTACAATGTTTGGGCAGACACTACAGTTACAATACAATTCAAAACGGGAGGAATCAGAGGGCCCTGCTTGTTTCAGCTTACAATCTAAGAGGGAGGGTCAAGTGATACAAAAGATAATAAACTGTGGGGGATGAGCTGATGATGAGAAAAGGAAAGTTAAGGGGCGGCAGGATAGGCTTATTTGAGGAGAAACATTTTCAGGGATCGCCTAAAAGTGGATAGAGTTGGAGATAGTCAGATTGGGGTAGAGAATTCCAAAGGATGGAAAAAGTTTGCAGCAAACCCAAATTTAAATCCGTTTCTGAATTTGAGAATTTTTTGCGCCTAACCATCAACATAGGCATTACTAAAAAGAATGAGTCACGGGCATATTGGCTCATGAACCCAACCATTGTCTGCTGCCGTGGCCAGAGGTAGCTACAAGAATATCATGCGATTTATGCACTTAAACAAGAAGGAACTCTGTTGTCCTCGGGGTGACCCTGCATATGATCAGCTCCACAAAATTCGGCCCCTCGTAAGGCACTCTAACCAAAAATTTGCAGACGTGTATACGCCCCAACAAAGTGTCTACGTAGATGATTCCCACGTTAATTTTTCTGGCCACCTTGCTTTCAAATTGTTTCTCCCCAGCAAGCGTGCCAGATATGGGGTCAAAATGTTTAAACTTTGTGAGAGGGCAACAGGCATTTACATTTATGGATTTACGAGGAAAAAGATAGTCACGTGGAGCCCCACGCCTGCCCAGACTACATAGGGAGCAGTGGCAAGATTGTTTGGGATTTGGTGTCTCTCTTGTTCCATAAAGGGTACCATTTGTACGTGGACAACTTTTATAGAAGCGTGCCACTTTTTAGACACCTTTTTGAATTAGAGATTGGCTCATGTGGCACTGTGCAACTCAAAATGGTGCTCACCAGTTTGTATGGCCCCCATGTGCGTGTATGCTTGCCTGACAAAATTGGGGCATGCTCCTAATGAGAGGACGGATGGTGTCCTGGGGTATTTCCTCCCAGATCTGGACCAGAGTATCGCTAAGGTGCAACCTGGCGGTGTCAATTCCTTCATCCTCCAGGAACTGTCTGAATACTCTCGCCACACGATGTCGAACCCAGGATCCTCTGCCCCCGCGTAGGATCTGACCATGGGTCCAATGATTTCATCTTGATACCAAATGGCAGTCAGGGTGCCATTGTCTAGCCTGTAGGCCCGAGGTCTGTGCGTCCCTCCATGGATATGCCTCCCCAGACCATCCCTGACCCACCACCAAACCGAGCATTCTGAATGATGTTACAGGCAGCATACCATTCTCCACGGCTTCTCTAGACCCTTTAACGTTTCACATGTGCTCAGGGTGAACCTACTCTCATCTGTGGAAAGCACAGTGCGCCAGTGGCGGATATGCCAATTCTAGGGTACAATGGCAAATGCCAACTGAGCTCCATGGTGCCGGGCAGTGAGCACAGGGCCTATTGGAGGATGTCAGGCCCTCAGGCCACCCTCATGAAGTCTGTTTCTGATTGTTTGATCAGAGACATTCACACCAGTAGCCTGCTGGAGGTCATTTTGTAGGGCACTGGCAGTGCGCCTCTTTTTCTCCTTGCACAAAGGAGCAGATACCCGTCTTGCTGATGGGTTGAGGACCGTCTACAGCCCTGTCCACCTCTCCTAGAGTAACTGCCTGTCTCCTGGAATCTCCTCCATGCTCTTGACACTGTGCTGGGAGACATCGCAAACCTTCCGGCAATGGCATGTGTTGATGTGCCGTCCTGGAGGAGTTGGAATGCTTGGGCAACCTCTATAGGGTCCAGGTATCGCCTCATGCTTCCAGTAATGACACGGACCCTATACAAGTGCAAAACTAGTGAAAAACAGTCAGAAAAGATGAGCAGGGGAAAACATGGAATTTGCCTCCACCTGTAAAACCATTCCTTTTTTGGAGGTTGTCTCATTGTTGCCCATCTAGTGCACCTGTGTTTAATTTCATTAACACCAAAGCATCTGAAACTGATTACCAAACCCCCTCTGCAACTTAACAGACCAGATCAGTATCCCAGGAGTTTAATTGACTTGATTCTATGCTCTGATTAAAAAGTGTTCCTTTAATTTTTTTGAGCAGTGTATATGTCCAACAAGGATCAACAATGTACTGGTAGGTCGCTGAACTTTGGTTATACCAGGACGATGTCTGCAGGTGTAAAAGAAAAAGGGTAATTTGAGGGGGTTGGGGTTGTACTGCCCTGACATTTTAGCACCTCAAGAGATGTGATTGGCAGTCAAAGTAAAAGCTGCGTAAATTACAATACAAATACACCATCGTTTTGTAGATGCTTTAACTTTTGTGCAAACCAATCTCAATTTCTACCAAAGACATGTAGCAGAATACATTTTGGTCTAAATTTATGACAAAATTTGAGTTTTTTGGATACTTTTTATAACAAAAAGTAGAAAGTATCCATTTTTCACAATTTTTTTTTTTCGTTTATATCACAAAAGATTTAAAACCCAGTGGTGATTAAATACCACCACAAGAAAGCTCTATTTGTGTGAAAAAAGGTCACAAATTTTGTTTGGGTACAGCATTGCATGACTGCGTAATTTTACCAGTTAAAGCAGTGCAGTGCTGAATAGCAAAAAAAAGGCCTGGTTAGGAAGTGGGTAAAACTTTCTGGAGGTCAAGTGAATAATGACTCTAAACCCACAGCTAAAGGCACCCAAGAAAGTCTGTGAAGAAAACATTGGATTATTCCTATAAATCCTGATCTGAATCTTGTTAAATCTTGTTGAGTATCTAGGAAACAGCTGAAACATGCAGTCTGGAGAACACAGCTGGAGCAATTTGCTTTAGAAGAGTGGGTCATACTTTCAATTAGCAGTTGAAGTCTCATTAGAAGCTTCAGAAATTGCTTGTTTGTAGTGATTACCTAAAGGTTGTGCAATTAAATATTAGGTTACCAATAACTTTTTAACTGTCCCAAGCCCCTATTCCCAGCTGCGCGATTTGACATGTCAAATCACATGCCAAATCGCAGCCTATTGCCGGCAATGGCACTGTCTCAATCATGGAATGCCGACTTTGAGGTGCCGCACCAATTTCCAAAAGTAGTTCCTGCATGAACCCGCACAGTTGTCTTTTCAAATTGCCTCAGAACTCACACTTAAATGCGGGTGTGAAATCATGCAAGTTCAGCTGAATATACACGATTACAAACTCTCATTCAGTGTGTACGACGGCTAAATTCATGTGTTTTATTAAAAATATTCTGTTGAATCAAAAGCAATGTCCAATGTTTTTATCAGTTTCAGTAGTTGAATAAACGGTGATGGATGTGATGCCAAGAGAGGATGACTCCACATAACATAATACTGTATGTTACTTTTTATTTAAACAAAGATTAAAAACACTCACATGTGAATCAGGTGCAGTACATCAAATCTACGAGCTGCAGCTCGTCCTCCAGCAGCACTTCCAGTTTCACCTATCTAGCGCGGTCCCAACACGTAGCGTCACGCACACGTGACTTCATCAGGGAAACTGCCGGAGGACGAGCTTGCGGCTCGTGAATTTGATTAGAGGCCGGCCATTGACAGTTTGAATTTCAGCTGGTTCAGCAGGAACCTGTTGAGATTCGAACCGTGTGAGGGCAGGCTGAATGTACAAAGTTGATCGATCAATCAACTTGGATACAACCGCCCTGCCACATTCACTTGCGATTATCGCTAGCGGCTGCTATAGCCACTAGCGTTAATCCCTGTCTTCTCCCAGGGAGGATGGCTTCCCCTGCTGGGAGCAGACAATTGCTCGGTAGGGGGGGACTTCCCTGTCAGCACTGTCTGTGGTTGAAGGAAAGTAATTTGCACCGTCTATGGCCTGCCCAAATCTACTCCAATAACCCACATCAACAAAGAATCCATCTGTATAACCCATACTTGTATAGCATAGAGGTCCCAATAATATATCAAGCTTTGTTGAACATCGAAATCATGACAGGGCCTTACTTTTATATATCAGACACATCCAACCACCATTGATTACCCTGACATAACCTTACTGGCAACAATGATGGTACCGTTACCACTACGTTTAAAAATGATCAATAGTAACAATTATCCTGAATTTACCCTTTCATCACACAATCTCAGATATTGAAGTCAAGATTCACAGGCAGAAAATATCCCAACCAACTTATCAGAGGAGGGTTTGAATGAGCCAGAAACCTCTCACATGCCTAACACCAGGGGTCTCCAAACTTTCTAAACAAAGGGCCAGTTTACTGTCTTTCAGATTTTAGGGGAGCCGAACTAGGGCCAGTGGGAGTACAAAATGTCCTGGTATCCAGTGGGAGTACAAAATGTCCTGGTATCCAGTGGAAGTAAACAATTCCCTATCTTTGGTGTCAGTGGGAGGCCTAGTACCCCATTGTTGGTGTTAGTGGAAGGACTAGTTCCCCATCATTCATGTCAGTGGAAGACATTCTGCCTCATCGTTTGTGTCATTGGGAGGAACTGTGGAGGAAAGGGGCCAGGTAAAAGCAAGCAAAGGGCTGCAGTTTGGAGACCATTGCCTTAAACCATCTGCTATATCCAAACCAACTGAACAATTTTCACAAATAAATTTTATTCCAAAGTGACGAATCATACTTCTTAGAACATCCAGTTCTGCTCCCCTCCCCATGTTAATTTTGGCAGTAAATTTCAATTCAGTTTTAGGCTGTCTTTTGACTAAAATGCCATTTTGGAAAGGTTGGAGAGGCAAGGACTTTAATGGCACGAAAGTATTAAAAAATAGTGGGGGAAGGGGGAATTTTTACAATAAAATGTAAACATTAAGCCTTGAACAAGGCACAGATAAATTACTGTGACAGTAGAATAAATTGGTATTTGGTACAAAATAACAGAATATACAGAAAATTCTTAATAACAGAGTATGAATAGATACATCACATCAAGAAGATCTGGTGAAGGGTGACAGAAGATGAGACTGCCGTTCATCAAGATGCTGATGCTGATGTTGATGCTGTATTCAAATATTCACATTGTTAATATTCACATTGCTCGACATGTTTCGCTACAATTAGCTTCGTCTGGAGCTTATAATAAGATATTCTGTATGAAACTGTAGAAAAAATAGCGCAACAGTGCAGGGTAGATTTAACGAGGAGGGTGATGTGAACCAAAACAGGAGCAGATAGGCTATGCAACAATGTAAGACCTTTTCCACATGGAAGATCGCATCTATAGATTAATAGATGCTTAGCTGAGATCATCCAGCAACAACAGGGTAAATATAGGAAGCAAGTACAAACTAGAGCTGCAGTTTGGATGGTAAGCACGTGCATGGGCTCCTGTGAAGAAAACGAACAACCTCCCCAGATGGAGAACCGCCACCAAATTTTATTGCAAAGTGACAAATCACACTTCTTAGAACATCCTGTCTAAACATTGGCATATTTTCCAGCATGACCCACTGCTCAAACCTGATTTAATGTAGGTCCGTTGGTGCATTTAAACGTGATTCTACTAACATTCATTGCTTAAAGTGGAGTTCCACCCATTTTTGGAACTTTAGATCTTTGTAATCCCCTTTAAAATGGCTTTTACCAATGGAAACTTTTTTTTTTTTTTTTGCTAGTAAATACCTTAATTTTGGCTTTATTCCTCCACTCCTCACTTCCTGGTCCGATCGGCGATGACGTCATTCGGCGATCCGCAGTGTCTGCTGGGATGTATTCTACTTGCAGTAGCTGTATCTGTACTGAGCCGTGCCTGCCCCGCCTCCGCCACGCCTCCTCTCATTGAATTGCATTGTATGAATGTATTAAGGCTGTTCTCTGCCCAGCCTCCGCCCCGCCTCCTCTCATTGAGTTGTATTGAGAGGAGGCGGGGCGGAGGCTGGGCAGAGAACAGCCTTAATACATTCATACAATGCAATTCAATGAGAGGAGGCGGGGCGGAGGCGGGGCAGGCACGGCTCAGTACAGATACAGCTACTGCAAGTAGAATACATCCCAGCAGACACTGCGGATCGCCGAATGACGTCATCGCCGATCGGACCAGGAAGTGAGGAGAGGAGGAATAAAGCCAAAATTAAGGTATTTACTAGCAAAAAAAAAAAAAAAGTTTCCATTGGTAAAAGCCGTTTTAAAGGGGATTACAAAGATCTATGTATTCCAACCTATTAAAAATGGGTGGAACTCCGCTTTAAGGACAGTTCTGCTCCCCTCCCCATGTTAATTTTGGCAGTAAATTTCAATTCAGTTTTAGGCTGTCTTGACTAAAATGCCATTTTTTATTTTTAGTCCCATTTTAGTCATCTACAATTGTTTTCGTTTTAGTCGTATTTAGTCGACTAAAATCTCCACTAAAACTTTTTACAAAAACAGGGGTGCTTTTATTTCACGTCACAACAGTACAGAAGAAAAGCACAAAAGATACATTGCATTACATCGCCAACAAAAATAGCAGGGGAAATCCTCAAAGATCATATATAGAGCAAGCACACATAACAGAGCAAGTATAACAAAGAGCATACTTGACTTGACATGTAATCCAAAGTCCACACCCAGACCACCTACCGATCTTCTGCGAATTGCAAGGGCCAGTCAACAGGAGGTCCAGGAGAACCAAACTTTATCAAACTTCCAGGGGCATTCCCAGTTTATATATATATTGCACATAGGAAGGGCAGCATCTACCATAGCCTCCAAGGAGTATACCCCAAGGGGGGACAAGGAGGACCTCTTCATCAAAAAATTTTTTCTCTATCGTTCATTGACAGACGCAGTCCACTGATGCATATCAGTAGGGTTATACTGCCCCCTACAGGAATAGGACACTAGGCAGATAAAAAAAGTTCTGGCTACGCCTATGGACTACCTGGGGGTATACCCTCTCTCTTCCTGCATAGGATGTCAGTTTTATTCTGCCTAGTCAGTAAGGACCTAGTTCCTTGCTGGGATCTTTGGTCCTGACATAAGTTTTTTTTTTTTTAGGTAGATAGTTTTTATTAGCTAGCTTTTTTTCTCCGGATTTTTTTGTCGGATCTGGGCGACGGGGTGGATGTTTAGATCCAGTGGTCACCCCAGCTGGCCAGCGAGCCCACGCAGACCTTAGCTCCGCGCTGGGTCGGTCGTGACATAGTCCCACTGGACAGGGACTGGCCCCGCGAGTTAAACGTCTCGCCAGGTAGCACACGACAGGGTCTAGGCCTGAGTCGCATCGTTCCTATTTGGCTGACAGTTCCCCCACTTCGGCGGAGAGGGGTCCTGTCAGGAGATGGTTCCCTCCTGTGTTCCTGGTTTGGTGAGTAAATGTTCCCCCCTCTTTCCCTGGCAGATTTTGGGGTGGATGTGGGCCCCTCCCTGGGACGGAGGGACACTCACAATCCTGGGTTCCCCTTTGTCCTGTTGTGCAACCCCCCCCCCCACACGGGGGACTTTGTCAGCCTACCTGAGGCTAGGACCATGTTCTCAGGCCGCATGGGGGGTCTGGGGGTGCACCATTAGCAGTGCTTGAACAGTGGTTGGATGATACAAAAGTTAGACCTGTACATACCTGTGACTCACCAGCCCAGAGGTGTCCTAATGTGGGTCCTTGGTTGCCGCGCAGGGCCAGCATTTTCTTGTAGCCTCGTGTGCTACAGTGACTTTGGCCACTATGCGGTGCATTCTTTGCTGGGAATCTAGGTGGGAGTGCCTGGAGGCATTTTCCGGTTGGTGGAGCCCCTCCCCTCACCATGGGCAGTTTCCATGCTCACTTCCTTTTGGAGAGCTGCTGCTGACACTTTCAGACATTCTGGGACCGGTTGCTGCATTCAGGGGACAGCTCTGGGGGTCTCTGTTGGGTTTCTTCAGCGCGGGCCTGACCTTTGGGGGGGGGGCTGTAGCGCAGTGGGACCGTTTTTTCTTTGGGGAAAAATGTTTTTCTGTCATTTTTTTGTTCAATTTTGCTGGTGGGTTCTTCTGGTGCAACATGGACCCTGCGGAACATCTGTCCCCACCTGACCCCCTCTCGGAGGCCACAGGGGCTTACAGATCTCAACTGTCCACCAATGCAATTTTGGCGGTTTTGAAGGATTTGTGTCCCGGGTGGAGGTGGCCTTTAGAGGGCGAGGTGCGAAGAATCGACTTCCACCTACCCCTGCCTTATTTGATGTCTCCGATTCTGAGTCTGACTTAGCCACCGCAGTTGTGGGTCTCCTGGCCGGGTCTGTTACCTCGTGCCCTGCCTCCTCTGATAGTGAGGATGACATTTCTACCTCTACTGCTGCACAAGATAAGGCGCTGGTGGACGCACTGGTTGTTTCTGTGCGTGAAACCCTGAAATTGGAGGATACGGCTGTGGCCGCACCTGGGGCACAGGTTACTTTCGGCACTTACAGCCATCCAGGGCGGAAAACATTTTTTCTCTTCCCCGCTTATTTTGCTGGCCTGCTCACAAAAGAATGGGACCGTCCGAGACGTTCCCCTAGGGTGTCTAAGCAGATTGCTAGACGCTACCCCTTTTGAGGAGTTTTTGGTAAAGAAGTGGACGGTACCACCTAAGGTGGATCCTCCGATCTCCAGACTGAATAAGGCTACCATTATTCCGGTGGAGGAATCCTCGTCCTTTATGGACCTGGAGTATAGGAAGGCAGAGGCTGTGGCCAGCAACATGTACTCCATGGCGGGGACTACATTGAGACCTGTGTTTACTATGGCCCTTGTCACACAGATGCTGACTGAATGGGCAAAGCTACTACGCCGTGACTTGGAGGGTAAGCCAGTCCCTCCTGCCTTTGGGGAGCTCTTAGACCAGCTGGTGCAGGGGCTGCAATTTGTTTGCGACGCCGCGCTACACACTGCTCCTTTGTTGGGTCAACTGTCGGTTTCGTCAGTGGTTATCAGGCGTATACTCTGGCTGAATTGTTGGTCTGCAGATCAAACTTCTAAGAAGGCCAAGGGGACGGCCTGTTCGGTGCTACCCTGGACGACATTATTAAGGGTCTTACAGGGGGCAAGACTAACTTTCTTTCACAAGCTAACAAGGGTAAGGACTCTCGCTGTAGATGGGGTCCATCCTTTTCGGCTCACAAAAAGTTTTTTCGTTCCTCAGGGTCAGTCAAGACTCCCTCGGGTGGTTCCAAGCGACCTTGGTCTGGCAAACAAAAGTCCAGTTTCTCCAGACCTGTGGACAAGGCCTCCTTGGCCTGAAGGTGCGCCCTCACCCGTAACTGGGGTGGGGGGGACGCATTTGCCGGTTCTCTGACCTGTGGCTGGCCCAGTTCCCAGACAGATGGGTGCAGGAGTTTGTACTGTCCTGTTACAAAATCGATCCATCCCTCCGGTCAGGTTTTTCCCTTCCAAAGTCTGTCTGTTCCCGAATCGCTTGCGGGCGCTCCTATGAAGCGTTGCAGGACCTGGTACAACATGGAGTGATAGTTCCGGTTCCATAAGCGGAACACTTTCACGTTTTTTTTTTTCTCTTACGTCCTCTGACAGTCGCTGCCCACTCATTCAGTCTTCACCAATGGGTATTGACCTCTTATCCATAGGAGCAAGCTAGGCATAAGACTTGTTAAAAACAAAGTAATTTACATAGACACACCTATGGGGGCTGTCCTACTGGTCCAATACCCCCCTGCTATCAGCCATCCCAACTCAGTTTGTCTTCTGCCTAGTTAGGAGTGAGATAGGCTCTCCCTGTGCTGGGGCTACAGTCTCAGCCTTTCTTCTGTTTTATTTTGTGCAATGTGTTTTCTTTACACTACTAGCTGTTTATTTGTCACCATTTAGTTAGTCGGATCTTCAGATGAAGACGGCGTTGCGGAGCTGGGAGTCGCACTGGTCGTCCTGGTGTTCCAGGACAGAGGGCCTTATGGAGTCCCAGCCTGCCAACGAGCGTTTAGCAGGTTATGCGTATGCCCTGGCCTCGCAAACGACCTGTCCCTATCCTCAGGGATGAAAGCCTGCAAGGCGGCCGCCTCGCTTGGACGTCTCAACCGCGGTTCCGTGCGTTGCTAACGTCCTGCGTTTTTGGCTGATGGCACCCACACCACCTGGGGTGAGAGGCTTCCCGTCGATGAGAGGCGCCAACGCCATCGGGTACGGTAAGTACATTCTGTGTGGGGCCTCTGTCTGGGGATGGCAGTCTGATGTGTCTGTGGTATCCCCTCATGTCTGTGAGTTTGGGGCCCCCTTACTCCCGGTCCCTGCGGGGGCTCTACCACGTCTGGAACGCTGTGTGGGTTTGTGGGGGTCCCTCTCCTGAGTGCCACTGTATTGTGTGTTTTGGGGTGGAGACATGTGCAGCGACCGCTGCGGGGTTAAAAACCGCCGGTCCGCCATTTTAGGTTTGAGCAGCTGCTGGCTTCACTATGGGCGCTTCTGCAGCAATGAATGTAGTGTGTTTTGGCGCCTTACGGCGCTATCTTGTGTGTGGCAATGTGTTTTTTTTCTGAGCACATGTCGGCGGCCATTTTCCCGGAGCCTCCCATTACTTTCTATGGGCAACCATTTTCCCTTGGCCTGATTCCTTGTTCAGCCTCATGCGGTGACATCACTTCCTTCTTCCCAGCAAAGGAGATCGTCAGGAGCGTGGTAACACTTGTGGGGTCTGTCTTTGCTGTTTTTGTGGCAAATAACCTATGGCTGTCAGTTTATTCCTGCTTGGGGGTCTATTAGCATAGTCCTTCATAGCGGGGTACTGCAGTGGGATCGCGGTGCGCTTAAAGGGCCAGTACCTTACAAAAAAAAAGTTTTTTCTTATGGAATCTCAGGACAGCAAATTCCTCCCAGCCTTGGTGGATGATTCAGGTTCCTCTGGATCTTCTGCTCTGACTGCTGCACTTGCGACTTTGGCATCCAAAGTGGATTTTTTGATGGCTGAACGGGATACTAGAAAAAGGCCTAGGCTTTCTCATTCTTCTGATGATTGCCGTAGATAGTGTGCCCCTTGAGGGGTCTCATTCTTCCCAGTCGGAAGGGGAGGCGGAGGATGAGGAGGGGGATGATTCCCCCCCTGGGATGGCCGAAGAACGCGCGGCTATGACTGCGCTGATTACTGCTATTAAAGATACACTACATTTAGAGGATAAGCCCAATGCTCCGGGCAAGCGGTCTTCTTTTGGTACCCGCAGATCCCGAAAGGCGGCGCAGGTGTTTCCTTGCCCCGCTGAGTTTCACGGAACTGTGAATGAACAATGGCGCAATTTGAAGCGCAATTTTGTGGTGTCAAAACGGTTTCAAGTCCGATACTCCTTTGCGTCTCCTACGGATTCGCGCTGGTCTGTGGCCCCTAAAGTGGATCATACTGTGTCCAGATTGAACAGGGCCACTCTGGTACAAACCGAGGATTCTCCGGTGTTTAGGGTCCCTACGGATAGGAGGCTGGAATCTCTTGCCTGTCATGCCTATGTGGTGGCAGGTTCCATGTTGAAACCTATTTTCGCTCCGTCATGGTGTCTCAAGCGGTGGCAGATTGGACCAAGGTGCTTAAGCGCACCCTCAGCTGATTCTGCCCTCCCTACTACCTTGGAGATGGTTGACCAGATTCATCAAGCGGTAATTTATCTGTGTGACGCGGCCTTGGATGAGGCCACATTAGCAGCACGCCTGTCCGGTGTCGCAGTACTTAACC
Source organism: Pelophylax lessonae (assembly GCF_965119305.1). Lineage (NCBI taxonomy): Eukaryota > Metazoa > Chordata > Amphibia > Anura > Ranidae > Pelophylax > Pelophylax lessonae. The sequence continues at coordinate 146,893,459 of NC_138773.1, read as the reverse complement.
GTCGCTTGATTTGGTAAAAGAGCTGGTCTGCTGACCAGACTTCCAGGAAGACTGTGTCCGACATCCCTTATGCGGGGACTCGTCTTTTTGGGGAATCCCTGGATGAATTGGTTAAAGGTGTCACTGGGGGCAAGAGCACTCTGCTGCCCCAGAATCCTAGGGGTAAATTCTTCCACGGTAAGCGGGGCCCTTCCTTTAAGCCAAATCAGGGGTCCTTTCATGCCTTCAAGGCGCAGGACAAGGGGAAACCCTTCAAGGGCCAGGGTGGCCAGAGAAAGCCTTGGGCGGGCAAGCCAAAAGCCACCCGGTGGCCCGTCCACCACTGCCTGAAGGGGCACCCTCACCCGTTTCAGGGGTGGGGGGATGTCTGCATGGTTTCCTCAAACCTTGGCTGCTCTGGATTCCGGACAGGTGGGTTCAGGCAATCATTTGATCAGGTTACAAGATCGAATTCCTTTCGCGACCAGCGGATGGATTCTTTCCCTCAAATCTTCATTTGACCCCAGATCGGTTGCAAGATCTTGATCGGGCGGTACAGGATCTCCTCGCCCAGGGGGTAATCGTTCCGGTGCCACATCGGGACAGATTCCGGGGGTTTTTACTCAAATCTGTTCACTGTGCCCAGAAAGGAGGGCAAGGTGCGTCCGATTCTGGACTTGAAAGCTCTCAACCGATTCGTGCGCGTTCAAAAATTCCTGTACGGGTGCAGACGGACAATGCCACTGCGGTGGCTTACATCAATCACCAAGGGGGCACCAGGAGTGCCAGGGTGGCCCAGGTGGTGACCAGTATTCTGTCTTGGGCCGAGGCTCACGTCCCGGCGATTTCGGCAGTTCACATTCCGGGTGTGGAGAATTGGCAGGCCGATTATCTGAGCCGCCAGACCCTGGACCAGGGGGATTGGTCCCTGCACCCAGAGATGTTTCAAATGCTGTGTGCGAAATGGGGATCCCCGGATGTGGATCTGTTCGCTTCTCGGCTACACAACAAGGTGGTAAAGTTTGTGGCAAGAACGCACGATCCTCTGGCAAATGCCTCGGATGCGCTGGTGGTGCCTTGGCACCAGTATCGTCTAATCTATGCCTTTCCCCCGATTCGGTTGTTGTCCGGGTTCCTTCGCAGGTTGGTCTCGGAACCGAAGTTGGTGATTCTGGTGGCCCCGGATTGGCCGCGCCGGTCCTGGTGCGCGGACATCATTCAACTGGCCGTCGAGCCTCCTTGCCGGCTACCGCTATGAGACGATCTACTGTCTCAGGGACCGATCTTCCATCCTGCTTTACAGTCTCTGGCTTTAACGGCGTGGCTGTTGAAAGCCAGGTCCTGAGAGACAGGGGTCTCTCCTTTAGAGGTCATTCCTACTCTGCTCAAGGCTAGAAAAGCCTCGTCTGGTAAGATTTATTACCGTACCTGGAAGGCTTATTTTGCCTGGGGTGAATCCAGGGGCTTCCCTCCTCGTTCCTACTCGTAGGTGAGGGTATTAGCCTTCCTGCAAACTGGTGTGGATCAGCAACTTGGCGTTGACCACGATTAAGGGCCAGTTATCTTCACTGGCCAGCTTTTTCCAGCACCCCTTGGGGTCTAACTCTTTGATTCGCACCTTTATTCAAGGTGTGCGTCATCTGGCCCCTCCTCGGAGGGCGCCTTTGCCTCCTTGGGACTTGAACTTGGTTCTGTCCGTGTTGCAACGTCCTCCCTTTGAAAACATCAGGGAAATTTCTTTGCCTCTGCTGTCAAAAAAGGTTGCCTTTCTAGTGGCGATCACTTCTGCCCGCAGAGTGTCGGAGTTGGCGGCCTTGTCTTGCCGCTCCCCTTACCTGGTGGTTCATAGGGATAAGGTGGTCTTGGGACCCAACCAGTCCTTCCTTCCAAAGGTGGTTTCTGAGTTTCACCTTAATGAGGACATTGTTTTGCCTTTGCTTTGTGCGAATCCTAAACATCCTAAGGAGTTTGCCTTACATTCCTTGGATGTCATCAGAGCGATCGTGGGTTTACATGTCGTCCACTGAATCCTTTCGGAAGTCGGATTCTCTTTTTGTCCTTCCTGAGGGACCTCGGAAGGGTATGGCTGCGTCTGCGGCGACCATTTCAAAATGGATCAGACAGACAATTGTACAGGCCTGTTCGATTAAGGAACGGGTTCGGCCTTTTCCTGTCAAGGCGCACTCTACCAGGGCGGTGAATATCCTGGGCTTTCCGGCATCAGGCTTCGGTGGCCCAGGTGTGCAAGGCTGTGACTTGGTCGTCTGTGCACACCTTTTCAAAGTGCTACAAACTTGATGTTCTGGCATCGGCAGATGCCTCCTTTGGCCGCAAAGTTCTGTGTGCGGCAGTGCCTTAAGGGGACCCTAGTTTTGAAGGTCCCTGGCTGTTGTTTTCCCCTTGTTTATTTGCTCCAGTTGAGCTTTTCTGTTACCCAGAGGATACCTTTCTGTTCACGTAAGGTTCCTTTCTCTGATGTGGGTGCTGCGTTTCCTTTATGACGGTTACATTTCCCACCCCTCATGTCTACACTGCTTTGGGACATCCCATTGGTGAAGACTGAATGAGTGGGCGGCGACTGTCCGAGGATGTAAGGGAAAACTGAATTTTTGTAAAATCTTACCGTAAAATTCCTTTCTCTGAGTCCCCTGACAGTCGCCGCCCCCGCTCCTCTATTTGGGGTTCTTCGGACTTTTAACTGCTTGCTACCAAACTGAGTTGGGATGGCTGATAGCAGGGGGGTATTGGACCAGTAGGACAGCCCCATAGATGTGTCTATGTAAATTACTTTGTTTTTAACAAGTCTTATGCTTAGCTTGCTCCTATGGATAAGAGGTCAATACCCATTGGTGAAGACTGAATGAGTGGGTGGCGACTGTCAGAGGACTCAGAGAAAGGAATTTTACGGTAAGATTTTACAAAAATTCTGTTTTTCCAATCTGTTCACGGTTCCCGGGAAGGAGGGCAAGGTGCGTCCAATCCTGGACCTGAAGGCACTGAATGTTTTCGTGCGCGTTCAAAAGTTCAAGATGGAATCAGTTCGCACTGCGGTGGTTTCCCTACATCAGGGGTATTTCCTGGTTTCCATAGACATCAAAGATGCCTACCTTCACATACCTATCTGTGCCGCTCACCAACGGTTTCACAGTTTTGCCGCGGGGGAGGATCACTATCAGTTTGTGGCGTTACCCTTTGCTCCTCGGCTATTCACAAAGATGTTGGCTCCGGTCCTGTCGCTGTTACGGCAGCAGGGGATATCGGTCCTGGATTACCTGGACGATCTGATTCTCCGTGCAGAGTCCCCTGCGGTGCTGGCAGCAAACTTGGGAGTCACCATGAGAACTCTGAAGGAGTTCGGTTGGATTGCGAATCTTCAGAAGTCGTCTCTGACCCCTTCCATGAGACTGGTCTATCTGGGCCTGGCTTTGGACTCGTCCTCAGCCAGGGTGTTTCTTCCTACGGAAAAAACTCCCAAAAGCTCCAGACTGCGGTTCAACTGTTGATGTCCGACAACTGGTCGTCCCTTCGGACCTGTGTGAGAGTTCTGGGGCTGATGGTGTCGTCTTTCGTGGTGGTCCCCTTTGCTCAATTTCACGCAAAGATATTCCAGAAGGAAATTCTTCTCAAGTGGAACAAGCTCCTGAACTCTCTGCACCATCGGATTCGGCTAAGCCACAGAACCAAGGATTCCCTTATCTGGTGGCTTCGATCTCCGATGCTCCAGCTGGGAAAATCCTTCCTCCCTATTTACTGGACGATTGTCACCACGGATGCAAGTCTGTCCGGGTGGGGGGAGGTCCTTGATCGGTTCTCTGCTCAGGGAGTCTGGTCCCTTGAGGAATCCAGGTTGCCGATCAATGTCCTGGAGCTGAGAGCGACCCGGCTTTGCCTGGCCCACTGGACCAAACACCTGGAAGATTGTCCAGTGCGCAATCTTGGACAATCTTGGACAAAATTGGACAATGCCATGGCCGTGGCTTATGTCAATCACCAAGGGGGCACCAAGAGTGTCCTTGCGGCCTTGGAAGTGGCAGGCATTCTATGTTGGGCAGAGCACCATGTTCCAGCTCTCTCCGCTGTCCACATTGCAGGAGTGATAAATTGGCAGGCTGATTAATCTTAGATGCAGGGGAGTGGTCCCTGCATCTGGAGTTGTTCCAACAGTTGTGCCTTTGTTGAGGCACTCCGGACATGGATCTGTTGGCGTCTTAAATCAACAGGAAAGTACAGAGGTTTGTGGCCCACTCTCGGGACCCTCTGGCAGAATCCACAGATTCCGCAGACGCGCTGGTGGCCCCCTGGGGTCAGCACCAGCTGATGTATGCCTTTCCTCCTCTAAAGTTGCTGCCAAGACTTCTTCGCAGGATCGAGGCGAAAGGGATTCCGGTCATTTTTGTGGCTCCGGACTGGCCTCACTGAGCTTAGTACGCTGACCTGGTCAGGCTTGTCGCAGGCGCTCAATGGAGACTTCCTCTCGGAGGATCTACTGTCTCAGGGGCCAATCTTCCATCCTACTTTACGGTAGCTAGCTTTGATGGCTTGGCTGTTGAAAGCAAGGTACTGAAGGACAGGGGATTGTCTGTCTGCTTCAGTGATTCTCACTCTGCTTAGAACGAGAAAAGCGACTTCTAGGAAGATTTCTCATCGCATGTAGAAGTTGTATGTTGCGTGGTGTGAGCCTCTTGGGGCTCCCCCTCGTTCCTATTCGGTGGCTCGGATCTTGGCTTTCCTTCAACGGGGAGTTAATCACAAGTTGGTCTTGAGTACTATCAAGGGTCAGGTTTCAGCCTTGGCAGTTTACTTCCAAAGGCCATTGGCGACCCATTCCCTGGTGTGTAGCTTCATCCAGGGAGTGCGACACTTGGTACCTCTGGTGCGACCTCCGTTGCCACCTTGGGACCTTAATTTGGTGCTGCTGGTTCTCCAGAGGCTTCCCTTTGAAAGTATTCGGGAGATTCCCCTGCTTACCTTGTCCCAGAAGGTAGCCACCAAGAAGGCCATCACTTCTGCACGCAGGGTGTCGGAACTGGCGGCGTTGTCCTGTTGTTCTCCCTACCTGGTGGTTCACAGGGATAAAGTGATACTTCGTCCGGATCAGTCCTTCCTGCTGAAGGTGGTTTTCACTTAAATGAGGACATTGTGTTACCTTCTTTGTGTCCTAAGCCTACACATCCTAAGGAATTTGCTCTGTATACCCTGGATGTTCGGGCGAGCAAGGTGTATTTGGCATCTACTAATTTTTTTCGCAAGTCAGACTCGCTCTTTGTGCTCACAGATGGCCCAAAGAAAGGGCTGCCTGCGTCTGCTGCGACCATTTCCAGATGGATCAGACAGACAGTGGTGCAGGCTTATTTCATAAGGGTCAGGTTCCACCTTTCCCTGTCAAGGAGCATTCTAGTCGGGCGCTTAGTGCTTCTTAGGCTTTTCACCATCAGGCATCTGTGCTTCAGGTTTGCAAGGCGGCAACCTGGTCATCTGTTCACACCTTTACCAAATTTTATAAGGTGGATGTGCTGGCATCTGTGCGGATGCTTCTTTTGGCCGCAAAGTTTTGCAGGCTGCTGTCTAGGGGGCCTTTTGGCCTTCCTTGAGGGTGTTTACTGTTTTTTCAGGTGGACCTCATCTTGTTGTTCTAATGGGTCCTATGTTGCCTGTTGGCTATGTTTTAGTCTTGGGAACTGTTTTTTTTTCTGCTGTTTCCACCCCTCATTATGGTACTGCTTTGGGACATCCCTACTGATATGCATCAGAGGACTGCGTCCATCAATGAACGATAGAGAATATTGGATTTTTGACTTGCGGTAAAATCCTTCTCTCTTAGGTTCATTGATGGACGCAGTACCTGCCCCTCTATTTTTAAGTTGGGTTTGTGTTGTTTTCTCTGACACTGCTTTGATACAAAAATGATATCCTATGCAGTAAGAGAGGGTATTCCCCCAGAGACTGCCCATAGGCGTAGCCAGAACTTTTTATCTGCCTAGTGTCCTTCTCCTGTAGGGGGCAGTATAACCCTACTGATATGCATCAGAGGACTGCGTCCGTCAATGAACCTAAGAAAAAAAGGTTTTTACAGTAAGTCAAAAATCCAATCTTTTTGCATTGTAGAGTAGATAGACTATGAATAACTTGGTGTGATTCTTTGAAATGGACTTCTCAGCTGTCACAATACTTCAGGAAAGTTGTTTATTATTTTAAAGTAAAGCAAAGCATTCGATATAAAACAAAATAGAATAGTTTTCATGCGTCAAAAGGAGAGAAAGAGAGATGTTACGTGTCATCAGAGTGTAAGATGTTCTTTCCTTTTCTCTGTTAATCTATAGATATAGCTGTCTTTTATACTGTATTTAAAGACAATGTCAGCAAAAAGTATATATCCCAAGGTAGGTAGTAATTCTAAAAATAAATGTAACCACCCACTCTTGCATATATGGTTTTTACTCTATGGTTGAGACACAACCCTTTCCAACATACTAACTTAGAAACTCAGAATAAAAATACATACATAGCAAAATGGCTTCTCTGTCCTTGGCAAAGGGACATATGAAATAACCTTCAAACGAACATCATTACATTATATATTTCAGAGACTTTTATCATTTAAACTCTAAATCTCTAACAATTCCCCCTTAATGCACTATAATCAACAAAAAAGTGCATTCATCTTAAACGTTTTTGCATCTGTAAATTCTCATTTAAATAAGAAATGTCTCTGATCATCTTTTTGATTTTACAATACACATTGTAACATATAATACAATAAACAATAATATAAGTAACCATAAAATTGGGTGTGTCAGATAATGTACATGAGCACTTCTCAAAGCTGGAGATTTTCCTGTGAAAAAGATAACTATTTTATTCCACCAAGAGACGTTTAAATCATTATATTGTTTATAAATTTTAGTTATTTTCCATCCAAATGATGTAATATCGTCAATGATTTTCTTTCTTCAATCTCCTAAATTTGTTTAGCTTCTTGTAAAACACTTACATCCTTGACCATATCATATAACTATTTTCCTATTTCAATGTGAGGAAGAGGTAAATTATATCTTTTATATGTCAAATTATAATGTTCTGTAAAATAAATTAGTGGTTGATGAGTAAAATTTCCTCCATCCCAAGAAATTCCAATAACTATATGATTTGTACAATATAGGCCTTTATACTTTGTCTTTGACACCGAACAATTATACATATGATAAGTAATCCACTCATCTGTAGACACATAAAAACATATCTCCCCATTATTCAATTGCCATATTAATGGTTTATATTTTCTATCTATGACCAACAAACAACTTTTTTCTATATTATTCATTTCCCAACATTCCGTATTTAGTTGAACAGTCACTCCGTTTGAACATAATAAATCAGATCCTTCTCTTCCACACAAGCCTGTATATACTTTAACTATACCTTTTTCTGTCTGGATATGTTTAGCATTTTCTTCACCGGAAATATATATCCATAAATCATTATGTAAAGTTCCTAAATGTATTCTTTTTAAAATGGGATACATTTGTCCTTTAACAGGTATTAATGCTCCACATCTACAATTTTGTATGTCCTTATTACAACAAACCATCCATCCAACTTTTGTGTTCTAGCACAATTTTTAAATCCTGACACTCTACCTCCTAGTTCCCAAGGCCAATGTCCATTTAATAACGTTTGTAACACAATTTTAGCATTTTGTATATATTTCTTCCTGTGAAGAAATACAAGCCAATGCCATGTTAGTATCGTTATTTGTCTGTTCAGTCAATCAATTAATTAATTTATATGATTCTGAATTAAATTTACAATATGACTATCAAACCTGTAACTATTCACCATAGTTTCCTTGTATAGCACTTTGTACAAGAGCTTCTTTTGAGAAGTCTGCTCCTACTGCAGCTTGTGAAGATAGTCTTGAAGATCATGTCTGTATATCAATTTTATTCAAAATCCTCACTGTGGTACCCACTCATACCAAGCTCTCCTTACTCTAGTGTGCCTATTAACAGTATAAGCTGTAAACCATCGCCAGAATTTATTCTCCGCAATGACATATTCAAATGCCATGTGAACGATCCATACTGAGTATTCATAGAAATATAATCTCCTGAAGAAACCATCTTTATCAGATTTTTTTTGTAATACAATAGGATTTTCTCGTGTACATGTCTCGCTTCCGTTATTTACTTCTGTCCAATTATTGAACCTAAATTTTATATTTAGAAGTCTTGCTAAGTCTATCAAAAGATCAGGGCCATCATTCGAATGAGAAAGATGTTTTTTTAAAAGTGAGAACACTTAAACTAAAATCACATTTTAGCTGTCCATATCTAACGCCTTTTGGATGTAAAGGATAAGTATTTCCTTTTATTCCACAATTCCAATTAGGAATTGGCTTAATATTTCCTTTCTCTATCGCTCTATGACAGACGCAGCTCCATATAATTCTTGACAATTGGGTTATGCTGCCCCTTACAGGAGTAGGACACTAGGCAGGAAAAAGCTTTACCACGCCAATGGGGCCATCCCTGCAGGCATACACCCACGCACTCTGCTATAGGCTTTAGTTTCTTTCCGCCTAGTTTAGGAGTAGGACCTAGTTCCCTGCTGGGACTTCAGTCTTTGCTGTTTTTTTTTTTTTTTTTGGTGGCACCCTGTGATACTTCTTTTGGCCACAAGGTTTTGCAGGCTGCTGTTTGAAAGAGACTTAGTCTCTTAGCAGGTGTTTGTCCAGGTGAGCTTCTGTTGTTCCTGGTTAAGCTCTATATTCTCCGGTTGGCTAAAGTTTTAGCCTTGTTGGGAGTTACGTTCTTGTTCTGCGTTGTTTTCCCACCCCTCATGCAAATACTGATTTGGGACGTCCCAATGGTCAAGAATTATATCGAGCTGCATTTGTCAATGAACGATAGAGAAAAACTGAATTTTTGTAAAATCTTACCTGTAGAATTCCTTTCTCTGAGTCCTCCGACAGTCGCTGCCTCCTCGAAGTCATCACTATTGGGTATTGTCCACCTATCCGTAGTAATAGCTAGGCATATAGACTTAGTCAAAAGACAAAAGGCATTAGCATATTCACACCCATGGGGGCTGTCCCATCTGGTCAATACCCCCCCTGCATCACCACTCCCAACTCAGTTTGGTAGCATAGCAGTAGGTAATAAGAACCCCAAAAGAGGGGCGGGGGCGGCGACTGTCGGAGGACTCAGAGAAAGGAATTTTACAGGTAAGATTTTACAAAAATTCAGTTTTCTCTTATGTCCTCCCGACAGTCGCCACCTCCTCTAAGTCATCACTATTGGGATGTCCCAAAGCAGTATAGACATGAGGGGTGGGAGACACAACCGTAGAAAAGGCAACGCAGTACCCACATCAGAGAAAGGAATCTTACATGCACCGTAAGAACCAACTGGACAACAGAAAAAAACAATGCTCAACAGGAGCAACAGCCCAGGAAAGCAAATGCCAACAGCCAGGGACCCAGAGAAAAATGCAAGGGTCCATCATGGCACAGCCGCACTGAGAACTTTGTGGCCAAAAGAAGCATCAGCTGATGCCAGAACGTCTACTTTGTAGAACTTGGAAAAAGTGTGCACCGACGACCAAGTCGCCGCCTTGCACACCTGGGCCACCGAGGCCCGGTGCCAACAGGCCCAGGAAGTACTCAAAGACCTGGTAGAGTGCGCCTTAACAGGGAAGGGCGGAACCCGTTCCTTCAAGGCATAGGCCTGCTCAATGGTCTGTCTGATCCACTTGGCAATAGTCGCTGCTGAAGCAGCCATGCCCTTCCGAGGTCCCTCAGGAAGGACAAAAAGAGAGTCCGTCTTCCGAAAGGATTCCGTAGACTTCAGGTAAACCCTGATCGCCCTGACAACATCCAAGGAATGCAAAGCAATCTCCTTTGGATGCTTAGGCTTCGTACAAAGCGAAGGCAGGACAATGTCCTCATTAAGGTGAAATTCCGAGATCACCTTGGGAAGAAAGGATGGGGGTGGTGGCAAAACCACCTTATCCTTGTGAATTACCAAATAAGGGGAGCGGCAAGACAACGCCGCCAGCTCCGACACCCTGCGAGCCGAAGTGATCGCCACCAGAAAAGCAACCTTTTTCGACAGCAGAGGCAACGATATCTCCCTGATATTTTCAAAGGGAGCACACTGCAAAGCGGACAGGACCAAGTTCAAGTCCCATGGAGGTAAAGGCTCCTTCCTGGGAGGAGCCAAATGTCGCACACCCTGAATGAATGTGCGCACCAAGGAATGAGACGCCACAGGGTGTTGGAAAAGGACCGCCAGTGCTGACACCTGGCCCTTTATTGTGGCCAGCTCCAGGCGCTGATCCACTCCAGACTGGAGGAAAGCCAAGATTCTCGACACCGAGTAAGAACGAGGGGAAAACCCCCTGGACTCACACCAGGTGAATTAGGCTTTCCAGGTACGGTAATAGATCTTACCAGAGGAAGATTTCCTAGCCTTGATCAGGGTAGGGATAACCTCAGAGGATAGACCCTTGTCCTTCAAGACCTGGGTCTCAACAGCCAGGCCGTTAAAGCCAGCGACTGTAAAGTAGGATGGAAGATCGGACCCTGAGACAGGAGATCTTCCCGCAGAGGCAGGCGCCACGAAGGTGCCACTGCCAGGTGAACAACGTTAGCGTACCAGGACCGGCGTGGCCAGTCCGGTGCCACCAAAATCACCATGTGTGGTTCCGAGGCCAATCTGCGAAAGAACCGGGATAGCAACTGAATCGGAGGAAAGGCGTACATCAGACGATACGATGCCAAGGGGCCACCAACGCATCCGAGGCGTCCGCCAACGGATTGCGCGTTCTTGCCACGAAGCTTTCCACCTTTCGGTTTAGCCGGGATGCGAACAGATCCACATCTGGGGATACCCATTTCGCACACAGCATCTGAAAGACCTCCGGGTGAAGGGACCATTCCCCCTGGTCCAGGGTCTGGCGGCTCAGATAGTCGGCCTGCCAATTTTCCACACCCGTAATGTGAACTGCTGAGATCGCCGGGACATGAGTCTCGACCCAAGACAGAATGTCGGTTACCTCCCGGGCCGCACGAGCACTCCTGGTGCCCCCCTGGTGGTTGATGTAAGCCACCGCGGTAGCATTGTCCGTCTGTACGCGGACAGGCAGGCCCCGGAGATGATCCGACCACTGGAAGAGACAGAGTTTTATCGCTCGTAGCTCCAGCACATTTATCGGGAGGGAGGACTCCTCCTCCGCCCAAGTGCCCTGGGCAGACAGGTTGCTCAGGACTCCACCCCAGCCTGACAGGCTGGCATCCGTGGTAACCACTGTCCACACCAACGGACGGAAGGACTTGCCTTCCGTCACCGACGGGGACTGGATCCACCAAAGAAGAGCCAATCTGGTCTGGCGACTCAGGGAGACCTCCAGATCCAGGGACTGCGGTAGTCTGTCCCACCTGGCCAGGATCTCCGTCTGGAGAGCCCGCGTGTGGAACTGAGCAAAGGGAATCGCCTCGAAGGCCGATACCATCAACCCCAGGCCCCGCATACAGGTCCTGAGTGATGAGGACGGATTGTCCCTGAGGGACCTGAGTTCGCCCCGCAAAGTCCGGAGCTTGTCTTCCGGCAAGAACACCTTCGCCTGAGCGGAGTCCAGAATCATTCCCAGATAGGGAAGACACAGCGATGGAGACAACGTCGATTTCTGAACGTTGATAGTCCATCCGAACTCCTGAAGCGTCTGTACCGTGATGGACAGATCGCGCACTAGGTCCTGGCTGGCACGCGATCTCAGAAGCAGATCGTCCAGGTAACCCAAGACCGCAATGCCCTGAGCCCTCAGTAGGCCCAGAACCGGCGCCAGCACTTTGGTATACACCCTTGGTGCCGAAGCGAGACCGAAAGGTAACGCCACAAACTGGTAGTGATCGTCTGCGATAGCAAACCGAAGGTACTGCTGATGACCCTCGAAAATGGGGATGTGCAGGTACGCATCCTTCAGATCTATCGAGGCCAGGAATTCCCCTGGACTTAAGGAAACCACCACCGAACGGAGAGACTCCATACGGAACTTCCGAACCCGCACGAAGCGGTTCAGCGCTTTCAGGTCCAGAATAGGACGCACTTTGCCCTCCTTTCTGGGCACAGTGAACAGATTTGAATAAAACCCCCGAAATCTGTCCCGATGAGGCACCGGGACAATCACCCCCTGAGCAAGAAGGTCCTGCACGGCTCGATGCAAGTCCTGCAAACGCCCCGGAAACAGATGGAGATTGGAGGGAAAGAATCTGTCTGCCGGCCTGGAAAGGAATTCGATCTTGTAACCTGATCGCACGATTTCCTGGACCCACCTGTCCAAGATCCGGAGCAGCCAAGGCTGGAGGAAACCACGCAAACGTTCCCCCTCCCCAGAAATGGGTGAGGGCGCCCCTTCAGGCAGAGGCGGAGTGTCCCGCCGAGCCGGCATTGCCGGTCTTCTGCTTACCCGCCCAGGGTTTCTTCTGGTTGCCCTGGGCCTTGAAGGGCTTGCCCTTGGATTGGTTCCGAAAGGCACCATAGGACCCCTGATTGGATCTAGGCGCAGAACCCCGCTTGCCTCGGAAAGACTTGTTCTTCGGGTTCTGGGGTAGCATAGTGCTCTTGCCCCCCGTGACGCCTTTTACCAGGGTATCCAACGCCTCGCCAAAAAGGCGAGAGCCAGCATAGGGAAAATCAGCAACTGTTTTCCGCGAGGACTGGTCGGCCAACCAGCTCTTCAGCCATGTCAGTCGCCGGTTAAGTACCGCGACACTCGAGAGGCGAGCCACCAAGGGAGCCTCATTCAGGGCAGCATCACACAAATACATGACTCCTTGGTGGATCTGGTCCACTATTTCCAGTCGGGCAGGCGGCACGTCATCAGACACTAGGTTGCTTCTAAGCACCTTAATCCAATCAGCCACCGCCTGAGCCACCATAACGGACACGAAAACGGGCTTGAGCAAAGAACCCGCCACCGTATAGGAATGGCGGGCTAGAGACTCCAACCGCCGGTCCGTGGGATCCCGGAACACCGGGGTATCCTCAGTAGGAACCAAGGTAGCCTTGTTCAGCACGGCCACAGTGTGATCTACCTGTGGAGGCACACACCATCGCGATTCCGTAGCCGGCACAAAAAGATAAAGCAATTTGAACCGACTAGGTACCAGGAATGGACGTTTTAACGTGCGCCACATTTCATTAACAGTGTAATGTAATTCAGCTGGACAGGAAAAAACCTGCACAGACTTGCGGGCCCTGTGCGTCCCAAATGAGGACACAATGCCCGGAGGACTGGGCTCATCCTCCAAATGTAAGGTATCCTTAACTGAAATAATCAACTCATCCATGGTCGCCCATTCTGCAGGTGACCCTGGGGAGGATGTATCAACACCCTCCACCTCAGCCTCCTCCTCAGACCCCGGGGGGTCCAAGGATGAGCGGGACCCTGAAAAGGGCACGCTCGCAGCAGCAGCCATATCCCCATCTGAATCAGAAGAGAGAGACAGCCTGGGCCGTTTTCTCGCAGCCCGTTCAGACATCAGCATTTCCATATTTGCCACTAAAGTCGCAACTACAGCAGCCAGATCAGGTCGCAGCGGGGCCACAGAAGAACTGGGGCCCCCCACTAAAGCTGGAGGAAACTTGCTTTCCTGAGAATCCATGGCTCAAGATAATAAAAAACTACAGTGCAAAAAAGTAGTGTACTGTCCCCTTAAATAGCGCTGCGGAGTGCGCAGCCCACCGCTACTGTCACAGCTATGAAGACCCTCAAAGGAGAAAAGAAACTGAGCCAGAAGCAGTATACAGAAGAAGACTGAGAGAGACAAACTGCAGAGCCCGCAGATCGTTGCTACCTGTGCCCTTGCTGCCCGAGAGGAAAAGGAAATGCTGCTGGAGGGGGCTGGCTATAAGCCAGACCCCAGGGAAAATGGCTGCCCCATAGGGATGCATAGGAGGCTACGCCAAGATGGCCGCCGACATGCGGCCGCACCGATCGTTCTACCGCCCACAAAATGGCGGCGGATGGCACCAAAAGACCTGCATACTCGCCCCAGAGAGGCCATACACGTGTGCACAGTAAAACATGGCAGACCGCACAAATTTTCCCCCGCAGCGGTCGCCGCACAACACATAAGTCTGTACCCCCAAACATGCACCTAGGTGACACAGGGACAGGGACCCCCGGCAAAATACAGATCTGCAACAAAGCGAACCCCGCAGGGATCGCACAGGGAGTCACACAGGCACAGACATGGGGACACACAGCAACACAGACTGCCACCCCAGACAGAGGCCCCACACAGAAAAGTACTTACCTGTACCCGATGTCGTGGGGGAGCCTCCATGCACGGATAAACCTCTGTCCTCATCTGACAGGGAGTGACGTGAGCCAGGGACATGACGCTGCAGCACCGCAGACGAGTCCTGTGAGGTAGCCACCTCACGGCTGCATCCCTGCAGCGAACAGGGATGGGTCGTTCTTAATGCCAGGGCGAACCATAGTTGAACGCTCGATGGCGGGCTGGGGGTCCATCTGACCCTCTGTGCCCTGGAGAACCAGGGCGGCCAGTCCGAATCCCAGCACCGCATGATCCATCTTCATCCGAAGAATAAACTAACACTAAAGCTGACAAAATAAACCGCTAGTAAAGTAAGAGAAAAAACTGACATTTTCAAAGAAAATCAAATAAAAGATTAGGAAGGCTGAGACTGAAGCCCCAGCACAAGGTAGCCTGACTATTCCTGATGCTAGGCAAAGTAAAACTGAGTTGGGAGTGGTGATGCAGGGGGGGTATTGACCAGATGGGACAGCCCCCCATGGGTGTGTATATGCTAATGCCTTTTGTCTTTTGACTAAGTCTATATGCCTAGCTATTCCTACGGATAGGTGGACAATACCCAATAGTGATGACTTAGAGGAGGCGGCGACTGTCGGAGGACGTAAGAGAAACTGGATTTTTGTCTTACCATATAATTATTTTCTCTGAAGTTCATTGACAGATGCAGCACCCGCCCTTCTATCTTAAGTGGGTTGGGGTTTTTCCTCTAAACACTGCTTGCAACAAAACTGAAGTCTATAGCAGAGTGTGTGGGTGTATGCCTGCAGGGACAGCCCCATAAGCATGGTAAAGCTTTTTCCTGCCTAGTGTTCTACTCCTGTAGGGGGTAGCATAACCCAATGGTCAAGAATTGTATGGAGCTGCGTCTGTCAATGAACTTCAGAGAAAAGGATTTTACGGTAAGACCAAATTCCAGTTATTCTAGATCAGGGGTCCTCAAACTAGGGCCCGCGGGCCGCATCCGGCCCTCCAGGGTCCTGTTCACGGCCCGCCGGCCGGGATGGATCATTCATGTTTTGCAGGGCACAGCGGTGGCCGCGGCTATCGTGGCACCGCGATCCTCCAAGACTCCATTGACTGCCTGTCACTCACTGTGCAAGTGTGCAGGCCTCACACAGGACAGACAGGTGCTTCCAGCCAATGAAGTGCTGAGTGCCTCAACATGATGTCATTCGTCCCTGCCCACAGTCCCTGGCTATCACACACATGGTTTTGAAGAGAATGTAAGAGATGGGGACGGGTGGACCGGTGTATGATGAGGAATCAGGATATTCTAATTTTAAATCAGCAGTAAATATATAGGCAGCAGTATTAGAGTATTATACATTATAATCCTAATTATTATATGTCAGCAAGAAAATATAATACATATGAAAGCAGAATTCTTGTGTGATCCCCAATATTATATATCAGTAAAGTGATATGTAATATACTGTCAAGTGTGTGTGTGTGTGTGTATATATATATATATATATATATATATATATATATATAGATATATATACATATATATTATACTGCGCTATATAATAATTTTGGGGATCACACAGGACTGTTGCTTTTGTATATATTATACTTCAGTGGCAGCCGGTGTGTTGGGGGCGCAGGGACGCCGCCCCCCCCTATCCATGCGTCCGGCCCCCTAATCTACATGCGGGGTGCCGGACGCATGGAGTTCAATGGGCTTTTTTTTTTTTGCATCACCTGATTAGAGCCAGAGGCTCTAATAGGCTTCAGCAAAGGGTGGACCCGGGGCACAGAGCAGTGCGCCCCGAGCCCACCCATTGTGTGACAATAGCGAATGAAAATTCACTATTGTCACACGGATCCTCCTCCTGGCCAATCAGGAAGCGGGTCCGTTACGCGCTTCCTGATTGGCCAAAAGGCAAACCCCATGCCATTGGCTGGGGAGGAGGAGGGAGGACTGAGGACTCGAGGAGACGCCGGGGGACTGAAGAGAAGCTGGCAGCCGCCGCTGCTAGGCTGAGGTAAGTGCACTGGTCTCGCGCGGGGGGGACACGCTTACGCTGTTCACTCTGCATTGAAAGGGGGCACAATGGCATCTCTGCATTGAAAGGGGGCACAATTGCATCTCTGCATTGAGAGGGGGCACGCTGGCATCTCTGCATTGAAAGCGGGCACGCTGGTCTCTGTTGAAAGCGGGCACGCTGGTATCTCTGCATTGAAAGGGGGCACGCTGGCATCTCTGCATTGAAAGGGGGCACGAAGGCATCTCTGCATTGAAAGGGGGCATGCTGGCATCTCTGCATTGAAAGGGGGCACGATGGCATCTTGGCATTGAGAGGGGGCACGCTGGCATCTCTGCATTGAAAGTGGGCACGCTGGTCTCTGTGCATTGAAAGCGGGCACGCTGGTATCTCTGCATTGAAATGGGGCACGCTGGCATCTCTGCATTGAAATGGGGCACGATGCTCTCAGCATTAAAAGGGGGCACGCTAGCATCTCTGCATTTAAAGGGGGCACGATGATCTCTGCATTGAAAGGGGCACGCTGGTCACTGCATTGAAAGGGGGCACACTGGTCTCTGTGCATTGAAAGGGGGCACGCTGGTCTCTGTGCATTGAAAGGAGGCACGCTAGTCTCTATGCATTGAAAGGGGGCACGCTGGTCTCTGTGCATTGAAAGGAGGCACGCAGGTATCTCTGCATTGAAAGGGGGCACGCTGGCATCTCTGCATTGAAAGGGGGCATGCTGGCATCTCTGCATTGAAAGGGGCCATGCTGGCATCTCTGCATTGAAAGGGGGCACTATGATCTCTGCATTAAAGGGGGCATGCTGATCTCTCTGCATTGAAAGGGGGCACGCTGGTCTCTGTGCATTGAAAGGGGGCACGTAGGTATCTCTGCATTGAAAGGGGGCACGCTGGCATCTCTGCATTGAAAGGGGCCACGCTGGCATCTCTGCATTGAAAGGGGGCACGCTGATCTCTCTGCATTGAAAGGGGGCACTCTATACCATAATTACTGAAGGCCCCTTTCACACTTTTGTGACCTCGGTCACTAAATTATTTACAGCGTTTTTTTGCCGCAAAGCAACGCCTATTCCATTTTTCTGTTTGCGCCCCCCCCCCCCCCCCCCCCCCAAAAAAAAATTTGAGCACCAGCCGCCACTGTTATATTTACTGCTGTATATAATAATGGGGATCACACAAGACTGCCGCTTTTGTATATATTATATTTAGTGCTGTATATAATAACAGGGATAACACAAGACTGCTGCTTTTGTATATCATATTTACTGCTGTATATAGTAATGGGGATCACACAAGACTGCTGCTTTGTAAATTTTATATTTACTAGTAAATATAATATATATATATATATATATATATATATATATATATATATATATAAAAGCAGCAGTCTTGTGTGATCCCTAATATTGTATATCGGCAGTAAATATAATTTACAAAAGCAGCGGTCTTGTGTGATCCCCGTTATTATATACAGCAGTAAATATAATATATACAAAAGCGGCAGTCTTGTGTGATCCCCATTATATACAGCAGTAAATATAATATACAAAAGCAGCAGTCTTTTAATATATATATATAACCAGACTGCTGCTTCTGTATATATTTATATTAAGGGTGCTTCTCGGGGGCGTGACCTGGCGCAGCATGTAAGAGGACGTGTGTGAGTGGAGCTCCGCCGGACCGATCTCCTATAACGCTGATCCTGCAGCCCTACGGGCACGTTAATCCTCCCTATACCTCTCGCACATCCGCAGCACTTACCTCCTCATGTCCCCGCCGAAGAAAGGCTCCGAAACCACGGCAAAACTGGCTGCATTCCGGAGACTGGAGAAGGAGGCCCCGATCCAAGATGGCGCCGGCTCGACCTCCGGAGGTGGGGACGGCTGAGGACCCTGCTACATCCAGGGTATTGAAATCGATTTCTACGTGCCAGAGCACGCTAACATCTAAAATCGAGGAGGTAAAGGTTGATATATCTTTAATGCGTCAGGATATGCAGAAGCTGAGGGACAGGGTTGCTGAAACTGAACACAGGATCAGTGAGGTGGAAGACTCCCTCCCCCCCTTGCAAAACTCCTCAGACAGGCTGCAGCACCAAGTGAATCTTATACTCCAAAAACAAGATAACATGGAAAATAGGCTGCGCCGCTGTAACCTGCGGTTTATTGGCCTCCCAGAGGGTTCCGAAGGCACAGACCCCTCATCCTATTTGGAGAAATTACTCATTCAGGCATATGGCAGAGAATCCTTTTCACCCACTTTCATGGTGGAACGTGCACACCGTCTTTTGGGGCGCCCCCCTCAGGGAGCACCCCCTCGCACCTTCATCGCAAAATTTCTGAACTATCGGGACAGAGATGCCATATTACGCCTGGCCAGAGTTAAGGGGAACATCCCACTTGGAAACCACAAAGTGGCAATTTTTCCAGACTTCTCTGCAGAAGTCCAGAGGCGCCGCAAGAGCTTTCTGGAAGTCAAACGCAGACTGCGCATCAAAAACATCAAATACTCCATGTTGTACCCAGCCCGTCTCAGAGTGGAGGGAGAAAACCGAGCACACTTTTTTGAGGATCCTGAAACCGCCATTACCTGGTTGGAACATTTGGAAGCCAGAGCTTGACCACCTTGTCCTAACAACTCCATGTTTTTTTCCCCTGATTGCCTGTGCCTTATCTTCTGCTGCTGATGGGGTGGAGGGGTTTCGTAGATCCTCTAGAACTTGAGACATTGCAAATCTCCCCTTCCCCTCCCCCCTTGATGTGCATCCTGGGCCTGCTTTTTCTGTGATATACCGGCGGAGCGTCCCGTCTCTATGGATGGAACTGCTCCCTTTTTACCTCTAACTATGGTTTTCCATCTGCCCATAGGCTTTGCTCTCCAGCAATACACCTGTTTGTTTTCGCCCCTACACCCGCTCCGGCGAGTGTTTGCGCCCTGTCCCCTTGTTGTCCTCTGCGACCCTTGATAGACTTGAGCCCCCAAGTTACCTTGTTTATCTTATCCGTGCTCTGCTATGTTTTTGCTAACTGGACTGGGGGTCCTTGTTTTTCTGGTTCTGTCCCCCTCTGTTCGCATGAGGGACTGTTCTGGTTAGGGTGCACATTTGGGAACATGCCCGCACGAGTTGGGGTTGGTGCAGGGCAGGGTGGGGGGGAATGGGATCTTGCTAATGTTTACAGTTTTTTTTTTTGGTACAATCATTGCACTGTTCATGTACTATGCACTTTAACCTCAAGCACTAACTATTTGTTTTTATGCAGTCGATTATTAATGTCCGCTTATGGCCGTGGGACTACTGGTTTTGCGGTATTGGTGACTGAGATCCTAGGAGCCTTTGCTCCACGACACGCATTACCCCTGCCATGGCCGCATTAAAACTGATGACATGGAATGTCAGGGGTATGCGCGATAAGATTAAACGGACGGCTGTCTTTAACGTTTTACGACGCATCAGGGCTGATATTATAGTGCTGGTGGAGACGCACTTGGAGGGCTGCGTGCAACAATCTCTTAAGCGGCCTTGGGTTGACTGGGTACATCACTCGGCATATAGTTCCCACTCCAGGGGTGTAGCGCTCCTGGTGGCCAAATCGGTACATTTTCAGCTCCTGGGATCTCAGGTCGACCCAATGGGTAGATATGTTTTTCTTAAAACGTCAGTTTATGGGGAGTTGCTGTTATTGATGGCTTTTTATGTGCCCCCCCCCTAACTCTAGTACGATCATATTGGAGGGCTTAGCTTTTATGACACAATACCCGGGGCCCCCCGGTGATCTGGTTGGGAGACTTTAACAATGTGTTGGACCCTGGCCTTGACAGGTCCTGTAGTGCCTCACAGGCGCTGCCGAGGTCGTTCCCCCACCAGGTTCTCCCCTTTGCTGGAGAGCTTTGGTCTGGCCAACTCCTGCCGCAATAAATACCCCACCCAGCGTGCTTATTCCTGCTTCTCAGCCACACATCACTCTATGTCCCGTATAGACATGATACTGTTGACCCGGACCCTGCTCCCTAGATTGTTGTCGGCGGGCTTCGCCCCACGGACCCTGTCTGACCACTGCCCCTTTTGGATCACATTGTCCTTTCCCTGTAGTAGGCCTCCCCCAGCCTGGCGCTTGAATCCTGCATGGCTTCCTTTTGATGTCTGATGAGGATGGCATCGAGGGGGGCCTGGACACAATTATTTTCTGATAATGAGGACACAGCCTCCCTGGCTGCGGTGTGGGAGGTTTCAAATTGTCTGCTAGATCCACTCTGATCTCCCGTGTCAAGGCTATCAAGGCGCGGGCTGCCGAGGCGCTCTCCAGGGCAATGACAAATTTGGCTGAGGCTGAACGGGCCTTTATGGCGGACCCGACTCCGGCAAACGAATCCCAGTATAAACTGACCTCTAGAGTACTATCCCAACTTGACTATGAAAAAGCGAAATCCAAGTTGTTTTTTGCAGAAACAGAACCTGTTTGCTCATGGGGAGCGTGCAGGGAAACTGCTTGCATACTTAGTTCATTGTGAAGACAGGCCTCCAGTAGTTATAACCCTGAAGGATGAGTTAGGTACTGAAATCACTGACCCTGCGGAGGTTACACAGCGCTTCCGATCATTTTTTAGTGCGCTCTACACCTCTAGGGCCCCTGCTGACTGTACTGACATGCATGACTTTTTGGAGACTATCGACTTCCCCACTCTAACACCTGAAAAAGTGGCGATCCTCGAGGCACCTCTGTCCGAAGGGGAGATTGTGGCAGCCGTGTCCAAGTTCCCTAGATCTAAGGCCCCTGGCCTGGATGGCCTCCCGGTTGAGTTCTTTGCCCAGTCCTCGGAACTCCTTTACCCTAAATTACTTGCCCTATTTCAATCCCTGTTTGAGGATTCTGCCCTACCTCCTTCTATGCGTGAGGCATTGATAGTGCTGATCCCCAAGCCGGGCAAAGACCCGCATGTCCCGGAATCTTACCGCCCCATCTCGCTTCTCCAAGTTGATACTAAAATCCTTGCCAAAATTTTATCCCTCCATCTTAACCAGGAGATGCTTTCGCTCATACACTCGGACCAGGCTGGGTTCATGCCCGGAAGGAACACCTCATTTAACCTCCGCCGGTTGTTCATGAATCTTCAGGCGCAGCATGACGTGGTGGGTGGTAGGGTGGTGGTCTCCTTGGACACGGCTAAAGCATTCGACTCGGTAGAATGGCCCTTTTTATGGGCTTGCCTAGAACGGTACGGCTTTGGACCTAACTTTATTAAGTGGGTCAAACTTCTGTATAGTGCTCCGGTAGCTAGGGTCCTGGCCAACGGCTGGCAGTCGACTGCGTTCCCTCTTTCCCGTGGCACTCGCCAACGGTGCCCCCTCTCCCCTTTACTTTATGCCCTAGCCGCTGAACCTCTGGCAATGGCCATCAGGGCGCACCCTGGGATTCATGGCCTGCGCAGGGGTGCATTAATGGAGAAAATCAGTATGTACGCCGGTGACACCTTGCTGTATTTGGAGGACTCTCAGGAATCCCTGCTTACGGCCCTTTCTCTAAGTGAACGATACGGATGGTTTTCCGGTTTTCAGATAAACTGGGATAAATCACAAATCCTCCCACTTGACGAGAACCCGATGGCGACCGCCCCCGCGAATCCAGTCTTACAATGTGTTTCCCGTATTAAGTACTTTGGGATTCAGGTGACGGCTAGCTCAGCGGATTATGTCCCGGATAATGTTCAGCCCTTATTCCCTCTGCTTAAGACTAAAATTCAAGTGTGGTCCAAATTACCACTGGGAGTGATGGGTAGAGTCAACTTAATTAAAATGGTTCTCCTTCCCAAAATACTTTCCGTTGTGTGGCACTCTCCTATTTATCTACCGCTCAAGTTGTTTAAGCAGATGGAATCACTCCTTAAGGCTTTTGTTTGGGGTTCTAACCCACACAAAATTTCCTGGCGCAAGCTTAAGAATCCCACAAACCTGGGGGGGGGTGGCCCTACCGGACATCAATTTGTATTATCTAGCAGCGCAGTTGTCTCAGTTATTCCATATAGATAAGACAGATAGGGAGCGTTTCCTGATTTTGCTGTGTCCTGGGTGGGCTCAACCTCTCGGGGATCTCCTCCTCGTTATCCTTCGGGGCGTCAGGGGCTCGGAGGAGCCCCTGTGCCCTAGATCCCTCTTATACCATTATTGCCGAATCTGGGAGGTGGTAGCGGCCAAGCTCCAGTGTCCCCCATTCCACACCCTCACCCCTCTGTGGCGCAATGGTGCCTTGCAGGAGTTTCTCTCCATCCCCGACCCGTCCGTGTGGTGTGGGAGAGGTATTTTTCTCCTCAACCATATCTCCACAGCTGCTGGCCTGAAATCCTTCGAGACCCTGCGAGAACAGTTTTTTCTCTCTGGCCCCATGCACTACAGATACTTGCAGCTTTCCCACGCCTATAGATCTCAATTCCCTGACGGACCACCAGAGTTAGAGCCGATTACTACCCTTGAGATTGTTAAATTTACAGAACCCAGTCACCTCATCTCCATATTCTACTCCGAGCTTCACACACACCCTCTTCCACCACTTTGGCGTATGCACTTAAGACTCGCTGGGAGCGGAGTGTGGGGGCTATGGAGGACGAGGAGTAGGAGGATGCCCTGGAGACAAGTCAGTGTGTGTCGCCGAAGCTGTCGGGCCGCTTGACCCAGACCTTTATAATCCACAAGGCTTATCTCACCCACCTTAGACTGTCGAAATATAACCCTGCCCTATGTGCGGAGACCCTGAGGCTTCCTTTTTTCATCTACTATGGAGTTGTCCCCAACTGCAGGTTCTATGGCGACAGTCACTTTCCTCCATGACAAAATGGGATCTTCTCTACAACTCTCCCCTAAGGCGTGCCTCCTGGGGGTTTACCCGGACGCAAAGACGCCTAAATCCACTATAATATTCCTTCAGGAAACATTGGTTATAGCACGTAAATTGATAGCCAGACAGTGGATGAGGCCCACTCCCGCTACTTTAGGGCTATGGATTAAAGAAATAAACAGTATCCTCCCTCTTCATAAACTTCTATATAAACACAGGGGGTGCCCTCAAAAGTTCAATAAGATCTGGGACAAATGGGTGCAATGTCCTGATATGGCTCAGTAGTGCTATGTGTAACTGTCCCTTGCTTGCCGTTTCTGTTGGAGATACAACTTTAAAGCTTAGCCTATTACAGATTAACTGCAGTTCACAAATAGGACACTAGATGTTGCTAATGCTCAGTGATATGCTATGCATTTTCTATGATGTGTTGTAATATCCTGTACACTGTACTGAACTTGTTGGTTATCTCTTCCTGTCTGTTGTTCTTATTACAATGAGGTGACATCTTTGATATCTGTGTTATGTTTCAATAAAGAAGCCAGTTCCTGTTCACTCCACAATGTCTGATCTGAATGGACTCTGCTGCACCCAGTGATCGCACTCTGCAACAGGTTATGGGCCCAGGATCCGGATAAAGATCGACATAAGGAAGGTTTCCAGTGACATCTCCTATAGACAAGTAAGACTGTTTATATATAAAAGAGGGAAAAATGTCTGGAAACTCAGAACTTAAACTCTCAGTGGCCAAGCTGGACAATGACAATTATCAGCTATGGAAGTTTAAAGTGGAAATGCTATTATCTAGAGATGACTTGTGGGAGGTTACCACCACAGAGAGGCCACAGGACAATAATCAGGACTGGGACAAGAAAAACAGACAGGCACGGGCCACCATAAGTTTACTAGTGGAGGATGATCAGCTCATACATATATACCATGAGGACACAGCGAAATGCATGTGGGATGTGCTGAAAAGACTGCATGAAAGATCCAGTTTAAACAGCAAGCTGTTTCTACTGCGGAAACTTTACAGAATGAGACTTAGCAGAGAACAGGACATGCAGGAGCACATAAACGCAATGCTGGAAGTGATTGCACAACTCAGATCAATCGGGGAGAATATAACAGACCGCCACGCTGCAGCCATACCAGTGAAAGATGTGCTTTATGTCCCTAATCTAGAAGGAAGACTCTTATCTGTGAAGCGTCTGACAGCCAGAGGACTCACTGTAAAATTCCAAGGTAACAAGTGTTCAATCCTAAACGGCAACCAAACAGTAGCAAGTGCCAAGCTGGATGATCATCTATATCACCTTGACACAGTGAAGGAAAAGGAGAGACTATGTACACACAAGCACAATGACTGTATACATATATGGCACAGACGTCTAGGTCACAGACACCCAGAATTCATACAGGAACTACAGAGGAGGAATCTGACAAGGGATCTAACAATATCCCCTTGTCCAGTTACTGTTAAGTGTGAATGTTGCATTAAATCCAAAGCTACAAGAGCAACACTTCCCAAAGTCAGTCAGAAGAGAGCTTCAAGACCACTTGACGTGTGACGTGTGTGGTCCCCTAAACCCACCTACACCTAGAGGCAAAAGGTACATAGTGACTTTCATAGATGACTATTCAAGATACACAGTCACCTACCTAATGCAACACAAGAGTGAAGTTTTTGACAATTTACAAGACTATATAATAAAGGCCAGAAACAAGTTTCAGAGGAAGCCTCTCATACTTCGGAGTGACAATGGAGGTGAATTCACAGGATATAAGATACAAGAGTACTTAAAACAGAATGGAATAGAACATCAAAAGACAGTCCCATATACACCAGAACAAAATGGAGTAGCTGAAAGAAAGAACAGAACTCTGACTGAAATGATCAGATGTATGCTGACAGACTCTGGACTACCACAAAAATACTGGGGTGAAGCAGCTATGACCGCTACATATTTGCAGAACAGACTTCTTTCCAGAACAATAGAGAAAACTCCATATGAACTTTGGCACAATGAGAAGCCAAATGTAAAACACCTAAAGAGTTTTTGGATGCAAAGCATTCATCTACATACCTGAAGAAAAACGCACCAAACTCCAAAACAGAGCATTTGAAGGTATCTTTGTTGGATATAGTGACAATGTCAAAGGTTACAGAATCCTAAATCCCAAAACAGACAAGGTTACCATTAGCAACAGCATAACTTTTGTTGAAGATTTCAGAGACAATGTAATGACTACAGTAGAAGAAAAAATAGAAGGGAAAACTGACATTGACCAGCCCATCTCTGTAACTTCTGAACAAACGGTTGAAGTGAGTGCAGACTCTACCAGTACTGAAGAGCAGACACAAAACTGAGACATTCAACAAGAGAAAACAAAGGTAAACCACCTGTACGTCTCTCATACAAACCAAGTACTGCCAGTATCAATGAACCTGCAACCTGGGAAGAAATATCTCCGCTTTCAGAACAAGAAGCAAGTAAATGGATAAAGGCTGCTGATGAAGAGATAAAATCCATGCATGACACTAAAACATGGACACTTACAGAACTACCACCCGGAAGGAAAGCCATAGGCTGTAAATGGACTTTTAAAGTGAAATACAATGCAGATGGCACAATTGAGCGATACAAAGCAAGACTAGTAGCCAAGGGCTATTCTCAAAAATACGGAGAGGACTATGACGAGACATTTGCACCAGTAGTCAAGCACACTACAATACGGACTTTATTGACAGTAGCCGTCACAAGGAAAATGCAAGTGAAACATTTTGATGTGAAAACCGCGTTTCTACATGGCGAGCTAACAGAAGATATTTACCTGCAACAGCCGCCAGGGTTCAAAGATGAACAAAGGCCAGACCTAGTTTGCAAACTTTGCAGGAGTATATATGGTCTAAAGCAAGCAGCCAGAGCGTGGAATATAAAAATAAATTAAGTGCTTACACATCAAAACTTTCTGAGGAGTAAAGCAGACCCCTGCTTATACACTAAGAAATTGGCAGACAGATTGGTCTATATGCTTATTTATTTGGATGATATCCTGATTTGCTTTGAGCAAGAAGGGGATGAAGCAGAAATCTTAGAAAAATTAAATCAGAACTTCAACACCAAAGATCTTGGCAACATAAAGAATTACCTCGGCATCCAGATCGAGAGAGAGGAAGATGGTAGCTTTCTTCTGAACCAAAGACACAAAATACAAGAAATAATTGAAACATTTGGAATGGAAGACGCCAAACCAGTAAAGTCTCCTATGGAAACCAACTACCTAAAGGAGATGAATTGCCAAGATAACCAATTACCTACTAATACTCAATACAGGAAGGCAATAGGGAAATTGCTGTATCTTACCACTGCTACAAGGCCGGACATTGCAGCAACTGTTGGAATCCTATGCAGAAAGGTTTCAATGCCAAGTCAAAAGGACTGGAATGCTGTAAAGCGAATCATTCGCTATCTAAAAGGGACTTCGCACTACAAGTTAAAGTTACCAGCAAGTGATGAAAGCACCTTAACAGGATATGTGGATGCTGACTGGGCAGGAGACACCAGCGACAGGAAATCTACCAGTGGCTACTTATTTTTTCTGTCCGGAGGTGCCATCAGTTGGACTAGTAAAAAGTAACTCTCTGTTTCACTGTCGTCTACTGAAGCAGAATATGTTGCTGCAGCGCAAGCAAGCCAAGAAGTTATATGGCTGAGACAGCTATTAACAGATTTGGGTCACAGTTGGGACCAACAGAAATCTATGAGGACAATCAAGGATGCCTCGCACTTGCGTGCATGGAAGGAGTTAATTCAAGAACCAAGCACATTGAAGTGAAGTTCCACTTTCTTCAAGAGCAAGGTCTTCTTGAGTTACTTTATTGCCCAACCGAGGATATGACAACAGATATCCTTACAAAGCCTCTGACCGCTGAAAGACACTCAAGGCTTACGAAGAAGATGGTTTTAATAGACTAAGCCTTAGCTGTTGAGAAGGGGTGTTGGAGATACTATGTGCGGAGACCCTGAGGCTTCCTTTTTTCATCTACTATGGAGTTGTCCCCAACTGCAGGTTCTATGGCGACAGTCACTTTCCTCCATGACAAAATGGGATCTTCTCTACAAGTCTCCCCTAAGGCGTGCCTCCTGGGGGTTTACCCGGACGCAAAGACGCCCAAATCCACTATAATATTCCTTCAGGAAACATTGGTTATAGCACGTAAATTGATAGCCAGACAGTGGATGAGGCCCACTCCCGCTACTTTAGGGCTATGGATTAAAGAAATAAACAGTATCCTCCCTCTTCATAAACTTCTATATAAACACAGGGGGTGCCCTCAAAAGTTCAATAAGATCTGGGACAAATGGGTGCAATGTCCTGATATGGCTCAGTAGTGCTATGTGTAACTGTCCCTTGCTTGCCGCTTCTGTTGGAGATACAACAACTTTAAAGCTTAGCCTATTACAGATTAACTGCAGTTCACAAATAGGACACTAGATGTTGCTAATGCTTAGTGATATGCTATGCATTTTCTATGATGTGTTGTAATATCCTGTACACTGTACTGAACTTGTTGGTTATCTCTTCCTGTCTGTTGTTCTTATTACAATGAGGTGACATCTTTAATATCTGTGTTATGTTCCAATAAAGAAGCCAGTTCCTGTTTACTCCACAATGTCTCATCTGAATGGACTCCGCTGCACCCAGTGATCGCACTCTGCAACAGTTTCCATTATTGTATATTTGACTGACTGCATGTTGCTCAGCTGTTTTTCCTTCCTTCTGTGCTTGTACAGTTTATAAGTGTTCTCTTGTGTGATTATTTCTTGTACCTTTGCAAATTATGAACAAGGAAAAAGTTTCAATGTACATTCTATTTTTGTATTGTACCAAACTTTTCAATAAAATTCACTGTTTAAAAAAAAAAAAAAGAGTGCTTCTCGAGCCGCAAAATAGAGGAGCCGAGGAGGAGGGACTACTAAGCTCTCCAGCGTGTATATCACATCAAGCAAGCTGATAAGAGTTGAAAATTTTATATATTTAGATGGGAGGGTGGTGGGTCCTGGGGGGGGGACTGTTAGAGGAGAGGAGGTTAATTACCAGTTGTATGTAATTTCTCAAATATGCAGCATGGGACTTTGTGTTTTTCACTGGTGTTTGACTCATATTGTAAAATGTAGCATGGGGGGGTTTAATGTATTGCCACCACTGATACATTAGTGACCAGTGGCAATTAATTAACCCATTTGTGCTGCATTATGGCACCAGTGTCAGTGTTGGTGCCACTAATGCAGCACAAAGGAGTTTATTAACTATCAGTGGTCACTAATGTATCATTGACAAGTGGCAATACATTAACCCCCTCATGTTGCATTTTACAATTGAGTCAAACACTAGTGATAAACACAAAGGTTCTTTGGTAACATCTGCACCTGAGATTAATTGTTTACCAGAGCAAGCAGGTATTTAATGTGCATATCTGGTGTAAATAACAGAGCGAGCAGGTATTTAATGTGCATCATTACTATTATCACAAACATTGCAAGATATATTCTGGAAATAGATCCATCACATTTACAATAATCAAAAACTAAAAACACGGGATAGCTTATTAGCACCTTCTTCACCTACTACTTAGCACTGACCACTTGCATTATTGCTGAATGCTGACCATTTAACCGGTTGCCGACCGCCGCACGACTATATACTGCGGCGGTCAGCCCCGGCCAGGCAGAGTGACGTATCGGTACGTCACTCGCCTGTCACTGACTTGCGAGCCTATCGCGGGCGGGCGCGCGCCCGCCGCGGCTCGTTCACAGGCAAGTCAGTGCGTGTGACCGGCGGACTCGATGTCCGCCAGTCACACTGCGATCGCTCCTGTGAAGGGAGAAAGACAGAGCAGCTTGTGTAAACAAGCTGCCTGTCAGTTCTCCCTGTGTAAAAGTGAAGATCTGACCGTTCTACTATGTAGAACGGTTGATCTTTGCTTTTACACCAATAGCCATGTCCCTACACAGTAGAAAGCACGCCCCTAGGACACACTTAACCCCTCCCTGTCCAATAAAGTTAACCCCTTCCCTGCCAGTGTCATTTTTGCAGTAACAGTGCATATGTATAGCACTGATTACTGCAGTAATGTCACTGGTAACCCCAAAAGTGTCAAAAATGTCAGTCAAGGGTCCGATCTGTCCGCCGCAATGTCGCAGTACCGAAAAAAAAATCGCAGATCGCCGCCATTATGCGTTAAAAAAAAAAACACCAAAAATGACAAAAATCTTTCTCTTTGTTAGTAAACGCGATAACTTTTGCGCAAACCAATCAAAATACGCTTTTTGCGATTTTTTTTACCAAACATAGGTAGCATAAAACAAATTGGCCGAAAATGTTAAAAAATTTTGATTTTTACTTTTTTTTTTGGGGAATTTCATATAAAAAAATTTGAAAAATATTGTTATTTTTGCAAAATTTACGCTCTTTTTTTGTTTATAGCGCGTGATCAAAAAATCGCACAGGTGATCAAATACCACCAAAAGAAAGCTCTGTTTGTGGGAAAAAAAGGACGTCAAATTCGTTTAGGTACAGCGTCGCACGACCGCGCAATTGTCCGTTAAAGTCACGCAGTAAAAAATCGCAAAAAAACCCCTGGTCCTTTAGCAGCCAAATCCTCCGGGGCTTAAGTGGTTAAACTATTGCTGACATTTTTTATTTTAGTTTAGTCATTATTCCTGGTATATTGTTTTTGCAGCTCTGTATTTATTGGTATTTTACAAATTTTCAATTCCTAGGAAATCTTTATGTCAAAAAAAAGAAAAATTGACTGAGTGCATGGTATTCAAAGAACAGTGGACTTACGATTATTTTTTCACGCAGTACAAAGAAAGAGCTGTTTGTCTGATATGCCAGAATATAGTGTCTGTGTTCAAGGAATACAATTTGCATCGACACTATGAAACTCAACATAAAGATAAATATGATTGTTTGGTCGGCCAAGTGAGAAAAGATAAAATATTAAAACTGAAACATGGATTGACAATTTAGCAAAATACTTTTGTGAAGCAAAAGCAGCTAAATATAGCATCATTACAAGCAAGTTTTCAAGTTGCCAAGCTCATAGCGCGCACTGGCAGACCATTCGTAGAGGGAAAATTTGTTAAAGAATGCCTTCTTTCTGTTGCCAAAGAGATGTGTCCAGAGAAGGCTGATTTATTTAGTACAGTGAGTCTTTCAGGACCTACAATTAAACGAAGAATTGAAGAAATGGGAGAAAATTTGCACCTGCATTTGCAAAACTCCTCAAAAAAATATGCTATTTTTCATTGGCACTCGATGAAAGCAATGATGTTCGTGATTCTACATAACTTCTAATTTCATTCGTGGGACAAATGAAAATTTCGAAGTCACAGAGGAGCTTGCTGCCCTGAAAAGCATCAAAGGAACAACAACAGGAGAGGATATCTATGAAAAAATTTGCCAAACTATGAATGATTTGGAGCTGGACTGGGCTAAACTAGCCAGTGTGACAAATGATGGTGCTCCCAGAATGGTGGGGTCTATGAAAGGAGTGGTTGCACGCATTAAAACAGAGATGGACAAACACAACCATTCTCATCCACCAACAAGCACTGTGTTGTAAATCAATGAAGTTGGACTCTGTCACGAAAATTGTGATATCTTGTGTTAACTTCATTAGAGCTCATGCACTAAATCGCAGACAGTTTCAGGAATTTCTGTCTTGATGTTGCCCGTGAAGATATTCTGTACCACACAGAAGTCCGTTGGCTGTGTCGAGGGAGAGTTTTGAAACTTTTTTTATGACTTACTTCCACAGGTTTCTGCTTTTATGCTTTCGAAAAACAAAGAAGTACCAAAGCTCAAAGATGCAGAATGGAAATGGCACCTTGCCTTTCTGACAGATGTAACAGAGCTACTCAACAGTTTCAATGTTCAACTTCAAGATAAGGGGAAGCTCATCTGTGATATGCATTCACATGTGAAAGCATTTCAAGTAAAATTAGACCTCCTCATTAAACAAGTGAAGGAGGAAAACTTCTGCCATCTACCCACGACTCAAAACCTTTTGGCTGAAAAACCAGCAGTTGCATTCCCAAACAAAACGTGTGGATTTACTAGAAATTTTGCAAAAGGAGTTTCAATTTAGATTTAAAGAGCTTCATCTCCATGAACAGGACATACAGCTTTCCGGAACCCATTTTCTGTTGACATTGAAATTCTTGATCCGATTTACCAAATGTAATTGGCTGAACTACAGAATTATGACTCTCTGAAAGACGCATTCAAATCAAGCAACCTTACTAATTTCTATGCATCTCTCCCCTCTGAGACATATCCTAATCTCAGGAACCATGCACTCAAAATTGCAACCATCTTTGGCAGCACCTATGTCTGTGAACAGACTTTTTCCCGAATGAAACATCTGAAATCTCCAACCAGATCCACACTAACTGAATGAAACATCTGAAATCTCCAACCAGATCCACACTAACTGATGAACACTTGCATCACTTGCTACGACTAGCAGTGACAAATATGGAACCAGATATTGACCATCTCATTAGCCAAAAGCAGGCCCATACTTCCAACTGAAATACCAATAGGTTTATGTTGACTAAAATCGTTCTTCCTTTTAAATATTCTATTGTTTTTCTTGTTTTTTTGTGCACTACAAATAAAATATGTGCATTGGAATTCGTTCATATTTTTTTCAAACTATAGTTCGGCCCCCAACAGTGTCTGAGGGACAGTGAACTGGCCCCCGGTTTAAAAAGTTTGAGGACCCCTGTTCTAGATGATTTCCAGTCTGTATCAATATGTGATCCTGTAAAAGGATTAAAAAAACCTACATGTAACAACTATTTAACTTCTTCTAGATCGCCCGCCGCAGATTCCCGCAGACTCACCACAATTGTGTTTCAATCTAAAATGCAGGGACACACTGTGATCCCTAAAACCAATTTTTTTGTTGTTGAAATGCTCTGACTATGTGCTTGGATTTCTTGCGGCCTGAGTATATGAGGAAGGTTCAAACGGGAGGACAGTCAGATGAGAGTAACCAATAGTTTAAATGCCAGTGTGTCTGCGGATTGTGGTGAGTTTTCCACCATAAGGAGAGGGATCCACGAGGTGTGGTGGTGGTCCACTTACCAGTCTGTTTACCACATCCATCTTCCCTTTGGCTATCTGCCCACTTGGTGCTTCATTTTGGACATTAGTTCCTATTTGTTTCCTTAAGGACTCTATTTTGAATGTGTGGTATACTATTATATGCACTGCTTTATGTTTGAGATCTTTTAATGACAAGCATTTATAGTTTTGTATCACTCTGGATGATCTGGATGACGTCAGCATGAAGTGGATCCTTTCTAAAATTCCAGGAAGAGATCATCACAGCCTTTCTGTATCCAGGAGGTGCTGTGGCCCAAATTCACAATCCAGATGCAGTGATCCAGCTGCATGAGAGGCATTTTTCAGAGGTCCTCCCGAGTACCTCTACCCAAAGACACCCCCAAAGAAGATGTCGTGTCTGTTGAAAACGTGGATATAGGCGCGACGCACGCTATTTTTATCCCTCCTGTCCTAGCCAACCTGGTCTCTACATTGGGGACTGTTTCCGTCGCTACCACACGCTAGTGGGTTATTAGTATAGGGTACAGCACGGCACAATCTAGGTTACACTTACACAGGGTCTCGAAAGATGTTAGATGGCGATCACCTTTTAAAATATCCTAACCTCGAACGTTTTAAAGTTGCATAAAAGAAAAGTTACATAAAATAAAGTCCAAAAAAGTTTTTTTTTTTTTGTCATTTTCTGTTCTTACTCTACTTTTCTACTCCTTCTACTCGTACTGTACTTTATAATATAGTGTTATACTGTAATGTTTTATTGTTACTGTTTTTCATTGTTAACCATTTTTTGCTTTTCAGTAACCAACATTCTATGCTATTATAATGTAATGTTATATTGTTAACCATTGTTTTCCTTGCATGTACGCCCATCAGCTCCCGCACTGATTTATATATTCTGACAGCAACAGCGTTTGCTCTCAGCATATATGGAAATCTATGATGGCAGCGCTGTAGAAGGTGATTTCACCACCGCAGTTACAAAACAAAAGAGCATATATGGTGAAGCATAGGAGTCCTATCTCTGTCGAAGTCCTATTGGAGGAAGCACGTCAGCTAGGAGGCGTGCCTTCACTACGTCACTCGCGGTCCGCGCTGCAGCCGGACGCGAGTACAACTACATCTCCTCAGCTTTATTGACCGATTATAAGCCTTGATATTGCCACATTTATGTAAGTGCAACTTTCTTTTATTAATAAATCTGCTAAAGCAGGGCTCAAAATTTCAAGTCCTGAGCTACTAGCCAGGCCTTAAGGGTTACTCTCCACCAGTTGCCCCACCCAACTCCTACCCTGCCCTGCCCCTAGTGATCTAGATTAGGACCAGAACAGTCCTCAAATATATATATCTGCTCCTTCCCAATTACGTTTGCGCGCAAAAATGAATCAACCACGCTGACACACAGTTCAGTCAAAAAGTCAATTCTAATTTTAATTGTTCCCCTTTTTGTCCTTATAAAGACTGAGGAAAATCCATTACAGGAAATAGTCATATATAATACGTATAAGCTAGCGATTGGAGTATCTATGTATCTATGCATCTAAGATTTTCTTCCAGGATATGACAGCCTTCTCTTTTGAGTGGAGTCTCTCTCTGGAGTCGCCATCTTGCTTCTCTGAAGGGAGGGGTAATCTAACAAGCATTTTTGAGTAAGGAATAGTATGCAGTGGTAACATATATATACAAATAGAGTATGCATCACAAACTGAGATAGGCATTTCACTTAAACCATCAATGTCAGGATTACATCCATTACAGTTTCCCCCCTTGAAATGTCTATTTGAGTCTGTCCCTATTGATCCTAGCTCATCTGTCCTCATGTGCCTTGGAAATCTTTTGATGCCGCACGTTAGACAGGTGATTACTAATTAATCAACTCCCTTGCCACGGTCTTTGCACATGGGAAGTCAGATGCTCTCCCTATGGATCATAGTGTGGGGTGGGAAGTGTCTGTAATGGGGTACATTGTTCTTCATAGTCTTCATCACATCCCATATCCTGATTTACGAATGTGGGGGTGGTTTGGTCTTTTGCCTTTTCCATAAACTTCCTCAAACATGGGAGTACACAACAGACCACTAAAGCAAGGAGAATTAGGCTGATCAACACAGTCATTCCTATCTGTGCCAGAACTTTCTGCCACCCACTCATCCAGTTAAAATATTGATCCCATGGGTCTGTGACCCCTGAATTTTTCTTTAGTTCAACTGATAGGTTCTCTAATTTCTTAAGTGCTAATGTGACCTTACCATTTGGACCAGTGTTGTCTGGGATAAAGGTACAACAGGTACTGGTCTTATCTATCATGGTACAGACTCCCCCTTTCTCTGCTAACATCATATCCAGAGTCATCCGATTTTGGAAGGTCATTTGGGAAGTGGCTTCTAGTTGTTCAGCTATCCCCTGGAATGCATCCTTGGTGTAGTTAACAAATCTTTGTTTATTTATAATATATATAGTTTATCCAGTCCACATTCTTATTAACCGTTATTATGGGGATTAAAGATTCAAAACCGGCCTTAACCTGGTCTCGGGCCTTGTATTCATCGGGGACCCCCCTTGGAACTCCGATGGCATCTATGTAAACATGAGGATCAAAGCTTCCAGGGAGAACTTCCCGTTTCATCCTCTTTCCCGGAGTCGGGTTGGTGTGTGTGTCATAAATACTTTGTCAGAATGTGCAGAGGCATGATGGCCTTCGCCAAGGCACACTCTCCTCTCCATTCCCCCTCTAACCTGGTTCTTATGTGCATGTCTCCACACACCCAGTACACATCTCCTAGGGATTGGCTTTGGTTTTGTACCATATTAGCTGGAATATGACTGTAAGAGGCACAGTAGCCTTTTGGAAAATTACCTAAGTTCCTACCTTTCCCTGCATGATTGGCATGACGGGTATAATTCCCAGGGTAGATTGTAATAGTTTCTTTAGATCTTGGGGCCCTGGTATTGATAGGATACTCCACCTTCCATTTCTCACAAGCTGAGTAATCAGTGGATGTGTTGGTGAAGAGGCTTAGAAAACACTCTTCAGCTTTTTCAGGTATGTTCAGTGGGACTGTACCTAAATGCGGTCTGGCACTGCCACAGACGTAGCAGTTGGTCCTATTGTGCTTATTAGCACTATATCTCATCCACTCTAGCCAAAAGTTGATCTCCGAAAAACCTGTCTCGGCTGCCATTGTATCTTCAAAGGTAGGATCTGCTATTGCAATCATGTCTCCCAAAGTCTGTACATGAGGTCTCAAATGGCACCCCCCAGATGAGACACTTTGGGTTCTGAACCAAAGGTAGCTGATCGAGAGGAAACCGAGAGGAATCAACACAGACGAGGGCAGAGACTGATCACCTCTGAATATATACGGTAAGACATACTTTGAACCTTACCTGTACCCTTGCTCTGTGATTGATTTTATCTTTGTGTCCATATCAGCTGCCTGCGGTCAGCAAGACAGGTAACATAACTTGCCCAAAGTGTATTAGGAAGGAACCTGCATAAATTATATCTGCTGCCTATTTTTGTTATATGTGTGTTTGTGGTGGGGTGATGAGACTGTCAGAAGGGAAATAATCACAGGCGAAATAATTGGCTGGTCTTGATAAAGTGGTTATAACTGATCACAGACTCCCCTCGTCAGTGCGGTAAAGCACGCTCATCAGTGCGGTAAAGCGCGAGGTAAGGAGGAGAGGGGAAATGCCAAGGAACACGCTCAGCTTGGAGACCCTGTGACGGGGTTCATTCTGACAGTTTTGGTGCCCCTGTAATGTGTGTAATGTGTTCTGTTATTTAGAGAAATTAGCATTTCTTTTGCTGCGTGCAAGTGGAATTGAAAAATGACGTATTGAATTTAAGCTTGACAGATTTTTAGTACTTGCTTCCTCTTTCTTGCACAAGAGTTTCGAATCCCCCACTGCAGCAGAGCAGCCCAACTTTCTGTGTCACTTCAACTTCCTCTTTTCCCTGTGTAGTGTGGCGTATATGCATATATGTAATCGGAGACAGATTCCCCGCTAAGTCAACGCAGCTCTCCCCCCCTTTTCAGTTTTATCAAAACTATCACACAAATCCCACCTATAATGGGTCAGAAAGTGGGGAAACCGAAGGATGGATTCTTAGCCGTTGATCTGGTATCAGATCGTGAGGGAGAGCAGGCGGTGAGAAAAGGGAAGAAGCTTGCAAAAATATGTGATATGAGCACGCCCTCAGGTGGCCGTTTGCAACCAGAACAGTGGCGGGTCTTGTTAAAAAGAAAGAGAGGTCTGTTATCTGACCACGGACTGCTTCCTACGGCAGAAGCCTGGTACAGGGTGGCAAGGGCCATTCATCAGGAAGGGTGGATAAAACAAGAGACCAACCAACAGGGTCAAATTGTATATGTATATTACAAGCCAGAAAGTAAGCTGAGGTCGGAGCCAACACCCTATTATGGCGCCCGAACCTCAGACAGGGAGGAGTACCGTCCCCCAGCAAACGCCCCCTTGCCTGAACCTGCCACAAGGCTCTACCCCAGGCACCCTCCCACTGCTAGACCTCCATCACCACCTATGCCACCGCCCCAGATTGGAGGCCATCTTGCTACCCTCAGCCACAACACAGGAAGACTTCCTGTGATGACTTCATTCGACGGCCATATTGGTGCACCCATACCTTGTCCAATAATAGATCAAACTGGAGAATACTACAGAGCACAGCCTGTCCCACTAATGGTGTTCGATACTAATGATGGAGCAAACTCAAGCAGTGTTAGCTACAGCCAGTCTCACTGCGGAGCTCAGGCAGCTCAGGAGGAGTCCACTCTCACAGAGGTCATCGTGATCCCTTCCCCCAATGAACCCTCCCGTAGGCCACCCGCCTCGCCAGCGATCTGGGAAACAGCCACATCGGCTATCTGTTCCCAACACTTACGCCCTCCGGGGCAACTAGCATCAGTTCTTAATCCAGCACTTCGCCAGGTTCAAACACCTGGAGTCACACTCCCGATGTATTCTCCACCTCCAGATATGTCTGGGATAGCTATAAGTGACTCACGTGATACCGTCCAATATGCATTTCCGCCATCTAACCCCCTTCCCCAGCAACCACCCAATATCCAGGGGGCTCCTGGTTCGGCTCCTTATAACCAGGTACAGGTGCCATATCAACAACAAGGAAACAACCAAATTTCATATGCACCTAGGGGAATGCCTGTAGCCAGAGAAGCACCCCTAATGTATGTTACATTTACTCCTGGGCAGGCATCCTCTCTTGTAACCAGTCTGCCAGACCCTGAGAAACAGCCTATGCCATTTCATAGGAGAATTACACAGATCCAGAAAGCATATTCTTGTGCCTGGCGAGATCTAGTAAGCCTGTGTGAGATTAAGGCAGGAGATGCCTATTGGCCAGTAATGGAAAAATGTTTCAATGCTGCTAGAATTGGCGCAGACCACACTTATGACTCAGGGTGTGAATTTGTGACTCAGTTGCAGCAATGGGCGCGTGATCGCCTAGCTGACCAAGCAACTAATATACAGGACATTACACAGGACAAGACTGAATCAGTTGAGAAATTTCACACAAGAATTTCACAGGTATTCACAGATTTAGGATTCTGCATGCAGAATAAGGCACACACCCAAATGCTGTCCTCCGCATTTGTTTCAGGCCTTAAGGAATCTATCCGAAAAGGTCTGCTCTTATCTCGCCCAGAATATAGAGTGATGCCTCTTGATACTCTACTGTTGGTAGCAAAGGGCATAGAATCTTCCCAGGGAAGTAAAAAGATGACCCCTCTCATGGTAGCCTCTGACACACCATATCCACCACGAAATCCACGAGCCTGCTTTAATTGCGGTAGGCCCGGGCATTACAAAAGGGAGTGTCAAGACCCTTTGAGGTTTCCCAGCAGACAGCCTGGCCGTGGGGGATACCCACAAGGAGGTGCCCAACACCAAGGACGAAACAACCAGGGGAACCCATCTGGCTCTCATCCTGATACCTGGCCTCCTCCACCTGACCAAACTGATCACCCCCGCTAGGATTTCGGCAAGCCTGTGTCCCACACGCCAATTATGACCACATCATCCAAAGAGGCCGGAGGACCCCTTGCAAAAATAACCCTCCCCATTGAGGGCCATCCCACCACTTTCCTTTGTGACACAGGTGCTGCCAGAAGCCTAATCAGAGCTGAAGAACTACCCGATACCTCTTTCCTATCGGATATTGATATAACCTGCGTGGGAGTGGACGGGACGCCCAGAAAAAGCCTTTTGACCCGCCCCCTACAAGTTGGAAACTTCCCTGACCTACTAGCAAGATTTGTTGTCTCCTCCACATGTCCTCTAAATCTACTAGGGGCTGATGTTTTGTCTAGACTCCAAGCTTCCATTTCCTTTCAACCCGATGGTGGTGTTAAAGTGACTTCACCACTGACTACTGAAGATACCTCAGCACTGTGTTCCATTCCACTCCTACTTTCCTTGGAGGAAAAGGACGTGACGGGGATCCCACAAGAAGTCTTAGACCGAATACCCTCATGCTTGTGGTCTACAAGCCCTGAGGACATCGGTCACCTGAAAGTCCCGCCGATTATCGTCAAAATGAAGCCAGGGGCCCCGTATCCCAGGAAGCCCCAATACCCTCTTAAGCCCTCCCAGTCGGCTGCAATTGCTCTGCAAATAGAGGCCCTACTGCGGAATGGAGCTCTTAAACATTGCACAAGCCCGTGCAACACTCCTCTCTTTCCAGTAAAGAAGAAAACCCCGAAAGGAGAACCTGTGAAATATCGAATGGTGCAAGACCTCCGAGCAGTGAACGAAGCAACCATACTGGAAACACCCATTGTACCTAATCCACACACTTTGCTGGCTGAAATCCCGCCCACAGCAAAATACTTCACAGTGGTGGATTTGGCAAATGCCTATTTCAGTGTGCCCCTTGACCCTTGTTGTCAATTCCTTTTTGCCTTCACCCACGAAGGCCAAAGTTATACCTGGGCCGTAATGCTTTAAGGAGCACAAAATTCCCCATCCCAGTTCGCCAAGGCAATGACATTTATTTTGGACACATGGATCAAACTCCACCCGGAGGTTGTGCTCCTTCAATATGTAGACGATCTCTTGCTTTGTGCGGACTCCCTAGGTGAGGCAGTGACTCGCTCTGAGAGCCTCCTTTGTTACCTAGCCGAACAAGGCTGTAAAGCCTCAAAACACAAAATTCAGTGGTGCAAAGGTACAGTGGTTTTTCTTGGTCACTGCATCTCAAAAGGCACAAGACATCTCACCCAAGAACGAGTTGCCGCAATCATGGCCATTCCAGTGCCAAGGGGTCAGAGATCCCTCCATGCTTTCCTAGGACTGATCTCCTACTGCCGTTCCTGGATTCCAGAAGCATCCCTACTGATGCGACCCCTGTATAATGCCCTGAAAACCGATCCTTTCCTACTGTCTCCAGAAGCCCTCACCAACTTTGAAATTCTGAAGGGAATCCTGTCTGTGGCCCCCGCCCTCGGCCTCCCAGACTATGAGAAGCCTTTCAAGCTATTTGTCTCAGAAAGAGAGGGACATGCCACAGGAGTACTAGCTCAGTCCCGTGGCAACAGACTCAGACCCATTGGTTATTATTCCTGCCAACTGGACCCGGTGGCTAGGGGGGGGGCCCTCCTGTCTCAGAGCCGTGTTTGCAGCCCAAGCCGTCCTGGACAAAACTGCTGACCTTGTGT
This sequence comes from Pelophylax lessonae, assembly GCF_965119305.1. Classification (NCBI taxonomy): domain Eukaryota; kingdom Metazoa; phylum Chordata; class Amphibia; order Anura; family Ranidae; genus Pelophylax; species Pelophylax lessonae. The sequence goes on along the minus strand of NC_138773.1, from coordinate 146,853,472 downwards.
TGGGTCATGATCTTGTCCTCTTAGCCCCTCATGATATTGCGGCTATACTGAATCAAGTGCAGCCAAAACACTTGTCAACAGCAAGACATCTCAGACTCCAATGTGCTCTGCTCATCCCAGACAATGTTACCCTTCGCAGGTGTGACATACTCAACCCGTCCACTCTGCTACCACTTCTCGAGGGGGGAGACGATCCAGACGATCCTCATGACGTTCCTCATGACTGCTTTGAAGTGATGAAAATGGAAACTGCACATCTACTGACTGTAAGTGAGGTGCCCCTGGAGAACCCTCACCTAACTATCTATGTTGATGGATCAAGGTATGCGGATCAAGCAGGAAGATTTCATACTGGATATGCTGTTACCGCCGAGGATACAATTCTACATGCCTCGGCTCTACCCTCCTCAAAGTCTGCACAGGAAGCAGAGCTTCAGGCTCTGATTATGGCATGCAAATTGGCAGAAGGAAAAAGAGCCAACATCTACACGGATTCAAGATATGCCCTCGGTGTTGCCTGCAATTATAGGGTCCTCTGGAAAACTAGAGGGCTTCTAACGGAGGCGGGTACACCCGTGAAGCACAGTGCCGCAATCAAGGACTTGATGGATGCTCTGCTTCTCCCGCCCAAGTAGCTATACTTAAGGTGAAAGCACATGGCAGGCTGAATTCTTCGGAAGCACGAGGCAATCATCTGGCAGACACTGCCGCAAAACAGGCCGCATATGAAGTGCATGAAGGTGTCAACAAAGTGGACATGCCTACTCCAGATGGAGCAACATTGGCACAAGACATGCAGGACACTGTAACTGCACAGACCACCATGATCCTACGAAACCCATCTGTGGATTGGACACTCCTTAAAGAACAACAGGAAGCAGCAAGCAAAGAGGAAAAGGAGACGTGGATTAAGAAGGGAGCCACATCAAGGGATGGACTGATGGAAGTGAACAAAAGGCCATGTTTACCACGATCTATGTTCCCAGCAGTGGTGCAGTGGGCTCATGGTGCCTCCCATCTGTCAAAAACTTTGATGAATGCCCTGATCAGCAAATACTATGTGGCCCCAGGAATCACCCCACTCACCAGCAGCTTTTGCAAATCATGTGTTATCTGTGCTAAATGCAACCCTGGAAGGACGGAGAGAGTACCCATAAAACATCTAGCAAAGGCCCAGTATCCATTCCAGAGAATACAGATTGACCACATTCAGATGCCAAAGAGTGGCCGGTACGAGTACGCTTTAGTAATCATAGATATGTACTCTTCCTGGCCGGAAGCTTTCCCTGTCACCAATATGACGGCGAAGACCACAGCCAAAAAGCTCCTAGCAGAAGTGGTGTGCAGATATGGCGTCCCGGAGGTTATAGAGAGTGATCAAGGGCCGGCTTTCACGGCCTCAGTAACCAAACAGATATGGACAGCTTTAGGGGTTACTCTGGCCTTCCACACCCCATACCACCCTCAAAGCAGTGGGAAGGTAGAGAGATTAAATGGTACAATAAAGTCTAGGATGTTAAAAATGTCCCAGGAAACACGGATGAGCTGGCCAGACAGTCTACCTATTGCTTTGTTTAGTGTCAGGTACACTCCCTCAGGAAACCATGGTCTATCACCCTATGAGATACTGTTTGGCTCGGCCCCTAGACTAGGGTGTTACTTTCCACAACAGTTACAACTTCAATCTGATGTATTGACTGATTATGTAACTGCTTTATCTCGTGAATTAACCCGTATCCATGCGAAAGTATTTTCTTCCATTCCAGATCCTGAAACTAGATACAAGAACACACATAAAAGATGATAAAGGAAAAATGGCCACTGAGGACAGAGAAAAGGCGGAAGTGTTAAATAATTTCTTCTCTTCAGTCTTCACAAAGGAATCGGGGGGCTACACGAACCCCGCTTGTAAGGCCGAACTAAATAATACACCTCAGGAAGTGCCGCCATGGCTAACAGAGGATAGACTTAGAGCTAAACTAGAGAAACTTAACATAAATAAATCCCCGGGACCGGATGGCTTGCACCCAAGGGTTCTTAATGAGCTCAGCCAGGTGATTGCCAGACCATTATTCTTGATCTTTAAGGATAGTTTACAGACAGGTAGGGTGCCAGCTGATTGGAAAAAAGCCAACGTGGTACCAATATTTAAAAAGGGGCCGAGATATATCCCGGGTAACTATAGGCCGGTCAGCCTAACATCAGTAGTCTGCAAAATTTTGGAGGGGATGATAAGGGACCACATACAAGACTTTAGTAATGAAAACGGTATTATAAGTAGTAATCAGCATGGATTCATGAAAAATCGTTCATGCCAAACCAATCTATTAACCTTCTATGATGAAGTGAGCTGCCACCTAGATAAAGGTAAGCCTGTGGATGTGGTGTATCTGGACTTTGCAAAGGCCTTTGACACCGTTCCCCACAAACGCTTACTGTACAAACTAAGGAAGATAGGTATGGACCATAAGGTGAGTACCTGGATAGAGAACTGGCTCCAGGGGAGAGTCCAGAGGGTGGTGATTAATGGGGAGTACTCGGATTGGGCGGGTGTGGAAAGTGGGGTCCCCCAGGGTTCTGTCCTGGGACCAATCCTGTTTAATTTATTCATAAATGATCTAGAGGAGGGGATATCTAGTACAATCTCAGTATTTGCAGATGATACTAAATTAGGCATGCCAATATCTTCTATGCAGGATGTGGAAATCTTGCAAGCAGACCTGAACAAAATAACGGGGTGGGCAACTACATGGCAGATGAGATTTAATGTAGAAAAATGTAAAGTAATGCACTTGGGGGCCAGAAACCAGAAAGCAAGCTACTCACTAGGGGGGGAACCTCTGGGTGAGTCTAGGATGGAAAGGGACCTGGGGGTACTGGTAGACAACAGGCTTGGAAGTGGCATGCAATGCCAAGCCGCTGCAAGCAAAGCCAACAGAATACTGGGTTGTATAAAAAAGGGGATTCACTCCAGAAATAAAGAGATTATTCTTCCACTCTACAAGACTCTGGTCCGGCCACATCTGGAGTATGCTGTCCAGTTCTGGGCACCGGTCCTCAGAAAGGATGTGCTGGAACTGGAGAAAGTCCAGAGAAGGGCAACAAAAATAATTAGGGGAATGGAGGACATCAGCTATGAGGAAAGACTACAAGCACTGAACTTATTCTCTCTGGAGAAAAGACGATTGAGGGGGGATATGATATCAATGTACAAATACTGTACTGGCGACCCTAGCATAAGGAACAAACTATTGAGAGAAAGGAGATACAATAAGACACGTGGCCACTCACTAAAACTTGAGGAAAGGCGGTTTAACCTTAAAGTGCGTAAGGGGTTCTTCACTGTAAGAGCGGTAAGGATGTGGAATTCTCTTCCGCAAGCAGTCGTATCAGCGGGGAGCATTGATAGTTTCAAAAAACTATTGGATGGACACCTTAAAGACCACAACATACAGGGGTATACAATGTACGGTTAAAAGCAAACACACATACACATCATAGGTTGAACTGGATGGACTTGTGTCTTTTTTCAGCCTCACTAACTATGTAACTATGTAACTATGTAACAAGCTGGTTCCCGGTGACTGGGTGTTGATAAAGAGATTCGTACGAAAAACCCCTCTTGAACCCAGATATGATGGTCCCTTCCAAGTTCTCCTGATAACGGCCACATCAGTGAAAGTGGCTGGGCAGAACACCTGGATACACGCCTCCCACTGCAAGAGAGTCCCCGTACCTGAGGACGTGGACGAGGACAGATCATGATCTTGTATATCCTTTTTCTGTTGGGTACAACCAGAGCACAACATGCAGGCATTACTGAGAAAAATGGAGAAGTCACTTTCTGGTATAATTCCTCTGATACCCATGTAGCCACATTTGACTTCCATGCATGCAAGGTACTCCCATGTCCCGAACGTAGTAGCAGATGGGAATGGCATGAGAAAGGACATGGAGAAGGCTATATCTGTGTCACCAAGGGGTCATGGGGAAAGAACTGTGACTACTAGGGAGCAGCAGCTTGGAACACAGGGACTCCCTGGGGATATCAACCTCAACCAGCCTATGATAGCAAGGATAGCCTAGGAGAGCCCTTGTTGACCCGTCTCACCCTCCACAAGCCAGAGCCTAGTATGACACTTATTCTAAACATACGGAACCCGAGTCCCTCTGATCGGGGTGAGTACGTGTTGGGATGGTGGTTTGGAGGAGGTTACAAGGGTCATAGAGGGTCTTTCCGATTAGAAGATATGTATGACAACAATGAATGGCTCCCATCGAATCCTTTAAAACCTCATGTACAGACTTTGGGAGACATGATTGCAATAGCAGATCCCACCTTTGAAGATACAATGGCAGCCGAGACAGGTTTTTCGGAGATCAACTTTTGGCTAGAGTGGATGAGATATAGTGCTAATAAGCACAATAGGACCAGTGCCAGACCGCATTTAGGTACAGTCCCACTGAACATACCTGAAAAAGTTGAAGAGTGTTTTCTAAGCCTCTTCACCAACACATCCACTGATTACTCAGCTTGTGAGAAATGGAAGGTGGAGTATCCTATCAATACCAGGGCCCCAAGATCTAAAGAAACTATTACAATCTACCCTGGGAATTATACCTGTCATGCCAATCATGCAGGGAAAGGTAGGAACTTAGGTAATTTTCCAAAAGGCTACTGTGCCTCTTACAGTCATATTCCAGCTAATATGGTACAAAACCAAAGCCAATCCCTAGGAGATGTGTACTGGGTGTGTGAAGACATGCACATAAGAACCAGGTTAGAGGGGGAATGGAGAGGAGAGTGTGCCTTGGCGAAGGCCATCATGCCTCTGCACATTCTGACAGAAAGTATTTATGACACACACACCAACCCGACTCCGGGAAAGAGGATGAAACGGGAAGTTCTCCCTGGAAGCTTTGATCCTCATGTTTACATAGATGCCATCGGAGTTCCAAGGGGGGTCCCCGATGAATACAAGGCCCGAGACCAGGTTAAGGCCGGTTTTGAATCTTTAATCCCCATAATAACGGTTAATAAGAATGTGGACTGGATAAACTATATATATTATAACCAACAAAGGTTTGTTAACTACACCAAGGATGCATTCCAGGGGATAGCTGAACAACTAGAAGCCACTTCCCAAATGACCTTCCAAAATCGGATGACTCTGGATATGATGTTAGCAGAGAAAGGGGGAGTCTGTACCATGATAGATAAGACCAGTACCTGTTGTACCTTTATCCCAGACAACACCGGTCCAAATGGTAAGGTCACATTAGCACTTAAGAAATTAGAGAACCTATCAGTTGAACTAAAGAAAAATTCAGGGGTCACAGACCCATGGGATCAATATTTTAACTGGATGAGTGGGTGGCAGAAAGTTCTGGCACAGATAGGAATGACTGTGTTGATCAGCCTAATTCTCCTTGCTTTAGTGGTCTGTTGTGTACTCCCATGTTTGAGGAAGTTTATGGAAAAGGCAATAGACCAAACCACCCCCACATTCGTAAATCAGGATATGGGATGTGATGAAGACTATGAAGAACAATGTACCCCATTACAGACACTTCCCACCCCACACTATGATCCATAGGGCCATAGGGAGAGCATCTGACTTCCCATGAGCAAAGACCGTGGCAAGGGAGTTGATTAATTAGTAATCACCTGTCTAACGTGCGTCATCAAAAGATTTCCAAGGCACATGAGGACAGATAAGCTAGGATCAATAGGGAAAGACTCAAATAGACATTTCAAGGGGGGAAACTGTAATGGATGTAATCCTGACATTGATGGTTAAAGTGAAATGCCTATCTCAGTTTGTGATGCATACTCTATTTGTATATATATGTTACCACTGCATACTATTCCTTACTCAAAAATGCTTGTTAGATTACCCCTCCCTTCGGAGAAGCAAGATGGCGACTCCAGAGAGAGACTCCACTCAAAAGAGAAGGCTGTCATATCCTGGAAGAAAATCTAGATCACTAGTTCCGCCCCTAAACAAGCCCTCATAAAATTAAACTGTTAAACGTTTTTGCATTAATGCAGAAGTTACAAAAATAGATTTTAATAACTGGAGGGGGGGGGCTGAAGAGCACTGGGGGAGCTGAAGAGCACTGGGGAGGGCTGGAGGGGGGGGGGCTGAAGAGCACTGGGGAGGGCTGGATGGGGGGGCTGAAGAGCACTGGGGAGGGCTAGAGGGGGGGGCTGAAGAGCACTGGGGAGGGCTAGAGGGGGGGGCTGAAGAGCACTGGGAAGGGCTAGAGGGGGGGCTGAAGAGCACTGGGGAGGGCTAGAGGGGGGGATGAAGAGCACTGGGAGGGCTGAAGAGGGGGGGCTGAAGAGCACTAAGGGGCTGGGGGGGCTGTACAGCACTAGAGGAGCCAGCAAAAAAAAAAAAAGAAATTGGATAGGAGGGGGATGGGGTGGCTGCATATAGAGGAATTTATCTTTGCATATTCCTCCTGCAAGCGCTAAATGCCTGCAGAGAGGAGAATCAGGCATCCAACCCAGCTGCTGCAGGAGGAATATGCAAAGATCAATTCCTCTATATGCAGCCGCCCCACTGCTCCTTCTATGCAGTCACACAGGGAGGCAGCGGCTGCTCAATCCTTGGGCACTCACCTTCTTCCAGCCCCCGGGAGCAGCGCAGCACAGACGGAGAAGAGATGATCGGCGCGAGTACCGGTGTAGCATGAAGATAACCCCCATTGGTATGCACTGTTGGCCGGTGTTGTGCCGATATCAGTTTCCCCTTGCTTTCAGCTATCAGAGCGCGGATCATCCAACTGTAACAGCTTGTAATTGCCGGGCGCTCGGTGACACACACAGTCCCGCCTCCTAGCCCGCCTTCTTTGATAGACGTCACACGTCCTTGTTGGCCAGGTGTTCTGTCCATCAAAGAAGCCGGGCTAGGAGGCGGGACTGTGTGTGTCAGCGAGCGCCCGCCAATTACAATTAAAGCTGTTACAGTGGGATGATTCGCGCTCTGACAGCTGGCCGGCTTTCATCTCCTCTCGCTCCCGGAGCTCGCCCTACATAATTTTCCACTTGCAAAATGCGAGCAGGCGAGTGGAAAATTTGAGGGCTGTGCTAAAGGATAATGCACTATTAGCCTCCATTCATTTGCATGTTCCTGCGGAGAGTTACAAACATCTTTGCTGAAGTAACTGCAAGAGCCGCTCACCCCATCTAGAGGAGAAGAGATCAGCGCCATCTCTACACCTGGTTTTATAAACGCATATGGTTCCTTATTTTTGGTAAGAGGCCAATACCTTATATTCACGGGTGTTTCATCACTAGATTGGAGGTGGATATCACATGATAAGCATATTGAGATATAATTTGGATCCACTTATTGCTCTTACCTTTTTTCCTCCGGGTAAGGAGGAAATTCACCAGGTGGTGGGATATCACAGTCACTATTGATTTGGTTGGATTGATTTTAATGGATTCCCCACATCTGTATTTTGCATCACCAATATCACCATTGGAAGAATTTTTCTATAAAATGGACTGATTGTATCACATATTGTTTGGGTGTTGTCCTAAATATAATTAGATTTTTTATTTCGATATTGTTGTATATCATCCACTGATTGTATATATAATTTTTATATATTTCATCACAAATTAGCGCACTCTTATATTTTCGTTTATCTATTCACATTTTCAGTAGCAGCTTTTTCCCATACACATCTTTAGTATCATTACTAGCTGTTGCTGTGATATCAATCTTCAAAGGATCTACTAAACTAACAGAGATTGTGCAGGCGAAAGTTCCAGATTTCAATGTCAACATGAGTCACTCATTTTTCCTTCTATCTCGTCACTACCAGCAATATTAATACAGCAGGATTTTACACATAATGTTCCTGAAACTGTATAATCCAGTCTATGTGAAAAAGCAACACAGTATGTTTTACTCTGTAAATCATGGGCAATAAAATAATTGTCATGCTCTAAACACTCATATTCTCCTATATCAGACAATTCATGTGTAACCCCATGTGTAAATCTCTAATAGAAAAAAAAACAAAAATAAAAAATTCATATATGAGAATCTCAACCCAACTCCCCCTCTCATAATGCTAGAGCGATCAGAATGTCTCTTATGATTCAAGTCCATATGAGTAAATCGTCGAGGTCCATCTAAGAATAATAGTCCTTGATTACACAATCGAGAGGGGAATAAGAATGAAATCAAAAACAAGTGGTAGTGACAAATAGAAGTATGGTTGTGGCATGGTCATAGTAGAATTCAAAAGTCCAGAAAAGATAAAATAATATTCTTTACACCTAGTAACGAAAGACATATCTAGTAGAAAAAATAAAAACCAGTATCGCATTCTTGATTATATGTTTTTCTTAAGTAATTTACATTGATCATTATGGACCATTCTGGGCTTATAGTCTTATTTGCGTTTTTTTTACCAATTCTCTGAGCAAGAAGAACGGTAGCCCCAATTACAATAATTCTTAATCATAACTTGCGCTCCTGGAATACATTTCTGGACATACTCATCAGAAGTAGAAGTCTTATCCAAGACATCATTTCTATTTAAATCTGGCAAGGGTCTAGCCATATTTTGAGCAGCAAAATTCTGAAGTTTCTGTACCCGTTGTTGCAATGTTTGCAACCACACTTCTTTCTGTACAACAGGTTGTAAATGACTAGGTATGCTAATCTCAAAAGGTAGAAGAATAGAAATTATTCATCCTCTCATCAACTCAAAAGGTGACAAACCTGTACTAGAAGATACTGAAGCTCTTAAGGACAAAAGTATAGCAGCTAAATGAGTTACCTAACCTTTACCTTTTTCTTGAATCATCTTAATCAATTTAGACTCAATGGTATGATTCATACGTTCTACAATTCCTGAGGACTGAGGATGATAAGGAATATGAAAACGTTGCTGAATGCCTAAAATTGCACACATGGCCTTCATTACCTGTCTTACAAAATGGGGGCTATTTTCAGATTCCATGGTTCGGAACTAGACCCAATGGAATATTACATAAGTCCACAACAACTTAGCTGTTGTTAAAGCAGTATTTTTTTGGTTCCTGGAATTACCTCAGTCCATTTAGAGAAAATATCAACTACAACAAGAGCATATTTGTATCCCCCTTTAGCAGGTGGAAAAGGACCAATAAAATCAATCTGTATAGATTGCCAAGGTCCATCAGCAATAGGTACTTTTTGTTATTTTGGTTTTCCTTTTAGATTGTTCTGTAAACAAACAAGACTCAAAAGTTTGATGACAAAGGGCTCTAAGATGAGGATTCCAAATTCTACTTTCATTAACTCTTACAAAGAATCAGGTCCTGGATGTGCAAAAAGGAATGGTTGTATTCAAAAGAGCTCTAGCCACCATTGTTGAAATATAGGGAACCAACTGACCGTCAATATTTTTACAATAAATGTTATCTCCACTATCAGTTTGCACTAATTCTAACTGGGACAAAATCTCAGGATCCCCCTCTGTATCCTGTGACCGAATTAAATCTTGCAAAGGAGTAGCCTTATCAGATTCTTGTTCTTTGACTACTACACTCACAATTTCTTCTTCCATGTCAGGATATCTATCTATGCCTGTCAAATCCGCTTCTTTTGCAGCTTTATCAACAGACATTTCCTATGACATATTAAAAGTAGGTGTAGCGCTAAGCAAATATCATATACAGTCCTTATCCACAGGGAAAGATGAGGGCAAAAAACAGTGTCCAATAGATTGTGAAGACAGTACTTGATTCAAGGACCACCGCCAGCACCCAAGTGTAAGAGCCTCTTACCGGACAGGACTGACCCTCATTACAAAGGCCAAGCAAGTGCAGGAAATCATAACGCCAGGAGTGCTCACAAAACAATCCCCTTGTGGTCCTCAGCCGGATGATACCAATATCAGACCTCAGATCATACAAAAGAGGGAGACACTCCTCATGGTGTAGTAAGTATCGCAAACAATTTATTGAAAATTAGTAGGCAACTTACATACAAAAGCAGGGAGCAGGCTCTCATGTATTGAAGCAGCTGGTTGGATGACCAGCAAGATGGCGGCCGCGTCTTATGATGGTGTAGAACGTCACAGGCTCCTCCCTACGCAATTCCTCATCATTTGATGTCAGGGGGTGTGGCCAGATAGCGCTGTTGACTCAATAAATACATCGGAGGAAAGGCGGAGCAATTTAGATTAATGGAAGCAGGAAGTGGGACTAGATGCGTTCCACCGACAAGACGGAACCACTTGCTAAAAATAATCACCGAAGATATTCAGCAATTCCCTATTTTCAAACCTGCTTTTATTGAAAACAAATTAAAGATCTTATTAAGCGCAATTAGCAAAAATCACAATACCATACAAACGAATGACATTGACTCCCACACCATACCATGGACCGGCGCCATCTTGTGGCCACAAACCAAACTGCTTCATATAGACATATATAAATTAAATTATAAGCAAATACAATATAGTTGCCAACAAATCTGAAATAGTGACATTAAAATACATAAACAACAAACATATTGCAATGTAATAAAAATGATTTAAAATTTTAACTAAATGAAAACAAACTTACATTTCAATTAAAATATAAATAAAAATAAATACAAGCTAAACCAAGAGGATTAATTAAATCAAGCATTACTAATAAAGGTGTTCACATTGCATTCGATGTTTAAACCGAACGGGGTGTACATCTTGGCATTAAAAATCCAATTGGTTTCAAGTTTTGAAACCCCCCTGGTCATATTGCTCCCTCTCCAGTTTCCTGAAAATTTATCGATCCCTAGAAATATAGTGCCTGCCTGGTGTAAGATTCTGGTACCTTTGGTACCCTTATTTACCATTTTCCTTTCAACATTGCGTCCCACCTTTCTAGTTAGGTGGAACGCATACACCTTTAAGACGGATGACGTCATCGCTGAGCGCTGCTGAGTGGCTATTTCAATCGCCGGCGTTCTCTCTCACGTTGTTCGTTCAATGTGTGCCTACATGCTTACAAGCCTTGTCTTGCTGTCGGAACCTTCAGCTATTTGCCTTTACCTGGAACAGACCGGAACCTCGCAGCTGATCCCGTATCTCGCTACCGGATCACTCCCTCGCTACTGGACCCCTCTACTTACTAAACCTTACTAGTGATAAGTACCCCACAGGGGAATCCTCCATAACTAACTTACACTATCATCTTCTGCACATTAAGGACTGTTACTATCTATGCATACTAATTCTACCATCTGCACTGTTACATAGATTGCTAGCTCTTGAGTCTACTACCATCTATCCTTGCACTGGGTTAGTCTATCCTGTATATGTCATCTGCTGTCCTTACCACCTGTTACCATACATGATTACTAACCTATCTGCATTCTACCTATTACCATCTACTACTCTCCTGAACATTACTATCAAGTGCTTACCATTACTGTCACTGCTCACACCTGTCCCTTCAGCACATCACCTCCATACTATCATATACATCCTATCACTCCAGGAACATCTTATTGAGTGTGTGTATATCTGTATGCTGAAGCAGACAGGCCCACAGTGATGAGTCTGGAGAGTTGGATCTGGTATTCCAACACATCTCTACATGACTACTGAGTGGAGATTCTGCAGCTGAAAATCCAGCTTACAATAAAAACGCAGGAGCGTTACAGATTGAACGAACCTTAAAAAAATGGATTCAGTAGAATTACCCACTCAAGTGACACAATTAACACAACAAGTAAATGCATTAATACTTGCTCTTACTGAAGTAAAAGAAGACAATCAGACTCTGAGACAGCAGGTAACCCGTCTTTCCCAGCTTACTGCTGCTCAGCCCCCTGAACCTAAAATAAACCCTCCTCTAGTGTTTACAGGTGATCGGAAAAAATTTAGTGAATTCAAAAACGCATGTCAATTGTTTTTTTTGCTAAAACCTCGTACTTACCCTACTGATCAAATTAAAGTCTGTACCGTCATTTCATACTTAACGGGTGATCCACGGGCCTGGGCAGACTCTCTCTTTGAGAAAAATGATCAGCTTCTCAACTCCTATCCTTTATTCCTAGCGGAACTCGCTAGTTTATATGAAGACCCCAATAGGCAGAGTACTGCTGATATCCAATTGAGGGCTTTAAATCAAGGAAGGAGACCTGTAGAAGACTTTGTAGCAGAGTTCAAAAGATGGACCCTTGATTCAGGGTGGAATGATACATCTCTGCGAACTCAGTTCAGACTCGGGTTGTCAGAAGCCGTTAAAGACGAGCTCGCCCGAGCAGATTTACCTGGCACTTTGGATGCCTTGATACAACTCAGTATCAACATTGACAGGCGACTGCGAGAAAGAAAGGCTGAGAAAATGGGAATGCCATTGTCTAGTCCTTCTCGGATTTCGGTCGTTGATCCTACTCCTATGGAGGTAGGAACCATACGCTACTGAACGAGCCAGGAGAAGATCCAGTTATCTCTGCATGTACTGCGCATCCCCGGATCATTCGATAAGCGTCTGTACCCTTGTCCGCAAAAAAGAGGGTGAGTGTTCACATGTCTCGCTAGGGGGATTAACGACTTCCTTTTCTAAACCCTATCTCTTTGTTCATTTAACATTACAATGGGACCAGACTAGGATTACCACCAAGGCTATGATCGACACAGGATCTTGTGGGAACTATATCGATACACGTTTTGTTACCTTAAATAAAATTCCTATTATTTCAAAACCTAAACCTGTTTCTGTTAGTTTCATCAACGGTATCCCGCTATCTTCTGGTCCAATCACCAATCAGACACAAGCACTCCTTGTCACTGCTAACGAGTCTCATATGGAGACCACCTCCTTTCATATACTATCTTCACCCCATTTTCCCATTATTTTGGGACTCCCCTGGTTACACACACATCAACCAATCATAGATTGGAAAAGACAGACTTTAACTTTCCCTTCTCACTATTGTGAGATTACGTGTAACCTCCCATCTTATGGAAAGATCCTGTCTGTGGTGTCAGACGAGATTGCACCACTATGCTATCAGGATCTGTCCGAAGTATTCCTTGAGAAAAATGCTCAAGTGTTGCCTCCCTATAGGTATTATGATTGCACTATCGATCTACTCCCTAACAGCAAATTGCCTTTCGGTCATGTTTATCCTCTTTCACAGGATGAACTCTCTCATCTCAAGGAATACTTGGATGAGAATTTGACAAAAGGGTTCATCAGACCCTCTACTTCTTCCACAGCTGCAGGACTTTTCTTTGTCCGCAATAAGGATTTAAGTCTTAGGCCTATTATCGATTATAGGCAATTAAATACCATCACGATAAAGGATCGCTATCCTTTACCGCTCATCCCTGAACTCATTGAACAAGTGCGTGGGGCTACTTATTTCTCTAAATTGGACCTAAAAGGGGCATACAACCTAATCCGAATCCGTGACGGAGATGAGTGGAAAACAGCATTCAGAACCAGATACGGATTATTCGAATATCTTGTGATGCCATTCGGGTTGTGTAATGCTCCCGCAGCTTTTCAAAGGTTCATAAACGATATCTTTAGAGACTTACTTGATGTCTGTGTTGTGGTATATCTGGACGATATACTTATCTATTCTCGATCTCTGTCTGAACATATAAAACATGTAAGACTTGTGTTATCCAGATTACTCGCACACAATCTATACGTGAAATTAAAAAATGCCTATTTCATAAAGAAGAAATATTATTCCTAGGATACATCATATCCAAAACCGGAATCAAGATGGATATGAGCAAGATATCCTGTATTCTGGATTGGCCTATACCAACAACTCGTAAGGCATTACAGCGATTCCTTCGATTTTCAAACTTCTATAGGAAGTTCATCAAGAACTTCTCTGCTATTGTGTGACCTCTCACACAACTTACAAGTATAAAGAAACCATTCAAATGGTCAGAAGAAGCAAATGGAGCTTTCCGCTTGTTAAAATCAAGCTTTACTTCTGCTCCCATACTACGCCATCCAGACCCATCCCTCCAATATATTCTGGAGGTAGATGCGTCAAATATGGCAGTAGGAGCAGTTCTCTCCCAACGACCAACAAATACTTCACCACTCCACCCAGTTGCTTTCTTCTCAAAATCACTAAGCAGCCCAGAGGTGAATTACCCAGTGGGTGAAAAGGAGTTGCTTGCCATAAAACTGGCACTGGAGAATTGGCGACATCTACTTGAAGGTACCCAATTACCAATACTCATATATACAGATCATAAAAACCTTCAATACCTCCAGACTAACAAAACTCTTTCCCACCGGCAAGTACAATGGTCATTATTCTTCCTAAGATTCAACTTCCTAGTTACCTACACGCCTGCAGACAAAAATAAAAAAGCGGATGCGCTATCACGATTAACCGAAGATAACTGCGCCAAAATCCCTTCTATTCCTATAATACCCTATGAAAGTATTATTGGTGTTGTTCGTTCCCTGAAGGAAGAGATTTTGCACAGTATAGGATTGGATTCACCTCCACCACAACTAAGTACTGATGCAGAAGGCTTCCTCTATTACAACGACAAACTCTACATACCCCCTACTATGCGCACCAAGATCTTGGAATTATCACATGATGTGCCCATGGCAGGACATATGGGTATGACGAAAACCCTTAATTTGCTTACCAGGCAGTTTTGGTGGCCTGATATGAAGACGTCTGTACAAAAATTTGTTTCTTCATGTGACATCTGTGCAAGGTCCAAAATTGACACTACAAAACCATCTGGTCTACTCTGCAGTCTACCAATACCCCAGGTCCCATGGGAAATTGTGTCCTTAGACTTTATAGTAGAACTACCACCTTCTAAAGGATTTAATACCATTCTAGTGTCAGTGGACCATCTGACAAAGATGGCACATTTCATTGCTATTCGCAGACTACCTTCATCTAAACAAACAGCGGAACTACTAATGAAACATGTGTTCAAGTTACATGGAATTCCAAACACTTTTTTATCCGACCGTGGTTCACAGTTCATCTCCAAATTTTGGCAAGCTCTATGTCAAATACTACGGATTGAGCGAAAGCTCACTTCTCCCTACCACCCTCAGACCAACGGACAGACTGAAAGAGTCAACCAGTGTATAGAACAATATCTGCGTTGCTACACATCATACCTACAGGATGATTGGGTGGACCTCCTCCCTCTAGCGGAATTTGCTTATAACAACGCAACCCACAGTACTACTAAGCAAAGTCCGTTCTACTTGAACTATGGGTTTCATCCCACACTTCTTCCACCACGCATCCTACCATCAAGTAACCCAGTAGCCTCGGATTATCTTACCCAAATAAAAGACTCTCTGGGTTTACTTAATACCACCATCACACACGCTCATAGTCAACAAAAAAGGTACTACGACCTTCGTAGAAGACCTTCTCCGCAATATGCTATTGGGGACCTCGTTTAGCTATCGACAAAAAATTTAAGATTAAAGATCCCTAGCAAAAAGCTTGGACCTTTATTTCTGGGACCCTTCCCAATTAAGAAACTCATTGGAAAAGCTGCAGTGCAACTCACCTTACCGGCAGATCTCAAAATACATCCCATCTTTCATGTGTCGCTACTGAAGCCACATGTTCCTAACCAAGGAATATGGCCTACCATCTTGCCTCCACCTCCAGTACAAGTTGAAGGCGGAGAAGAATATGAGATTAAGGAGATTTTGGATTCTCGTATCCACAGAGGAAGACTCCAATATCTCATAAGATGGAAGAACTATGGACCCCAAGACGACACCTGGTTGGATACCTCTGATGTTCACGCACCTAGGCTTATACGAAGGTTTCACTCGAAATACCCGGAGAAACCAGTGCTATAGGCCTTCCGGAGCCGGCCTTAAGGGGGGGGGGGGGTACTGTAAGATTCTGGTACCTTTGGTACCCTTATTTACCATTTTCCTTTCAACATTGCCTCCCACCTTTCTAGTTAGGTGGAACGCATACACCTTTAAGACGGATGACGTCATCGCTGAGCGCCGCTGAGTGGCTATTTCAATCGCCGGCGGTACCCAATACCTCATCATTTTGAAGTATATGCCAATTGTTCCCTTTTCACGGAAAAATGCTGGAGAGTACGTAGAGAAAAAAGCATACTTAAATACCTCACTTTCCTTTCTCTGTGCTTTTGGTCTTAAGAGCTCTTCCCTATCACGTTGTCCAGCTCGAGCAATCGCATCATCTATAGTGCCAATGTCATAGCCCTTTTCTAGGAAAGTCTCCTTCAAGGCAGAGGATTCCAACAGAAAATCTTCCCTATTGGTACAATTTCTCCTCAGTCTCAAAAATTGACCGGATTTTAACCACGCCGGGTGGTGACAACTATTGATGTTAATAAATCTGTTCCTGTCAATCTCCTTGAAGAAGGTAGAGGTGACAACACTTCCATCGATCACTTTGATCTTCAGATCAAGGAAATGTATCTCCGTCCTACTATGTTCATATTGCAGCACTATACTTCTATCATTATCATTAAGTAAGGCCATGAACTCATTTAGAGCAGTGGTTCTCAATTCCGGTCCTCGGGACCCACTAACAGGCCAGATTTTAAGTATTACCTTGGGGGATGCAGACTAGAATACTGCAATCACTGAGCAGCAAATTAGATCACCTGTGATGTAATTTAGTTATCTTGCAAACCTGGCCTGTTGGTGGGTCCCGAGGACCGGAGTTGGGAACCACTGATTTAGAGAACCAGTGTCACCATCCCATAGGAGAAGGATGTCATCAATATACCTTTTCCTAAACACCAACTCAGATTTGGGTCTGGAAATGATGACTGTGGAGGAGCCTGTGATGTGTGACGCTCTACACCATCGGAGGACGCGGCAGCCATCTTGCTGGCTATCCAACCAGCTGCTTCAATACATGAGAGCCTGCTCGCTGCTTTTGTATGTAAGTTGCCTAATACTTTTCAATAAACTGTTTGCGATACTTACACCATAAGGAGTGTCTCCCTATTGTGTATGATCTGAGGTCTGATATTGGTATCATCCGGCATATGGTCGAGGACCGTGAGGAGATTGTTTTGTGAGCACTCCTGGCGTTATGAGTTCCTGCGCTTGATTGGCCTTTGCAATGAGGGTCAGTCCTGTCGGGTAAGAGGCTCTCACACTTGGGTGCTGGTGGTGGTCCTGGAATCAAGCACTGTCGTCATGATCTATTGGACACTGTTTTTTGCACTCATCTTTCCCTGTGGCTAAGGTCTGTATATGATATTTGCTTATCGCTACATCTACTTTTAATATTTCATTGATCTGTTATTCAGGATTTTGTTATTCGGCTGCTTTTTGGTATTTTAATTTATATTGAGGTTGGCGCAGTATACTATTATCTCTGTTATTTCCTATGACATGTTCATCAGTAGACAACTTTTGATGTGCTTTAACTTTGCAAAAAGACCACTGATTTTGTTTGGTCTTTCATATATGTTCTAGTTCTGAAAGAACCTGATCATGTTGAAGAGTTTTATTTTGAGAATCAACCATGCCTCTCATGGAACATATAGAAAGATACAGTGTGAGTGAATGAACCACATATGCACTGTCACAAAAAAAAAAAAAAAACAGTGCTCTGTCTTCTGACTGTAAAACAAACAAGGCAGCCTCAAGTTCAGCTCCTTGTGCAGACATATATCCAGGAAGCTTATATTGCAACAAAAGTTGCTGATCGGGAATCCAAACTGCAAATCCCGTCACATACGTTCCATTGTGTCAATATCTGGCGCCATCTACTGTATATAGGCACAAGGAATTCCCTACTGGTAATGTCCACTGAAAGGTGGAGGAGTGACTTTTTCATGTTCAATTACACAATCGTGGCTCTATCCTTCACATTGCATCATTTGAGCCAAGAAATATTTATCTCCCACTTTAACTGACAAGCCTTTTTCTTAAGTCGTCTTTCAGGACAGCCCATAGGACCTAGGGCTCCTCCTACCAGGACAGGAAACCCGTTAAAATCCAATCAGATAAAAGGCGGCCCTCTGGTCCCTTCCCTTCCCTCTAACTTAATGTAGGGGCTGGTGAAGAGGGCACTATTTTTCTACCCTGCACAGTGTGTTTTTTGGGGTCGTAACTCAATTTGGTAATCCCTTTTTTCTGTTATAGACCAAGGCTCAGGACAAGGTCCAGGTGCAGCCCCCAAAAAGAAATGTGCCATTTGCGGGCCTAAGCTAAGTTCCACATGGAGCAGAACAGTGTGCCGCACATGTATTGATGATTTGGTTAAGGATGACCCTACTGTATCCACCCAGAGGATGCTAACTATGGTCAGGGATAAGCTGACTTTAACTTTTAGCTCCATTAGGACCCTCATTGATACTTTACAGACTCCAGTACAGGCTCCTGTACAATCTCAGGCCCCAATATCTGTTTCTAATCCAACACAGAGGGTGTATGGTGAAGACTCGAGGGAAGAATTGGAGTTCCCTCATTCCTCATTTGAGGAATCTGGATCAGGGGAGGAACCAGATACAAATTGACGATGTGGACGAGTTGCTTAAAGCAGTGTATGTTACACTGGAAATTGAGGAGGAGAAGGTGCAATTATCTAAGCATCTTATGTATGCAGCTCCTAGAGTTTTCCCTGTACACAGCTCCTTGCTAAATACAATCAAGCTGGAATGGGAAAATCCTGAAAGAAAACCGTTTTTTTTCTAATAACTTAAAAAGGAGGTTTCCTTTTGATTACAGCAAAGAACAGCCATGGAATAAAATTCCAAAACTGGATGCCCCTCTTTCAAAATTTCAAAGAGTATTGATCTAGCTTTGATGACATGGGTACACTCAAGGACCCAATGGACAAAAGGGCTGACATTATGTTACACAGGGCCTGGGAAGCCACAGTTATGAATCTGAAACCAGCTTTAGCATCCACCTGTATAGCCAGACATATCCAGTTATGGCTTTCACAGATCCAATCTCTCACCTATCTGCCGGGACACCTAGGGATCAGATTGTTAAGTCTTTCCCTCTTCTGTTTTAGGCAGTGGGTTTTTTGGCTGATTAATTTGCTGAGTCGGTCAGAATGACAGCCAGAACCTCAACTTTGGGTAATTCAGCCAGGAGGAGCTTCTGGCTCAAAGCATGGTCGGGTGACTGTGCTTATAAATTGTGTCTCTGTGGTCTCCCCTTTACAGATGACCATCTCTTCGGTCCTGGGCTGACAGAAGTTCTGGAACTTACTGCTGATAAAGAAGTCATTTCCGGAAAAGAAAAAAATCCCCACATACCGGAAGTTTTTTCAGGGAAGGGCAGACAGCAAGGGCTGCGTGAGGTTCAGGCCGGGCCCAAGAAACATTAGACTGGCCACAAAGGTAGGGGTAGGGGGAGCATCTTGTTTAACCCTCCTCAACACCCCGCAAAACCGCAGTGACTCCTTTCGCGGAGTGGGCGGAAGATTAAGGGCCTTCTTCCCACAGCAGAAGGGAATTACGTCAAGCCCTTTTATTCTGGACTTTGTGTCTACGGGTTGCAGACTGGAATTCAAATCCCAGCCTTCGGAGAGGTTATTAATTACCAGTCTACCCAGAGATCAGGTCAAAGCAGCTGCTTTAAAGCGGTAGTATCCCGCTTTTTGACACTTTGACCTACAGGTAAGCCTATAATAAGGCTTACCTGTAGGTACAAATAATATCTCCTAAGCCGGCATGGTTTAGGAGATATTTACAGTACATGCAGCCGCTCGCGCGAGCGGCGCATGCGCTCTGAAGGTCCGGGGGGGACCTTCAATTAGTTTGCCGGAGTTTGCCGGAAAAATCACTCCCGCGCGCATGCGCGGGAGTGACGTCATCGCGGCTCCGGCCAATCATCGCGCCGGAGCCGTCTCTTCCGGCCAATCAGCGCGCCGGAGCTGCCGAACCCGGAAGAGACGACGAGGGACCATGGCAGCGCCCGCAGCGATGTCCGGGGGTCCGTGTCGGGGCTTCGTTTTAAGGTAAGTTACACATAATGGGCTAGTATGCGATGCATACTAGCTCATTATGCCTTTGTCTTGCAGGTTTTTTTTTTTTATTTTTTTTTTAATTGAGTTTACAACCGCTTTAAGTCTCCAAATCTGAGACTTAGTGGATAAAAAAGTATTTATACCTGGCCCAAAGGGGGAACAGGGCAGGGGGTTTTACTCCCACATCTTTGTGATAAGAAAACCCTCGGGGAGTTATCGTTTTATTTCAAATCTACGCACTTTAAATCACTCAATAAGATACAAACATTTTTGCATGGAATCGGTGCATTCCATAAGAAGTTCGCTGTATCCAAAATGTTCCATGGCAACACTGGACCTAAAGGATGCTTATTTTCACATCCCCATTCACCTGGCTTACCAGAAGTTCTTACGACTAGCACCGAAGCTAGGGTCGGAAATCAGACATTACCAATTTCAGGCGCTGCCCTTCGGGTTATCTTTAGCCCCTCGTATCTTCACCAAGGTCTTGGGGGAAGCTTTAGCCCCGCTGAGACAGAAGTCGATTCTGATCATTCCCTACCTGGATGACCTCCTAGTAGTGGTGGACTCAAGTCAGAAACTAGAAAGGGATCTCCAGACAGTTCAGGAGTTCCTTGGGTCACTAGGATGGATGATCAACAAAGAAAAATCTTGCATAACACTCTCCCAGAGGGTGATATATCTCAGATACGAGATCTCCTCTCTGGACCAAAAGATTTTTCTCCCAAAAATCAAGGTTTTAAAGAGGTGTCAAATGGTGGATTCTTTACAAACCAACCAGTGGGTCTCACTCAGGGACATCA
>NC_138773.1:146607702-146827702 GCF_965119305.1 Pelophylax lessonae | reverse complement strand
GAAAAATATATGGTACTGGATAGACTTCGTACATGAAAACACTGTTTAAAGTGAAGAATTATTGAAAAAGTGTATATATATATATATATATATATTCAAAAGAGGAAAAATTGTATATATTGAAAAATATGTTAAATTTTTTTTTTTTTGTAAATTTAAAAATAAAAATAAAAACTGATATATGTGAAAAATATATAGAAAATGCATGGAATGTGTATAAGAAGTAATTAAACAAATAAATGTGTATATATAATGATTAAAAATATCATGTTTTAAACTGATTAGATGTAAAATATACATACACATATATATCATGTTCCAGTATTTCACAATTATAAAGACCACATAGAATATCTTGCGTATTAACACAAGATATACTCTTTCAATTCATTCCATAAACAGTGTTTAAAACCATAATAAAGAAAAGATAGAACTCACAGTGTTACAAATGTTATTGGAGCTAATTAGCAACCCAAACATATATGATTCTGTGAGAGGGGGAAGGGGATAGAAACAGGGGAAGGTTGGCCCATTAGATTAGATAGCTGGCTGCTATCCAATCCATTTAACCCATAATTGGATGGCCAAAAAAACCCCAGATGTTTGGAATCGGTTTGTGTATGGGAAATAGTATAGAGAAACAATGTATTTCCCAGTGTAACCGCTCTCTTTGCTACAATGTTCACACCCTTGTTTAAGATGTTATCACATATTTGATCTACATGTAAAATTGGCACATGTTTTTTAATAATGTGTTTTATCTCATTAAATTCCAAGCTATAGGGAAGCGCTAAAGTAACAGAAAATGTATTTTTGTTTTTATTTTTGATGTTTTTCTTTTTGTATGATTTTTTATTTTCTGTTGGCACCCTTGAGCTATTAGGATTAGACTGATAGTCTACCGCTATTTGATTAGTTGCTAATAATAAATCAGTACGGTTCCTCTGGAGGGCCAGATGGTATGCTCTGTCCAGCATCCATCTGGGATATCCTCTCTGGAGAAACCGTTGATACAGATGGACCGATTCTTTCTTAAAGGTATCAATGTCACTACAAATTCTTCTAAGTCTAAGGAACTGTCCTACCGGTATACCTTTAATTGTGTGGAGAGGATGTCCTGACTTGGCATGCAGTAAACTGTTACCCGCCTGGGGTTTTCTGTATAAGGTGGAAGTGACTTTATTACCTTCATGTTGTAGGGTCACATCAAGAAACTCTATTTTATCCGGGTTAGAAAAACCAGTAAAAGTAAGATTTAAATTATTATTGTTCAAAAAGCACACAAATGTGTCAAGGTCAATGGATCTATGGCATATGAATAGTAGATCGTCAATATAGCGAAAGTATAAAAATGTTAGTTCCCTATATGGGTTATTACCTCCAAAGATGCGGGACCTCTCCCACCAACCCATATAGAGATTGGCTAGGGAGGGTGAGAACTTGGCTCCCATCGCAGCCCTGCATCTTTGGAGGTAAAAGACATCATCAAAGGCAAAATAATTATGTGTGAGTAAATACTCAAGAACTTCCACCACAAAATCTTGTAAAACAGTAGACATTTCTGTGAAGGTTTCCAAACTGTATCTCACCGCTTCCAAAGCTAAAACATGTGGGATAGACGAGTACAGGCTGGACACATCGCATGTGATCCAGCTGTAGTCGTCTGACCATACAAACGAATCCATAATTGTTAGCAAGTGGTTGGTGTCCTTTAAGTAGCTGGGAAGTGTGTGTACTATATGTTGGAGTTGTCCATCCAACCATTCTCCCAATCGCTCGTTCAAGGATCCAATGCCCGCTACTATTGGTCGACCTTGTACTGGGTCCAATCCCTTATGGATCTTCGGTAAATGATGGAATATCGGTGTTACTGGAAACTCAGGGATCATATTTTCAAACTCTCTGATGGAAAAAGCTCCTATAGTGGCCCCTTTTTTCACCAATTTATTTAAGACAATTTTATATTTGCTGGTTGGGTCACTTTTGAGGGTTTGATAGGTTTTGGAATCCGATAATTGTCTCAAGGCTTCCGCTTTATATTGTGCTTTGTCTAAGACCACAACAGCTCCTCCCTTGTCTGCATTTTTTATGATGATTGAAGCATCTTCCTGCAGAAGTTTTAAAGATTTTCTTTCCTCTGTGGTCAAATTGTCCATATTTTACTTGACATATGAAGGTAAATTAGATGCCAATTTAAAGATATCGGTTTCAATTAGCTTTTGGAATTTATCCATTTCTACAGACCGGGATTGTATGGGATAAAATGAAGATGGTGTCTTTAAAAGGACTCGACGGGTTCCTTCTTCTCTATCAGAGTAGGATGTAGATGACTCATGGATCAAATCCTCCAACTCCGATATAGCACATTGTTCCCGAAAAGAAAAAATCGGAGCATTTATGGGGCCGTGTGTGGAAGCATTAAGATCTTGATCGGATCCTTCTATAACATCTTGATCGATATCAACATGGAAATGTCTCTTCAAAGTAAGGTTACGAATAAATTTATTGATGTGTAAAATCGTATCAAAGGGATCTAGATGTGTATGGGGACAAAAATTCAGTCCTTTGGATAATAGAGAGATCTCATTGGTTGTGAGAACTCTCTGAGATAGATTTAACACATTTGTAGACGTTATCTGCGGTGTGTCCTCAAATTGTATTGGCCATTTGAGTTTTCGCTGATGTTTCTTTCCTCCTCTCCTTGTTTTGACTTTTTTGTTTTTTTCTTTTTTGTTGGATTCCTGCCCCTCTTCTGTTCGTTTTTTGACCCATTATATGGACTAGAATTGGATCTAGATGTATGTGTGTAGTCAACAGAAGTGTCAGATGACGTATAAGCAACCGATGTATCCGTGCCTGTGGTTTCTGGATCCGAGAAACTCACTTTTTTCTTTGGATAATGACGGTTCCAAGTGTTCGGTTTTTTCCAAATATAGACATTATTTGTCTCATAATCTACTTTATCTCTCATTAATTTCTCTTTTTTACCGCTGATAGTATTTGTTTCTAACTTGTTTATTTTATCATTTAACTTGCGGTCAAGTTCTGTGAATAGAGAATTACTTTTCAATGGAGATATTTCTTCTTGTAATTTGGTGATTTCATCCTGTAACCTCTTTAGTTCCAAAGTTTTTGAGTCTATTATGAGTTTCATGAGATTAAAGGAACAGGTGGAAAGAGTGTCTGTCCATTGCTTTTTTAGTTCTTCATTGAAGAGATCAAATGTTGGAAACTTTTTTATCCGTAGACCTCTTGGAATACGTTCCACATCCAGGTATTCAGTAATTGTGGTCTTTTCCCAATAAGCCTTTATTTCTTTGACCATAAATTTTTCCAATTTATGGAATAGTGATTTTATAGAAGTTGAGCCATCTTCTCTTGTCTGTTTTAAGGTGGCGTGTGCATCGTTCCTGAGAGGATTAGTATTTAAATTTCTAAGAGTTCTACTCGTAGAAGGTTCATCCATGTCCTTGTATGCAAACTCACAGGTGTATAGATGTGTTCAAAAGCCTTGTTATTTCAAACAATGATGTATCGGAATATAAACTCCAAAAAACATGTAAATGTCCAGAAAACTCACTCACCGAGCTGGTCTGTATACACGGAGAGATAGCTGAAATCCAATTGGGAAAAGACCGCTCCAGGTGGGCTGGATGTCAGGTGCTGGTCGGATCCGTCAATCCGGAATCACATGAAGCAAAAAAAGGAGATGACCGCACTCCGATGTAAATCAAAAATTGGAGTAAAATTTATTCCACATCAAACAAATAGGCAAACTGGAACAACACACTGTGGATGCAGGACACAAAGGCAGACGCGTTTCACGACTTAGGGATGTCGCTTACTCATTGCCAGCTCCATTCTGTGTGTGCAGCTACCACAGATAAACCCATACAAGCAGCTGTAAACATTCAGGTTCATTAACTGATTGATTATCTGAATAGGTGTCGGCTACAAGTCTGTGGATTTAAAGTGCACAAACAGAATGGCCCCAAACGAAAACAAATACAAATTCAAATACACAATAATAGTGATATATGTACAAAAATACATCAATTTCAAAATATTAATTTAAGACAAAAAATGTGCATTTGTGTTGAACAAAACTCAGTATTATTAAAATACATAAATGTAATCGTGCTAAAATAAACCTGTATACAATATATGTATATGTATACTTATGTGAACTGTGAAATATTCAAAATACAAAAAACATTTTTAATAGTGTGAGTATGTATCAACAGATCGATACTCGATCAGAAAAGTTTTCTAACCGATGTAAATAAATCCCCAATATAGTGATATAAGAAACGAAGTACGTGTACCCTGTTGGAACAACATGTGAAAAACATGTGAAAAATATATGGTACTGGATAGACTTCGTACATGAAAACACTGTTTAAAGTGAAGAATTATTGAAAAAGTGTATATATATATATATATATATATATATGTATATATATATATTCAAAGAGAGCGGTTACACTGGGAAATACATTGTCTCCCAGCCTCTTTTCTACAAAAACCACCTCTTCATCATCGACATGGTTACATTGTAAGGGCAATTTCAAATGTGGAATGCAGGACTGTGTAACCTGTCCCCACATTTTGAAAAGCCCGAACTTTCAGTCTTCAAGTAGTGGGAGGAATTTTAAACTTAACAAATTCTTTAACTGTAATACAGAATATGTTATATATTTGATCACCTGCAAAGGCTGTTTGAAACAATACGTAGGTAGAACTACTAGGAAACTGAAAGACAGATTCAGGGAGCACTTAAGTGATATTCGATGTGTAAAATCAACAAATGTGGCCCGTCACTTTAATGACTTTCATGGAGGTGACACTTCACTAGTAATGATTCAAATCATAGAAAAAGTTCTAAAACCCAAGAGAGGAGGAGATTTATTCCAGATCCTCTGTAAAAGGGAGGTTTTCTGGATATTTATGCTCCGTACACGAATACCCGAAGGCTTGAACTTCGAGTGGGACGTGACACATTTTTACACATAGTATTAAAAGATATATACGTTCCATCTATATATGTTAAAATAAATATCCATATTACACATGACTTTGATAGGTGACATTTAAAGCCAATATTTACTAAAGAAATTTCAAAAATGTGTTATGTTTAGACATATGGTGTATATATATATATGTATCTATATGTTTATGCATACAAATTAAGTGGCCATATCCCATGTCCTTTATATTCTTTGTATCCATCTTCAAAGCATATAGCTTCAATGAGCCATCCATACAAGGAACGTTGCTGTGCAAAATATATATGACAGGCTTATATTGTACAGATATGCTCTTCAGTGTAATAAATTTAACACATAATTGAATATATATATATTTTCAATACAATTAGCCAACCAGTCTGTTTCTACTTCAATATAGGTTCGTCCAAGAAGATTATTTCATAATCTTTTCCTTTTTTCCCCTTGTGGAATGGGAAATAGTAGCTTTTTCAATACATATTTTTCAGTAATTGAGCATATAGAAACATTATGACTTTTTTCATCCATAATCTATAATCTGACTAGTTACGTTTAGAAATTATCTATATACCGATATATTTTATGGTTCTATTTAGAATCTGTGTTTTTGCCAGAATTGGATTAAATTGGATGTTTCTCTATACTATTTCCCATACACAAACCGATTCCAAACATCTGGGGTTTTTTTGGCCATCCAATTATGGGTTAAATGGATTGGATAGCAGCCAGCTATCTAATCTAATGGGCCAACCTTCCCCTGTTTCTATCCCCTTCCCCCTCTCACAGAATCATATATGTTTGGGTTGCTAATTAGCTCCAATAACATTTGTAACACTGTGAGTTCTATCTTTTCTTTATTATGGTTTTAAACACTGTTTATGGAATGAATTGAAAGAGTATATCTTGTGTTAATACGCAAGATATTCTATGTGGTCTTTATAATTGTGAAATACTGGAACATGATATATATGTGTATGTATATTTTACATCTAATCAGCTTAAAACATGATATTTTTAATCATTATATATATACACATTTATTTGTTTAATTACTTCTTATACACATTCCATGAATTTTCTATATATTTTTCACATATATCAATTTTTATTTTTATTTTTAAATTTAAATTTAATTATGTAACATCACACGTATAGAAATATATATATATATATGTATATATATATATATATATATATATATATATATATACAAAAAAAAAATTTTTTTTATATATTTTTTAATATATTTTTCAATATATACAATTTTTCCTCTTTTGAATATATATATATACACTTTTTCAATAATTCTTCACTTTAAACAGTGTTTTCATGTACGAAGTCTATCCAGTACCATATATTTTTCACATGTTTTTCACATGTTGTTCCAACAGGGTACACGTACTTTGTTTCTTATATCACTATATTGGGGATTTATTTACATTGGTTAGAAAACTTTTCTGATCGAGTATCGATCTGTTGATACATACTCACACTATTAAAAATGTTTTTTGTATATTGAATATTTCACAGTTCACATAAGTATACATATACATATATTGTATACAGGTTTATTTTAGCACGATTACATTTATGTATTTTAATAATACTGAGTTTTGTTCAACACAAATGCACATTTTTTGTCTTAAATGAATATTTTGAAATTGATGTATTTTTGTACATATATCACTATTATTGTGTATTTGAATTTGTATTTGTTTTCGTTTGGGGCCATTCTGTTTGTGCACTTTAAATCCACAGACTTGTAGCCGACACCTATTCAGATAATCAATCAGTTAATGAACCTGAATGTTTACAGCTGCTTGTATGGGTTTATCTGTGGTAGCTGCACACACAGAATGGAGCTGGCAATGAGTAAGCGACATCCCTAAGTCGTGAAACGCGTCTGCCTTTGTGTCCTGCATCCACAGTGTGTTGTTCCAGTTTGCCTATTTGTTTGATGTGGAATAAATTTTACTCCAATTTTTGATTTACATCGGAGTGCGGTCATCTCCTTTTTTTGCTTCATGTGATTCCGGATTGACGGATCCGACCAGCACCTGACATCCAGCCCACCTGGAGCGGTCTTTTCCCAATTGGATTTCACCCTTTGAAGCCCATTATACTGTTGGTAGCTTTCTTTTTTATTGTTGACAGATTTTGATTGTACGTCTGCCAATAGGCAAGTACATTGGTTTTTAAAATGACCTATCTGGTTACAGTAAAAGCAAAGGAGCGGTTTTCTCCTCTCAGAATTGACAAAATGGGGCCTGCCCATTTACCGTGTTCGTCCAATTCCCAAGAAAGACTCCTTCCCCTACAAGAGTGTAACGGAGCCACCGACCCACACTGTACTTGTGGTCTTCCTTGCAGTCCTGAACATAGATATCAAATCCTAGCCGCCCCCATACAAAGCTAGCCAACAACTTAGCTTGTACTGGAAATCTTCCTTTATTGAACAGTCACACATAATTTATATACAGCATGGACCTCCCCCTCCTGATCATATTGCCACACACAGGTCAGGAGTTGCCTGATTACATTATCATATGCAGATGAAATTGTATACAGAACACAGAATTAACCTGAACTAAGTATCTAGCTGTCTGGACAGAATACACATTCCACCTCATTACACAAACAATAGGGAGAGCTTGTCTGACATTGAAGTACAATACACATTAGCATAAGTGTAAATACAGACCCCATTTGAAGCAATCCAAACCATTAAGTATCTGTCTTTCACTCCCAGTGACGGTGAGTACCGCCACATATCTTCCCCCCAAAGTTAGACTAACTAGGTACCAGACCTCCAATCGGTCTGTGCCTGAGTTAGTCGAGTAACAAGTCCTAAAGAGTCAATCCATCATGGCAGCTTCCTTGACAAAGTCCCACATAGTTTGTAAGTTTGTTCCTGCAGGGCGCATGGAGCTCTCATAGCGATCAGTCTGTGGAAGTCTGGTTTGGGGAGGCCAGATTGGGCTTTTTGGTCACTCTGTGTACCTAGTAGACACAGGGTGACTTGGATATAAGATGGGCCTAGGGGGCTGAGAGAAGGGTTTTTCAACCTCTCTAAGGTAGGCTGAGTTCCACGGGCCCTCCCAATGTCTGCATCCACCCAGTACTCCAAACAAATTGTCCGGAAAACAGCATTGCTCACCCAGCCAACCCGTGCCACTCTCGTAGAACATACCCACTGCGGGGGAGAAGCGTGGACTGGCCCTTTTCCCTGGAGTCCTTTCAGCCCCTGGAGAGAAGACAGGGTGGCTGGGCTCACTCCCTCATGCTGTTGTTGACCTGGGCTGACTGCCCAGCATCCCTGGGATATAGATTTGAAGACCGCAGTCCCATCCACTACCATAGGAACTCCATCTTTTGTACGTTGAGGGCAGAGGCCAGCCACACTCTGCTCTGTTGCCAGCTCTTCTGCTGGGTTGGTGTCATCATTCTGGGGCACCAACTGCTGCTGGGAAGGGGAGTCAGCTGCTCCATCTTCTTTACCCTCATCTGGTGGTTGGGACACCTTTTCTCTGGTACTGTCTCCCAGATGTACATATCCTGGCTGGGGAGAGAAGACCGTTTCCTCCTCTCTGACTGACTGTTGAGGAGAGAGGACAACAACCTCCTCGCCCTTCTCACCCTGGGCCTCCGGAACTGCCAGAGGTGTGGGGCAGAGGTCATTGACTCTCTGTCCGGCTGCCAGCTCTTCAGCTGGGTACAGAAGTTTCACCTCTTCAGCTTGTCCTTGGGGCCAAATTCCCCAGATTCCTGGAATTCTGTAGTGGGTGCTGGGCAGAGGTTGGTAGCATTCTGCCCTATTGCCAGCACTTCTGCAGGGGACTCCACATAATCCGCTCTCGCTAACTGTTGAGGAGGGAGACTGGCTTCCTCCACTCCCAGACTGTGGATCCTTGCTGGGGAGGAAGGATGACCACCTTCTCTGAACTGTGCAGCTGCTGTTCCTTGGGCTTTTCTCAAGGAGGCTGAAGCTGCTGTTGGTGTTGGGCAGCGCACAGTGATGTTAGGCCCTGATGCCAGCTGTTCTGCAGGAAAGTACAAAAAGAGGAAGGTTTGGGACTTTGAATGAGACGTATAGATTGTCTACATCCCTGGTTCAATGAGACATGAAGGAGGGTTGAGACTTTGAATGAGGAGCAATGCAAAAAATTGGCCAAAAGTGATGAGTATGTAATAAAAATAGCAAAGTTTATTGCGACTGCCACAGCATGTAATACATGAAATACATATTGTCAATGGAATAACATAATAGAAAAACATGACATCACCAACATGAGTCATAAACCAACAACATGAAATATGGTGATACAAATAAATGCATTACAATATTGATGTTTGAAAAAAGGTATATCATGGAAAATGAATGTAGTACAAAAATTAGGTAGGTATATTCAGCACAGTAGTGGCATCACATTGCTCGATGCGTTTCGTAGACAAAGCTACTTCCTCAGGAGAGGATGCACAAAAGGTTGTCTAGAATAAATATACATCATAAGAAATAAGTAATGAACAGAAAGTGTAAATAAACTCAATCTGTGTATCAAATAATGGGACCGGAGGGGGGGAAGAAAAATGTCCCCACCAATGATGAAATGGTCTTCTCTGATTATTTACTTCGAAAATAGCATATGAAGGTGTATGATAGCTGATGGTCAGGGACTGTCAAAGCGTCCAAAACGTCCATGATGGGAAAAGTAAACATCTGCAGGAAAGTAAACTGAAAGGTCATTGGCCTTGCACACCTCTTCCTGGGTCACCGATTGTTGCAGGCATAGGTAAGCAGCACTAGGCCTGGGTGCCCGCTCTTCTGCTGTAGGCTCACTGGTATGTTCCTCCTCAGCAGAAAAATCTATTAAATCCCCAGTCTCTGGAATCGCTGAAAGTCCAGGGCATGGGCTGGGGGCACTTGGGCCCAGTGCCAACACTTTGGCAGGTGCCTTATAATCCATAACATCCTCCGATGAAAAGTCAATTAAATCTGTGATCCGTGGTTGGGGAATGAAGATGGCTTCCTCTTCTCCCATAAACTGCAGTTGGGAAGATCAGCGGGCTGCTTCATCTCCCTATCCTTTATCCAGCTGCTGTAAAGATGCATTCCTCCAAGCTCATCCTGTGCAGAAACAGGTTTGTCAAGGT
The DNA here is from genome assembly GCF_965119305.1 of Pelophylax lessonae. Lineage (NCBI taxonomy): Eukaryota > Metazoa > Chordata > Amphibia > Anura > Ranidae > Pelophylax > Pelophylax lessonae. The sequence continues at coordinate 146,817,545 of NC_138773.1, read as the reverse complement.
GAGTCAGCACTGGCTGCATCCACCATAAGACCTCCGCATCCAAAACTGTGGGCGCAGGTGAGCAAAGCACACTATTGCTGTGCCACGTTGTCGATTCTTCAGTCAGAATTTCTGGACTGTCAGCTAGTACGTCTGGATATTCCTAGGCGAGGGGAGCCCAGGCCCAGTGCTGAGCAGAATCTAGCAGCTGTCTGTAGGCTATCTCGAGCTCCCATTCCTGTTTAGCGAGAAATTCAAAATCTTCCAGTGCCCAGTGCACTTCCAAAACATTCAGCATCTGTTCTCTGTATTCCAAGATTTCCTCCAAACGCCACTCCAAATCGATCCCAAAGTCAGGGTCCTCGGACAGCCCCTCTAATAATAGCCCCAGGCTGCCATAGAAAAAGTCCCCCGTTGGGCTGTCGTCCACTTCATGGGTTCACACTTGGGTTACATACCAGCGAAGGGCTCTATAGCTCTCGTCCAACCGCATCTCCGCCTGGACCAGCCCGCTTAACTCAGCTTTCCATTCCTTGTGCGGTTGTCTCCCCAAAAACACTATTCGAACTTCGTACTGCGACCAGTACCTTTCCTGGAAGGAGGGGGGAATTTTTCCCTGGTGTGGCTGCTCACGGGCTAGCGCTTCCTCCCAGAGCTCCAAGCGGTTTGAATCTTACCATCCTAGCAGGACCTTCTCTGACACTGGTCCCCTGTACTGTATCCGCATCTCTCGCAACCTCCTTCTGAATTCCTCTTCCATGGCGGCTGGTATCTGTACTCTTCTGCTCCTTGGACCTTGGATCCCGGTGGAGGTTTGGATGTCCCAAACTGCAGGAAGCATCCCACCGCTTGCCACCAATGTAACGGAACCGCCGACCCACACTGTACTTGTGGTCTTCCGTCAGTATATGGCTTTCTTGCAGTCCTGAACATAGATATCAAATCCTAGCCACCTCCATACAAAGCTAGCCAACAACTTAGCTTGTACTGGAAATCTCCCTTTATTGAACAGTCCCACAGAATTTATATACAGCATGGACCTCCCCCTCCTGATCATATTACCACACACAGGTCAGGGGTTGCCTGATTACATTATCATATGCAGATGAAATTGTATACAGAAACAGAATTAACCTGAACTAATTATTTAGCTCTCTGGACAGAATACACATCCCACCTCATTACACAAACAATAGGGAGAGCCTGTCTGACATTGAAGTACAATACACATTAGGATTGTTGTAAATACAGACCCCATTTGAAGCAATCCAAACCAGTATCTATCTGTCTTTCTCTCCCAGTGACGGTGAGTACCGTCACAAAGAGCCCCCACTGTTACCAGAAATTCCTTTTGCAAAAACTTTAACAGTTGGCTATTAGAAATGTCAGGCTGAGCAAAACCTTTATTTTTTTAATATTTGCTGAGTAGCTTCAAGTAAATTAGGACAATTTGCTGCCTTTAATTTAAAGTATAAATTTTGAATCTTTTGTAAAAATTGTTCAATCATTAATTTGAGATCTTCAGCTACCAGATCTGTAGGGTTTTTATTAAACACTAAACACCAGGGTCTTTTCCGCTTCTATCAGCAGATTGTCGTCTTTAGAAACCTTAAGAGTCTAGTAATTTTATGTTGTCTAGCTAAACCTGTTGCTGCCCGTACAGCAGCTTTTAACCTGCTGGTCTGTGTTCTTAAATCCAACACATCAAATCCCTAAACATTATGAATTTGTACAGAGTAGTGCGAAGGAAGATATGAGAGGAAATAATGTTTTTTTCAGCCTTAACTTGTATTTGCAGTTTAGACATAAAAGTTTCAAAGGCGCAAGTATTTTGAAAAAAACCCTTTTCTCTATCGGTCATTGACTGGCGCAGTCTCTGTTCTTCATAACAGTAGGGTTATACTGCCCCCTACAGGAGTAGGACACTAGGCAGAAAAAGTTCTGGCTACGCCTATTGGCAGTCCCAGGTGGTATATCCCTTCTCTCTGCTATAGGATGTCAATTTTAATCTACCAAGTCAGGAGTAAGGACCTAGTAACTTGCTGGAATCTGTGGTTCTGGCAAAAAGTTTTTTTCTCTATCGCTCATTGACAGACGTAGCCTTCTTGATTCTCAAGAGCTGGGTTATGCGTTTTTTTTAGCACTTCACCCCTTAAGGGCCAACTCCAGGAGGAACGCTGCTACTCGAGCCTAGACCCCTGTCGCGTGCGACCTGGCGAGACGTTAAACTCACAGGGTCAGTCCCCCTCCGGCGGGACTATATCGCAGCTGACCTAGCACGGAGCTGGGGCCTGAGCGCACTTGCTGGCCCGGCTGGGGTGACCACTGGATCTAAATATCCAGCCCGTCGCCCAGATCCGGCTTAGTTGCTTCTAGATCTCACAGGAAAAAATTCCAGAATAAAAATGGATTTTTGTAAGAACTTACCGTAAAATCCTTTTCTCTTAAGCTCATTGACAGACGTAGTCTTCTTGGGGGCGGAGCCAGATGTCGCACCCCCTGGATGAAATTCCGCACCAAGGAATGAATAGCCAAAGGCTTCTGAAAGAAGATGGCTAATGCTGAGACCTGACCCTTGATAGTACTCAAGGCCAGTTTCTGCTCAACCCCTTGTTGCAGAAAAGCCAATATTCGGCTAATCGAATAAGACCGAGGACGGAACCCCAAAGGTTCACACCATGCAATGTAGGACTTCCATGTGCGATGATAAATCTTTCTGGAAGTCACTTTCCTTGCTTCAACTAGAGTAGGAATAACGGAAGCTGACAAACCTTTGTCCTTCAGCACCTGGGTCTCAATAGCCAGGCCGTTAAAGCCAGCGATCGTAAAGCAGGATGGAAGATCGGTCCCTGAGACAATAGATCCTCCACAAGTGTCGCCCAGTCCGGCATTTTTGCTTGAAGATCTCACAGGAAAAAAACACTGGAGAAAACTACCTAAAAAATGTCTTTTTCTTAAAGAAAAAAAGTCTTGCCAGGACCAAAAGATCCCAGCAAGGAACTTAGGTCCTTACTCCTGACTAGACAGAAAAAAACTGATTCCCTGTAGCAGAGAGAGGGAGGATATACCCTCAGGGACTGCCCCTAGGGTGGAGCCAGAACGTTTTGTCATTCTGCCTAGTCCTACTCCTGCGGAGACAACATAACCCAGCTCTTGAGAATCAAGAAGACTACGTCTGTCAATGAGCTTAAGAGAAAAGGATTTTACGGTAAGTTCTTACAAAAATCTATTTTCATTCTGGAATTTTTTCCTGTGAGATCTAGAAGCAACTAAGCCGGATCTGGGCGACGGGCTGGATATTTAGATCCAGTGGTCACCCCAGCCGGGCCAGCAAGTGCGCTCAGGCCCCAGCTCCGTGCTAGGTCAGCTGCGATATAGTCCCGCCGGAGGGGGACTGACCCTGTGAGTTTAACGTCTCGCCAGGTCGCACGCGACAGGGGTCTAGGCTCGAGTAGCAGCGTTCCTCCTGGAGTTGGCCCTTAAGGGGTGAAGTGCTAAAAAAAACGCCCCCTGCCTACCCCTGCATCTTCTGATGTGTCTGATTCTGATTCAGCCACCGCAGACGTGGGTCTACCTGCCGGGTCTTCTACCTCGCGCCCTGTCTCCCCTGATTGTGAGGATGACGCTTCTCCCCCTGCACTGGTTGTTTCTGTGCGTGAGACCCTAAAAATGGAGGACACAGCTGCGACTGAGGCGCAGGTGACTTTTGGCACTCACAAGTTATCCAGAGGTTTTTCCCTTTCCCACGTATTTTGACAATATGGTCAAAAAAGAGTGGGACCGCCGCAGGCATCCCGCTGGGTTCCCTAAGCGGATTGCTAGGCGCTACTCCTTTGAAGAGTCTCTTATTAAAGAGTGGACTGTGCCACCTAAGGTGGTCCCTCCAGTCTCCAAACTGAATAAAGCTACCATGATTAGAGTGGAGGATTCCCCATCCTTTAAGGATCCGGCGGATAGAAAGGCGGAATCTGTGGCCCGATATATGTACTCCCTGGCCTGGTTTGCGCTAAGACCGGTGTTTACTATTGCCCTTGTGTCACAAACTTTGACTGATTGGGCTAAGTTACTACGCCGTGACTTGGAGGGGGTAAAACTTCCCTCTGCCTTTGCGGAGCTGACGAACCAGATGATTCAGGGGCTGCAAATTCTTTGTGATGCCTCTCTGGATGCAGCTCCACTATTGGCCTGACTGTCGGTTTTGGCCGTGGTCATCCAGCATATAATTTGGTTAAAATGTTGGTCTGCGGATCAGACTTCAAAGAAGGCCTTGTCTGATCTACCTTTTCAAGGTGATCGCCTGTTTGGGGCTACCCTTGATGACATTATCAAAGGACTTACAGGGAGGTAAGAGTACCTTTCTTCCACAGGCTAACAAGGGTAAGGACCCTTGTCGTATACAGAGTCCCTCCTTTTCAGCACATAAAAAGTTTTTTCATCCCTCAGGGTCAATTGATAAGGGATCTAAGTCTTTCAAGGCCCCCTCGGGGGGCTCCAAGCGACCCTGGTCTGGAAAACAGAAGTCGGTTTTCTCCAGACCTGCAGATAAGACCCCTTCAGCCTGAAGGTGCGCCCTCACCCATACCAGGGGTGGGAAGACATCTTTGCCGGTTTCCGGACCTGTGGCTATACCAGATACATGACAAGTGGGTTCACGAGGTAATTTGGTCCGGTTACGAGATCGAGTTTTGATCCGTCCCTCTGGTAAGGTTCTTCCCTTCCAATGTGCGGCTGTCCCCAGAACGCTTACAGGCTCTCTTTGGGGCGACAGCAAGGAGTAATAGTCCTGGTTCCGTTTTCGGAACGTTTTCAGAGCTTTTGCTCAAACCTGTTTATGGTCCCCTGGAAGGAAGGCAAGGTGCGTCCAATCCTGGACCTAAAGGCACTGAATTGCTTCAAGCAAGTTAAGAAATTCAAGATGGAATCCATTCCCACGGTGTTGACTTCCCTAAATCAGGGGGATTTCCTGGCCTCCATAGACATCAAAGATGCCTACCTTCACATCCCAATATGTCCAAGACATCAACAGTTTCTGGGTTTTGCCGTGGGAGAGGATCAGTATCAGTTTGTGGCGTTACCCTTTGGTCTTGCCTCGGCTCCTCAGGTCTTCACAAAGGTGTTGGCTCCAGTCCTGGCATTTTTATGCCAGAGGGGGATATCGGTCACCACGAGAAATCTGGAGGAGTTCGGGTGGATTCTGAATCTTCAGAAGTCATCCCTGGTTCCTTCCATGAGACTGGATTATCTGGGTCTGACTGTGGGCCCGTCCTCAGCCAGGGTGTTTCTTCCTCTGGACAAACTTCAAAAACCCCATACTGAGATTCAGCTATTGCTGTCCAGCAAATGGTTGTCCCTTTGGACTTGTATGAGGGTTCTGAGACTGATGATGTTGTCCTTCGAGGCGGTACTTTTCACTCAATTTCACACGAGAATCCTCCAAAAGGAAATCCTTCTCAAATGGAACAAAGTTCCCTGGACAACCAGATCCAGCCGAGCCAGGTGACCAGGGGGTCCCTGTAATGGTGGCTTTGGTCCCCGATGCTCAAACAAGGAAAATCCTTCCTCCTCATATATTGGACAGTGATCACCATGGATGCTAGTCTGTCCAGGTGGGGAGGTTTTTTTGGCAAGCTTTCTTCCCTGGAAGAATCCAAGTTACCGATCTGTTCTGGAGTTGAGAGCGATCAGGATTTGTCTAGTCCACTGGACGGAGTACCTTCAGGGCTGTCCAGTGCGCATTCAATCGGACAATGCCACGGCCGTACCATTAATCACCAAGGGTGCACCAGACGTTTTCTTGTGGCCTTGGAGGTTACAGACATCCTTTGGTGGGTGGAATGCTTTGTTTCCGGCTCTCTCCGCCGTTCACATTCCAGGAGTGGAAAATTGGCAGTCGGATTACCTCGGTCGGCAGACCTTGGCTCCAGGGGAATGATCTCTCTATCCAGAGGTGTTCCAGCAGCTGTGCCTTCGTTGGGGCAGTCCAGACGTAGATCTGTTGGCATCTCGGATCAACTGGAAAGTGTAGAGGTTTGTGGCCCGCTCTTGGGACCCTCTTGCAGACGCCACAGGTGCGCTGGTGGCTCCGTGGGTTCAGTATCAGCTGATATATGCCTTTCCTCCACTCAAGTTTCTGCCAAAACTACTTTGCAGGATTAAGGCGGAAGGGATTCCGATCATCCTTGTGGCTCCGGACTGGCCTCGCCGAGCTTGGTACACCGACTTGTTCAGGCTTGTCGCTTTACAGTTGCTGGCTTTGACGGCTTGGTTGTTGAAAGCCAGGTGCTGAAGGACAGGGGATTGTCTGCTGCAGTGATTCCCACTCTGCTTAAAGCGAGAAAAGCGACTTCTAGAAAGATCTATCATCGTACGTGGAAGTCGTATTTTTCGTGGTGTGAGTCTCTTGGGGTTCCCCTTCGCTCTTATTCAGTGGCTCGGATCTTGGCTTTCCTTCAACGGAGAGTTGATCAAAAATTGGCCTTGAGTACTATCAAGGGACAAGTTTCAGCCTCGCCAATTTTCTTCCAAAGGCCATTATGCCTCCCATTCCCTGGTGCATAGTTCTATCCAAGGGGTGCGACACTTGGCTCCTCCAGTGAGACCCCCCCCGTTGCCACCTTGGGATCTTAATTTGGTGCTGTCGGTTCTCCAGAAACCTCCCTTTGAAAATATTCGGGAGATTCCCCTGCTTACCTTATGTCAGTAGGTGGCCTTCTTGGTGGCTATTACGCAGGGTATCGGAACTGGCAGGGTTGTCCTGTCATTCTCCCTATCCGGTGGTTCACAGGGATAGTGTGGTGCTTTGTCCGGATCCGTCCTTCCTTCCGAAGGTGGTCTCCAGTTTCCATTTAAATGGGGACATTGTGTTACCCTCCTTGTGTCCTAACCCTAAACATCCTAAGGAATTTTCACTGCATACTTTGGATGTGGTTCGGGCAATCAGGATGTACTTGGTGACCACAGGTAAGTCCCCCCGCCACAATCGATCATCCGGTCGCTGGCAGCTTACCCCCCGCCCCCACCGTCGGCCTAATGCCCGGTCCTAACCCCCAGGGGTAGGTTCAAGTGCCCCAGAGTCCCAGTAAGTGAGGGGAGAAGGGGGAAAGGGGGGTGCATGACAGGACAGAGGTGAAAACCGGGGGTCTGACCATCCTAAGGAGGGGCCCACGTTCACCCCAAAACCCACCAGGGGAGAGGGGGGGAACAATTACCCGCCATACCTGGAACAGGCGGGCACCACCTCTAGACAGAACCCCTCTCCACCAAAGTGGGGGGCTGTCAACCAATAGGAACGCTGCGACTCGAGCCTAGATCCGGTTGCATGCAACCTGGCGATACGTTAAACTTGCAGGGCCAGTCCCCGTCCGGTGGGACTATGTCACAGCCGACCTAGCACGGAGCTGGGGTCTGAGCATACTTGCTGGCCGGCTGGGGTGACCACTGGATCTATATATTCAGCCCGTCGCCCGGATCCGGGTTAGTTGCTTCTAGATCTCACAGGAAAAAAATCTGGAGGAAAAAAACGAACTAGAAAAAAACGAACTAGAAAAAAACGAACTAGAAAAAAACTTTGCCAGGACCACAGATTCCGGCAAGGAACTAGGTCCTTAATCCTGACTAGGCAGAATAAAATTGGCATCCTAGGGCAGAGAGAAGGGATATACCCCCTGGAACTACCCATAGGCATAGCCGTAACTTTTTTTCTCACAAAAGAATTGGGGGGCTACACTAACCCAGCTTGTAAGGCCAAACTAAACAACACACCTCAGGAAATACCGCCATGGCTAACAGAAGATAGACTTAGAACTAAACTAGAGAAACTTAACATAAATAAATCACCGGGACCGGATGGCTTTCACCCGAGGGTTCTTAAAGAGCTCAGCCAGGTGATTGCCAGACCATTATTCTTGATCTTTAAGGATAGTTTACAGACGGGTATGGTGCCAGCTGATTGGAAAAAAGCCAACGTGGTACCAATATTTAAAAAGGGGCAGAGATATATCCCGGGTAACTATAGGCCGGTCAGCCTAACATCAGTAGTCTGCAAGATTTTGGAGGGGATGTTAAGGGACCACATACAAGACTTTAGTAATGAAAACGGTATTATTAGTAGTAATCAGCATGGATTTATGAAAAATCGTTCTTGCCAAACCAATCTATTAACCTTCTACGATGAAGTGAGCTGCCACCTAGATAAAGGTAAGCCTGTGCATGTGGTGTACCTGGACTTCGCAAAGGCCTTTGACACCATTCCCCACAAACGCTTACTGTTCAAATTAAGGAAGGTAGGTATGGACCATAAGGTGAGTACATGGATAGAGAACTGGCTCCAGGAGAGGTTGCAAAGGGTGGTGATTAATGGGGAGTACTCAGATTGGGCGGGTGTGGAAAGCGGGGTCTCCCAGGGTTCTGTCCTGGGGCCAATACTGTTTAATTTATTCATAAATGATCTAGAGGAGGGGATATCGAGTAAAATCTCAGTATTTGCGGATGATACTAAACTAAGCAGGCCAATATCTTCTGGGCAGGATGTGGAAACCTTACAAGCGGACCTGAACAAAATTATGGGGTGGGCAACTACATGGCAGATGAGGTTTAATGTTGAAAAATGTAAAGTAATGCACCTGGGTGCCAGAAACCAGAAAGCAAGCTACTCACTGGGGGGGGGGGGGGGGGGGGAACCTCTGGGTGAGTCTAGGATGGATAAGGACCTGGGGGTACAGGTAGACAACAGGCTTGGCAGTGGCATGCAATGCCAAGCCGCTGCAAGCAAAGCCAACAGAATACTGGGATGCATAAAAAAGGGGATTCACTCCAGAAATAAAGAGATTATTCTCCCACTCTACAAGACTCTGGACCTGCCACATCTGGAGTATGCTGTCCAGTTCTGGGCACCGGTCCTCAAGAAGGATGTGCTGGAACTGGAGAAAGTCCAGAGAAGGGCAACAAAAATAATTAGGGGAATGGAGGACATCAGCTATGAGGAAAGACTACAAGCACTGAACTTATTCTCTCTGGAGAAGAGACGATTGAGGGGGGATATGATATCAATGTACAAATATTGTACTGGCAACCCTAGCATATGGAAAAACCTGTTCAGAGAAAGGAAATACAATATGACACGTGGCCACTCACTAAAACTAGAGGAAAGGTGGTTTAACCTTAAAATACGCAGGGGGTTCTTCACTGTGAGAGCAGTAAGGATGTGGAATTCTCTTCTGCAAACAGTGGTATCAGCAGGGAGCATTGATAGTTTCAAAAAGCTATTAGATGGGCACCTTAAAGACCACAACATAGGGGCGTGTCCAAGATGGCCACCGGAGTGGACGCTAGGTAAGAGAGCTCCTTGTGGATCGCCGCTGCTTGCCTGGTCCCTGCGCCTGCTGACCCTCTAGAGCTGCTTTCCCGACTCGTGCTGTAGTAGGTGACGGTAATGCGCCGCAGCTCCCAGTCCTCTCACCACCCGAAGTCTGGTAAACCCTCCTCCTCTGCTGTCCACAAGGCCCTTCCCGCCAGCAGCTCCAACATGGCGTCCCAGACGGATGGTGCGGACCCGGCCCAGTGCGACTCTGACCACTTCACCGCCCTGATGCTAGCTATTAACACCTGCCAAGCCACCCTCACGGGTAAGATTGACTCTATCCAGTCAGATATCGGTCTCCTGCGGAGGGACATGGACAAATTCCGCACCCGCATGACGGAGGTGGAGCGCAGGGTTGGGGAGGCGGAGGACACTATTTATGGTCATCATGGCATCCTCCACACCCTGAAGGTTAAGGTCAAGGCTTTGGAGTCAAGGGCGGAGGATGCGAAAAATAGGAATAGGCGGAATAATTATCTGGATGGTGTCAGGAGACTAGCCAGAGGAGAGTTGCCCGTAGGCCTGGCATGGTGGCCAATTTCCAATATGGCCGCACTCGCACAAATGCACGCACACGTATTGCGAACGCACGTTCACTACGGCAAAGACGTGTGTGTTCTGGCTCACACAATGCTTGTCAGATCTTGGCGCCCTCTGGCCTTTAAAAGAGGGACTACAGCACATGGACATTGCTGACTGATCTTCAGCTTCCTGCTTCCTGTTCCTGTGTGTGTGCTTATGCTTCTGATCATCTGTTACCGACCCGGCCTGCCTTTGGATACCTCTTGTCATTTCCCCAGCTCTGACCTTGGATAGCCCATGGATCTGCTCTTGTCTCTTGTCCTGTGTATGACTTCGGCTTGCCTGACTACGTCCCTGCTCTTCTGTCTGCTGACTACTGGCTTACTGACCTTGGCATCCATCTCTGACTACGTTTCCTGCTTCACCCTGTCTGCTGTGATCCACCTTGGTGCCTACCTGCGGTACCCAGCCTGTTGTACCCACCTGCAGTACTTACCTGTTGCTCCAGCCTGCAATACCTATTTGCCATATCCAGCTTACTGGAGCCACTACAATCTGTGTCCTGCTGTGTGCAGTCTGCATCATCATCAGCTCCACTGGGTCCTACTGCTCACCTCATCTGGTATCCACCTGCGGAGAGATCTCCACACCTGCATCTCTCAATCCGTGGCACAGCCGGCAATCCCTGCTTCTTTGGGCTTCGTGTTCCCTGTTTCCACCTTCAGGGACACCGAGCACCTAGCCGCAAGGAGAGCCCTCTCAGCATTTCGGCTTCAGGACCAGGTTCGTGACAGTATCAGTCAGCCAAAAGATGTCTGAAGCCGACAGAGGTGCGTCTCCATTAGAAGCTCTGTGCCAACAAGTCGCAGCCATCACGCAAGCGATAACAAATCTGCAAGAAGACTATGATCAATTGGAAGGTCGTCTGCAGAGTCTATACTCTACTCCTTTTCCTACCGACCAGAACCCGGCAAATACAGCCCCAGCCTCAGCTTCTGCTGCCTCTAAACGCACAGCTGTCGCACCAACGATAGTGGTACCTCCACCTGAACCAAGGGTCCCCATACCTGAACGTTTCTCTGGGGACCGAAGAAAGTTCAGGGCTTTTAAAAACGCTTGCTAGTTGTATCTAGCTCTGCAACCACAGACTTTTTCTCTCGAAACCGTTAAGGTTGGCTTTGTCATTTCTCTGCTCACATATGAACCACAATCCTGGGCCCATTATCTTTTGGAGCAAAAGAACCCGGTCCTCAACTCAGTCTCAGCTTTCTTCGAAACTATGTCGCAACTTTACGACGACCCCCAGCGAATGGCCACGGCCGAGGCAGCCCTACACACACTACAACAAGGGTGCCGGCCTGTTGAGGACTATACAGCTGAATTCTACAAATGGTCAGCAGACACCGGCTGGAATGAGGCCGCATTAAAGTACCAGTTTCGGCCCGGCCTATCTGAAGCACTTAAAGACGAGCTGGCTCGAGTCGACACCCCTGCCACTCTGGAACACCTTATCAAACTGTCCATCTAGCTTGATCGCCGACTGCGGGAGAGACGATCTGAACGAATTCAGTCCTCCAGACCTATCTGGATGCTACCCAGAGTTCCCCCAGCAATCCACTCTATGCCTATTACCTCTTCTTCCTCAACACCCCTAGAGGGGGAACCAATCCAGATTGGACTGATGCATTCTGCCCTAACTCCCGAAGAAAGGACACGCCGTCGGCAAGCCAACCTTTGCCTCTACTGTGGAGGGGCTGGACATTTTCTTTGTAATTGCCCTGTGAGACCCAGTAAGCCCCGGCTTCCTGGCCCTGCCTACTCTCCAGTCTCCGGGATTCACCCAGCTCACCTACTTCTACCCATCTCGCTACAGGTGGCGGATAGGGAAATCAAGTTTCAGGCCATAATTGACTCCGGTGCTTGCAGTTGCTTCCTAGACCTTGCTCTGGCCAAGAAATTTAGCATTCCGCTTAGACCTAAGAGACTGAGCCTTACTGTTCACCTGGCAGATGGCACCATCCCCACATCTGGGCCCGTCACCCAAGAGACTGAACCTATTATTACTATAACTGACTCTGAACATCAGGAATTCCTGTGCTTTGATGTCCTTCGCCCCCCCATATTTCCTGTGATATTGGGAATCCCCTGGCTGCGAGCCCATAACCCCAGGATTGACTGGTCTAAGGGGGAGATCATATTTTCCTCTGCCTACTGCCGCCAACAATGTTTTGTACCGGAGTCCCTGAGCTCTTCCAGTTGCATGACCATCCAATCAGTATCTGATAACAGCCAGCTTGTCCCATCCAGCTACCACAACTTTCTAGACGTGTTTGATAAGAGGAGAGCCGATGTCTTGCCACCGCATCGGCCCTATGATTGTCCCATAGAATTGCTGCCAGGTGCAGAAATTCCCTTTGGCCGGATATTCCCGTTATCCGAGATGGAATTGGAAGCTCTACGTCTCTACATTGACGAAAATCTAAACAAAGGATTTATTCGTCCATCCTCTTCCCCAGCAGGCGCGGGGATCTTCTTTGTCAAAAAGAAGGACCACACACTTAGGCCCTGTGTGGACTACAGAGAATTAAATAAAATTACTATTAAAAATCGATATCCACTTCCCCTAGTACCAGAACTTTTTCAAAGATTTAGGACTGCCCAAGTTTTCACAAAACTAGATCTCCGGGGTGCTTATAATTTAGTCCGGATTAGAGAGGGGGATGAGTGGAAGACAGCTTTCCGAACCCGCTTCGGACATTTTGAGTATCTTGTCATGCTCTTTGGATTGGGTTAATGCCCCAGCAACTTTCCAGCATTTTGTAAATTACATCTTTAGAGAATGCCTGGATCACTTTCTGATTGTGTATCTTGACGATATTCTTATTTTCTCCGCATCACTCGAGCTACACCGTGTACATGTGAAGAAAGTCTTATCTACACTTAGAAAACATGGACTCTATGCTAAAGCAGAGAAATGTGAGTTCGAGAAACAAGCCATCCAATTCCTGGGGTTGGTAATATCCACCAATGGAATCGCCATGGACCCCCAGAAGGTGTCTTCTATTCTTGAGTGGCCTGCTCCAGTGGATAAAAAAGGAATCCAAAGATTTGTAGGATTCGCTAATTTCTACAGAAGGTTCATCAGAGGGTTCTCAGCCATCATCGCCCCCATCACTCAATTGACACGACAACACTCTCGATTTCAGTGGTCTCAGGAGGCCCAGGAAGCCTTTGATAAACTTAAAGCCCTGTTCACTTCTGCTCCAGTATTACAGCACCCAGAACCCACTCTACCCTATGTCCTGGAGGTAGATGCCTCGGAAGTTGCTACTGGAGCAATCTTATCACAGTGCCAAGGGCCTAAAGCTTTGCTCCACCCAGTAGCCTTCTTTTCAAAAAAAATTAAGTCAAGCAGAAAAGAATTATGATGTCGGTGACCGGGAGCTGTTGGCCATCAAGGCGGCTTTAGAAGAGTGGCGATACCTGCTGGAGGGTGCAGCCCACCCTGTGATGATCTTTACCGATCACAAAAATTTGGAATACCTCAGGACTGCCAAACGGCTTAGACCCCGGCAAGCACGGTGGGCCCTGTTTTCTCCCGTTTTAACTTTCACATTACTTATCGGCCGGGGTCCAAGAATAGCAAAGCTGACGCTCTCTCTCGAATGTTCCCGGAAACTCCTGAAGTAGCATCTTTCAGCACAATCCTGTCCTCCCAAAATTTTTTACTAATACTACCTAATCTAAAGTCAGTCATACAGCTAGCATCTGCTCAATGCCTGGAAACTGAAGTTTCAGCTTTAAGGAAGCAAGATGGATTCTTCTGGCATAACGATAAAATTTTTGTACCACAAGAGACCAGGACTTTAGTCCTTAAAGCATGCCATGATCATCAGCTAGCCGGTCATTTTGGGGTACACAAGACCATCAAACTTGTCCAACGGTCCTTCTGGTGGCCAGGCTTGAGCCAGGACTGCAAAGATTATGTTGGTTCCTGCACAACTTGCCTTCGCAGCAAAGGGAGTAACACTAAAGCCTGGGGCCTGTTAAGACCGTTACCGGTCCCGGACCTTCCCTGGAAAATGCTGTCCATGGACTTCATTGTGGATCTACCCCCTTCTGAGGGATTCACTTCCATTTTTGTAATAGTAGAACGATTGTCTAAAATGTCACATTTTGTACCGATGGTGGGCACTCCCTCTGCCGCAGACACCGCCCATGCCTTTATAAAGGAAATAGTAAGGCTCCATGGTCTGCCCAGAAACATAGTCTCTGACAGAGGAGTACAATTTACCTCCAGATTCTGGAGAACTCTTTGTAGAGCCTTAGACATTGACGTCTGCCTATCCTCGGCCTACCACCCCTAAAGCAACGGCCAGACGGAAAGAACCAACCAAACCTTGGAACAGTACCTTCGATGCTTTTCCACTTTCTCACAAGATAATTGGATATCTCTGTTACCCTGTGCCGAATTTGCCTATAATAACTCAGTTCATGCTGCCACCAACCAGACTCCATTCTGGGCCAACTACGGGTACCATCCATCCTTTCTACCTGACGTGTTGCCTGAAAGTCCTGTGCCCGCAGTTCAAGACAGATTATCCTTCATCTTAACCAACTATCAGGTTCTTCAGGAAGCCATTTCAAAAGCTCAGGAGGATTATAAAAGGTACTATGATAAGAAGAGGAGGGGGAATCCAGTTTTGAAAGTTGGAGACAGGGTCTGGCTATCTACGGCTAATTTGAAACTCCCTTGCCCTTCACGAAAGCTGGGTCCAAGGTTCATTGGGCCATTTGAGATAAGGAGAGTGATAAATCCTGTGGCCTTTGAACTGACACTTTCACAATCTTATAAAATCCACCCAGTTTTTCATGTGTCTCTTCTGAAACCTGCTTCTTCAGACCGTTTTCCGGAAAGAGAAGACCCACCACCACCACCGGTTACAGTGGGCGAAGATACTGAATTTGAGGTAGAAACAATTCTTGATTGCAGGAAGAGAGGAAGGCAAACTCAATATCTTGTCAGATGGAAAGGTTACCCCCCTGAAGAGAATTCTTGGGAGCCCGAAGGGAATATTCATGCTCCCAGATTGTTGCTGGAGTTCTTCAACAGAAACCCTGAAAAGGTATCGCGTTTGGGCATCCGGAGGCTGCCCGTAGGGGGTGGGCACTGTCAGGAGACTAGCCAGAGGAGAGTTGCCCGTAGGCCTGGCATGGTGCCCACTTTCCAATATGGCCGCACTCGCACAAATGCACGCACACGTATTGCGAACACACGTTCACTACGGCAAAGACGTGTGTGTGCTGGCTCACACAATGCTTGTCAGATCTTGGAGCCCTCTGGCCTTTAAAAGAGGGACTGCAGCACATGGACATTGCTGACTGATCTTCAGCTTCCTGCTTCCTGTTCCTGTGTGTGTGCTTATGCTTCTGATCATCTGTTACCGACCCGGCCTGCCTTTGGATACCTCTTGTCATTTCCCCAGCTCTGACCTCGGATAGCCCACGGATCTGCTCTTGTCTCTTGTCCTGTGTATGACTTCGGCTTGCCTGACTAAGTCCCTGCTCTTCTGTCTGCTGACTACTGGCTTACTGACCTTGGCATCCATCTCTGACTACGTTTCCTGCTTCACCCTGTCTGCTGTGATCCACCTTGGTGCCTACCTGCAGTACCCAGCCTGTTGTACCCACCTGCAGTACTTACCTGTTGCTCCAGCCTGCAATACCTATTTGCCATATCCAGCTTACTGGAGCCACTACAATCTGTGTCCTGCTGTGTGCAGTCTGCACCATCATCAGCTCCACTGGGTCCTACTGCTCACCTCATCTGGTATCCACCTGCGGAGAGATCTCCACACCTGCATCTCTCAATCCGTGGCACAGCCGGCAATCCCTGCTTCTTTGGGCTTCGTGTTCCCTGTTTCCACCTTCAGGGACACCGAGCACCTAGCCGCAAGGAGAGCCCTCTCAGCATTTCGGCTTCAGGACCAGGTTCGTGACAGGTGGTTGGCCTCCCTGAGGGGGCTGAGGGTCCGGACCCTGCATCCTTCACTGAGAGCCTGCTGCGCTCCCTCCTCCCTCAGGCACAGTTCCTCCCCTTTTTCGTGGTAGACAGGGTGCACAGAATGCCTGCGGCCCGTAGCCCCCCGGGATCCCCGCCACGCACATTTATTTTTCGCCTCCTTAATTTCCGTGACAGGGCTCTGGTCCTGAGGGAAGCTAGGAAATTGTACTCCCTGCACTTTGAGGCGGCTAAGCTGATGATATTCCCTGACTACTCTGTGGACACGCAAAGGCTCCGCCGCTCCTTTGATCATGTTAAGCTGGATCTACGCAACCGGAAAATAAAGTACAGCATGCTTTTTCCTGCTCGGCTGCAAGTACAAGACGGGGAGTCTGTCCGGTTCTTTACCTCGCCAGATGAGGCCTCACGCTGGATTGAAACCCTCCCTAGGACCTGAACCGTCTCTTCTTTGCCATCTGTTGTTCGCTCAATTGGAGGGACCGCTGTAATCTGGCTGTGACCTGGGAACTTTTATTTTTTCTTTTCTCCCCTGACTGCAGTTACCTGTTCTGTTGGCCCTCCTGTCGGTGTCTTCCAGGCCTCTTCTCTGTTATCCTCCTACACTGCCTTGGACCTGGTATTCCTGGATGCACTGTTCACTGTTGCTACTCTTTCTGACGTTGTCTGCAATCAAGTTTTGTGCCCTTGAATCCTTCCGGGAGACTTGCCATCCTGCAGGGACCGTGTCTCTGTTATTTTCCCACTCTACATGGTGATCCACGTTGGGGCCTGGACTCTGGAACTTGGCCTCACATCACCCTTCGGGGTGCCACTGTTCATTCCCCCGTATGGCAGTTGCCATCCTGGTTTGGGGCTCTGAGGCGCGCCCAGGTTTGGGGGGTTGCGTGGGGTGGGGGGGGGGGTTGTTTTATCTGTTTTTTCTGTTGGGGTTTATCATGACATGCTCTCTTTTGTGGGTACCTCTTTTGCAACGATGGTCTCCTGGGTTGCTCCTGCTGGCCTGGAGCCACCCCCTTTTCCTGCTCCTGTTCTTTGGTGCGGTGTTCCTTACCCTTCCCTCCTTCCTAACTGATCCTGGGGTTCGGGTGGAGATCCAGGCCCCCTTGAGCCATTGTTCCCTGCTGCTATGGCCCCCCTAGTCATTGTGTCCTGGAATGTCCGGGGTCTTAACTCCAAATTTAAACGCTCTCTTATGTTTGACTATCTTAAGAAATACCGCCCTCATATCTGCATCCTCCAGGAAACCCACCTAGTGGGCAGCAGACTCCTTTCGCTTAAAAAAAAACGTGGGTGGGCTCCCACTACCACTCCACCTACTCTTCATACTCAAGAGGTGTCAGTGTCCTCGTCCATAAATCCCTACAGTTTGTCCTCCTGGATCTCCACCTCGACCCTGGGGGTAAATATGTTGTATTACATGCAATGTGTGACAGGCTTGAAATAGTTATTGCAGGGATCTACAATCCCCCCCCCCCCCCCCAGCCACTATGTCCCTTCTCCATACGCTGACCCCGATGCTTATATAATGGTGTAATTTCTGCGCTAATCAATTGAAATAATTATTAATACACAAAATTATTATGATAAGCTGCTGCACAAAAGAATCATAGAAAAACCAAAGTGAAATGAAATCAAAAAAATGTGCTGCGCTAAAATATAGTGAATGTGAATTCACCAAAACAAATATTCAAACTTATTTCCAAAGTGAAAAAAACAACTGAAAATAATCAGTAATCTGTGATATCACCAAATAATAAATACCATATGTGCATATAGTGAGACTGAGAATTTATCACGTGTAACAAAGCAATCTGTGCAAAATAAGAAAGAAAATATGAAAAACAGGAGGATATTTAAATCCCAATGAAGTCCATAGTAAAAAAACACAGAGGTGGTTTCAGGAAGATCAGCCACAAGGTCCCAGAAATTACATCCACACGACACTTTATGAGGATAGGGAGGACACCGATGTGCAAATCACCAAAAAAAACCCAGATGGCTGCTTACCAGAGGAAGTTGGTCTCTCAAACTAATGAGTGGACCAAAATGAGCTTCTGTGTAATACCAAGGATGGCCACAGGATGTCTCCTTATAGACTCAAATGCGATATCCACATCACGACAACAGCGGAAAAAGAGTCAGACGTGACGTGACCACGCCCCCAACAGCCGGCTACCAAAAGACATCTAGACCGTGGGAGATGTTTGTTCGCTCCTAGTGCGGTACTCTTCAGCTGCTACATGCCTTGACATTCAACTGAAATGTGAGTGTATTACCTGCTTTTAACACAAATAAACGGTTTTATATGGAGTTACGCTATGTCCCTGTTTATACTTTTTTCCCTGTTGTCGTGATGTGGATATCGCATTTGAGTCTATAAGGAGACATCCTGTGGCCAATCTTGGTATTACACACAAGCTCATTTTGGTCCACTCATTAGTTTGAGAGACCAACTTCCTCTGGTAAGCAGCCATCTGGGTTTTTTTTGGTGATTTGCACATCGGTGTCCTCCCTATCCTCATAAAGTGTCGTGTGGATGTAATTTCTGGGACCTTGTGGCTGATCTTTCTGAAACCACCTCTGTGTTTTATTACTATGGACTTCATTGGGATTTAAATATTCTCCTGTTTTTCATATTTTCTTTCTTATTTTGCACAGATTGCTTTGTTACACGTGATAAATTCTCAGTTTCACTATATGCACATATGGTATTTATTATTTGATGATATCACAGACCCCGATCCTTGCCCAATACCCTTCTGCCCTGGTGCTGGTGGCGGGGGACTTTCACATGCCTCCGATCCCTTCGGTGGACAGAGTGGAGAGTGATCCGGCAGGGAACTCCCCACTTTCTCATTGGGCTGAAGTCTATGGCCTCTGGGATGTCTGGCGGTGGAAGCATCCCCACGAGCGGCAGTTCCCCTGCCACTCTGCCACCTATGCTACTTTCTCCTGTATAGACCTCATGTTGGTTAGCAATCCCTTCCTGGCTCTCACCCTTGAGGCCTCCATCCTCCCTAGGGGCATCTCGGACCATGCTCCTGTGCTCCTGCGGCTCGGCACGGACACGTCTCCTGGGCTATGCCTTTGGTGGCTGAATCGGTTCTGGGTGATGGATGAGAGGGTGGCCCCGAGGGTGACGTCTGAACTCCTGGACTTCTGGGTTCACAACGAGGGCACTGCAGACTCGGCCACGACCTGGGATGCCTTCAAGGCCTATACTAGGGGCCAGGATCAAAAGAATCCTCCCTGGAGCTGGAGGACCTAGAGTCCAGGGCCCAGAGACAGGAAGCGGACTATGTGGCCACTGGTAATAGGGAGACCTATGCTTCCCTGACAATGACCTATAAGGAAATCGCCCTCCTCCGCACTGCCTCCTGCAAAAAATTGGTGCTCTCCCAAACACAGCGTATCTTTGAACAGGGTAAGCGGACGGGCAAACTGTTGGCATGGTTATCCAGGGAACGCTCGACCACTACCCACATAGCTCGTATTAGGGGGGACGACGGCTCTAACTGTTCAGACCCTAGTCAGATTAACGACTGCTTTGCTAGATTTTATGCCCAGCTCTACGCCTCTAGGGTGGACTATACTACTGCTGAGTTGGACTCCTTTCTCTCCCTCATTGACTTCGCTGAGTTGTCTACTGACGCTGCAAAACGCTTGGAGGCCCCCTTTACTCTGAAGGAGGTCCAGACGGTGATCGGCTCCTTGCAGACGTGCAAAACCCCCGGCCCCGATGGGCTTCCGTCGGAATTTTTCAAGGCCAATGAGGATGTTCTCCTGCCCCACTTCCATGGCCTGGTGAAGGAGGTGGCTGACTTAGGCGCCCTTCCCCAGTCCATGGCTGAGGCGGTGATTGTGGTGGTGCCTAAGCCTGGCAAGGATCCTGAATTGTGCGGGTCTTATAGGCCGATTTCCTTGCTCAATGTTGATGCCAAGATATTTGTTAAACTCCTGGCTAATCGCCTCAATTCGGTGATTTTATCCCTTGTCCACAGGGATCAAACTGGTTTTATGCCGGGCAAGGGCACTGACATCAATCTCCTCCACCTCTTTACCAATTTGGCTTATGTGGGGGACACTGCTTCTACGGGACTTGTGGCCTCACTAGACGCAGAGAAGGCCTTTGACTTCGTGGAGTGGGGCTTTCTCTGGCGGGTGCTTCGTTGTTTCGGGGTGGACGCTAAATTTATTTTCTGGATCCAATTCCTTTACAACAATCCCAAGGCCCAGGTGCGGATGAATGGTATTCTTTCTCCCTCTTTTGGGCTGGGTAGAGGGACCCGACAAGGTTGTCCGCTCTCCCCCTCCCTGTTTGCTTTGGCACTGGAACCTCTCGCTATTCTGATAAGAGCCCTCCCTTCTATTGCGGGGATCCCGGTGGGTCCCCTGCTGGAAAAGATTTCCCTCTACGCAGATGACACTCTACTTTACCTCCCGGATGCTGGGGACTCTCTCGCTGCGGCCCTTGAGATTATAGATATGTTTGGTAGATTCTCAGGAGTCCGGATTAACTGGAATAAGTTCCTACTTTTCTCGCTGTCACCAACGCCGCCGCCCTCTGTGCCCTCCCTCCCGTTGTCCTGGGTCCCGAAATTTAGATACCTGGGGATTGAGGTGCAAAGGGACCTCTCCTCCTTCCTGTCAGATAATTTGTACCCTGTGCTCCAACAACTTATACTTCGCTGTCAGGCCTGGAAGACGCTTCCTCTCTCCCCTGTAGGTAGAATTAATCTTATTAAGATGACCTTTCTTCCTAAGTTCCTCTACATTTTCCGTAATACCCCGGTCCCCATCCCCTTATCCTTTTTTCGTAAATTGGACGCGGTCCTGTCCGCCTTTATTTGGTCTGGTTCTGTCCCGCGGATTGCAAAACATACTCTTCCATTGCCACTTTCGCAGGGAGGACTGGCATTGCCCTCATTCCGTCAGTACTACTGGGCGGCGGTCTTGGTGACAGTGAGATGGTGGTTTGCCCAAACTCGTTCCAACCATGCGGTTAACCTCGAGGCGGCCATTCTGGGCTCCTACGTGGCGCTCAGTAACTTGGTGTTTTGAGGTCCTAAGGCGCACCCTAATGTAACTGTCCCAATGCGCACCACGGTGGTGGTCTGGAGGCAGGTGTCGGAGGCGGTCTCGGGTTGTGGGGATATCTCCCCCCATACTCCCCTTTGGGGGAACCCTCACCTCCCTCATTTTTATTCCATCCCTGACCCAGCTCTTTGGGCCAGATTTGGAATCAAGAAATTGGAACATATCATGCTGGAGGGTACTCTGCACTCGTTCGATGAACTTCAATCCTCCTTTGCACTGTCCCGTTTATGTTTTTCCGCTTCCTTCAGCTTAGACACGTGTACTCGATGCAATTTCCTACTCCGCCCCAGGTGACTCCACATACTGTGGAACGTTTCCTTATCTCCAAGAACGCAGATAGGTTGCTTTCCTCGATCTACCTCAGGATCTCGACCTATGACTCTGTAGCTTTGACCCGACTCTTTGACGCCTGGCAGGGGGACATCCCTTCCTTGACAACAGATGACTGGGAGGAAGGCCTGCAGAACTATATTCCACTGGTCATCTAAGCTAGAGATCGTTATATCCAACTCCGCTTCCTACATAGAGTATACTATACCCCGCAAAAGCTGGCCCGGATATATCCCACTAGGTCTGACCACTGCCCCAAATGCCAGTTGGCCCTTTATACTTGTGGCGTGGTCCTGCCCTTTGGTCCACGACTTCTGGAGGGTGGTTGCAAGGGAGCTGTCCGCCATGACGACCTGGTAAGTCCCGTTAAACCCCAAGATTATCCTCCTGGGTATTGCTGATGACCTCCCTGCGGGGAAACATGCTAAACTTTTTGTTTTTTATGCTGCTTTTTATGCAAGAAAAACTTTGCTTGCCAACTGGAAGAATGCTGATCCTCCTACTGTGTCCCAGTGGCGGAAGGTGGTTGATGCGGTCCTCCCCTTTATAAACTGACCTATATGTCCAGAAAATGCCCTAATATGTTCGATAAGATCTGGGGGCCATGGCTGGCTTGCTAGCCCTGTTCCCTTCTACTTGCTGGTGACGGGGGTTCGGCCCTCTAAACTACATACCTGTCTCTATCTAGCCCCTCTTTTCCCCTTGTTTCCCCCCCCCCTCTTTGCTCTGCCTATTCTCCCTTTTCCCCGCTTCCCTTATTCTATTTTTATTTTCTGTACAGTGTCGGTGCCACCCCTTCGCTGCCTCTCCCCCCCCCCCCCCCCTGCTCTCTCCCTCTCCTCTTCCTCCTCAGCACTGTGACATGTCAAGATTGCACTATTGTTGTATTTGAACATTCCTACCCCTAAGTGCATTTCTAGAGTCTTATTGCTATAGCTCCTCTTGATTTGTAATCCCGAAGTTTGTGTTCTGGTTTTGGTTGGATGTACCTTGTTTTTTGTATGTCCTTTGTTTTGCAATTAAATAAAAACTTTTCTGTTAAAAAAAAAAAAATACCACAACATACAGGGGTATACAATGTACGGTTAACAGCAAACACACACACACACATCATAGGTTGAACTGGATGGACTGATGTCTTTTTTCAACCTCACTAACTATGTAACTCGGGAATCTCTCCGTTATACCATATATCATTTCAATGACAAACACCACACCGGGAAGCATCGTTTTCCTCCCTCCAGCCATGTGACAAACATGTTTTGCTTCGTAAAGGGAGTGCTCTCGGATAGATTCCTGTACTCTCAGCAACTCTGCTTCGATAGGCAGATCTGCCCCAGTTTTGTATTTATGTTCTAGAACGTGAAGCCACGTCAGAAAGAGTTTTTGCACTCTTCTACTGATCGAAAAAAAATTGATCGAAAAAAATTGATTGAAGTGAGTGGAAAAGGTATTTAAGACTATGTCTAACTTTTCTGAGCACAGAAGAGAAGCCCTCGGAGGGATCTCTTTGAGGGTCTAAGGTCAAGTTAAAGTCGCCACCTAGTATTAGGGCTCCGTTTATGAAGGAATTTTTCCAAAGCTGGAAGCGGGTTGCTATTGGGTTTGCCAGGGTGAATGCATGTGAATATAGCTGACCTTTAAGCAAGAGAAACCTGCCCTCTTGGTCTTGGGAATTTGATATTAAAATACTGGTTCCTTTGGATTTTTAAGATGAAGATGGAGGGGGAGGAAAGAAATAGAAGAGACAAAGAAATTAAGAAAAAAGTGAAAGGAATGGGAGAGTCTGAGGAATTAGAAGGAAGGGAGAAGAAGAGAAGTGAGGGAAAATAAGCAGAGTAGAGTATCAAGAAAGAAACAGCCTAAGATAAAGTCTCCGTAGAGATGTTCTACTGCCACCAGGGCAGATAAAGCCTAGTATGGGTTGTGGTAAGGCACTTTTAGGTGTGCAGCCCCAGCCATATGGGCTCCCACAGCTCAAATGTAACTCGTTTGAGATCCAGGCAAGAATATTCCGTTAGGTATAATAATAAGAATGTATTTGAGTAAATACAGTAGATATCAACTTGATATAACAACGGAACATAACATTATGAGTAAAATACAAGTCACGTAATAACTCAAAAATGGCATAGTACACAGGTGGCTAGAGCATAAATGTAAGTTGACCCTAAAAGGAGGCCAAAGTGAAGATGGGTATGAGAGGAGTGGGAAGGGGAAACAAGGAGGAATTTGGAAGGCAAGCTAGCCGTGTACATACCCAATGAAAAATAACCCAGAACTGGTATAGACCTATATTTAGAAGCCATTAGGCAACAAAAAGTGGCGAGTATTGTTTAAAAACATCACTACAGCCACGACACTCCCCGCAGGAAAAATGGGATTACCAAGGCTCAGTTCAGGGATAAACACTATGGCGTCTCATAAAGAGCACCCACAGGAGGCGGTACCTCACTCATTGGCAGATCTATTCCCTGGAGAAAACTTGGAGCAAACCCTGGAGCACCGCAAGGGAGGATCCACCAGGGTGTGTATCCCTCACAGAAGAACTCAACCCATATCCCACCGGGGAAGACAGCCAACCAGCAGTGAGGCAAGTTATGAAAAACAACATTTA
The DNA here is from genome assembly GCF_965119305.1 of Pelophylax lessonae. Taxonomy (NCBI): domain Eukaryota; kingdom Metazoa; phylum Chordata; class Amphibia; order Anura; family Ranidae; genus Pelophylax; species Pelophylax lessonae. Next base: position 146,793,617 of record NC_138773.1, on the reverse strand, counting down.
GTAACTCAAAGGGAATCTGCAATTGCTAGACATTTAGGCCCAGCCACAAGGTAAAAATCTGACAGTCCATGGAGTTGGGACAATAAAAGAGGGAGATCCCTGCTCCAGACTGAGCATTGTAAGGGACCCAAGTGGATCCCAGATCTCGGTCCAGGGAGAGGTCAAGGGTGATCTACATAATGTCCCTGGTTATGTCTCTAAACCAGTCATAGTAGGAACCTTATTTGTCCACAGGTAGGACCAGCAAGTACCTAGGAACGCAGGGAAGAACTGAAGCTGTAGTAACGGAGGGGCTGTACATTGGACAACATCTTCAAATTGCAGTATGCTGAGTTATGTCATCGGCCCCTTTGAGGGTGTCAATTGGCTCGTTCTCTCAGAGGTCTGCCTCTCAGTGCTCCTGGCTGTGGATCTGGTGTGACAGCCAAGGTCAGCCAGTTTGGCAAATGCATCGGGTCCATTTCTGAGAAGGTAAAGAGATCTGGTAGCTTAGAAGGGTGGCATAAAGGGAAGGCAAGGTTTCCCTTCCTCACGATCACATGAAATGGATGGTCCCATTTATAGGTTAGGCCCAGTTCCTTGAGCCGCTCAAGCAAGAGATTACGTGTCTTGTACATTAACAAAGTCCCCTGGGAGACATCCGGCAGAAGATAGCCGGATGTTTTGTCTCTGACTGTGATTTTCCAAGTCATCAAGTAACAATTGAAGGTGAATGACTTGTTCTGAAAGATCCGTCTGTAAAGACTGTAGGGTCTGGACAGCTTGGGACGTGGAACTGCAAACTTGTTCCAAAACAGATAACCTAGAGGCAAGCGCCAACACATCTTGTTTAAGTCCCTGTACCTCTCATATCAGGGCATTCTCCACTCTATTTGCCAGTACTTCAAAATCAGCTCTTGTGGGCAATTGCTGGAGAAAGAACCATAGTGTCTGCTCTGTGGTTGAAACTGTTAAGTACCCCCCATAAAAAATTCAAAGGCAGCAGGGTAATCCCTGTGCCCTGTGGAGACAGTGCTGGATCCATCCTGGCAGGTGCAGGGGCACGAGTGAGGTGTGTATCTCTCGTAGAGGTGAAAAATGCTGGAGAGCCACAGAGATCCGGGTGTGTGTGCAGCTCTCCCTGTCAGGTGTTGGAGACAGTGATCCAGGCAGACAGGGGGAGAGATCACTCGGTGGTGTGAACAGAGGCATCTGGTGTTTGTCCTCCTGTTGTGCAGCCTGCCCTAAAGTGTCGGTGGCTGCAGTCTCGGCAGGACACACCAAGCGAGCAGGCGCCATTTTGCCAGGGTCTGGCGTGGAGGCTGCTGGCTGCAGTAGCTTCAGAAAGTCACACAACCCACCACAGACTTTCACTGGGAAGTTCAATGTACTAATGTTTTTCCTCCGCCAGCTCTTATGCAGCTGATAACGGAGAGAATGTGATTACTTACAGAAAAAAAAAAAGGGAAAAGAAGGTAGTTATAATGTTTTAAACTAAGGGGTTGTTTATATACGGCGGCAGGCTCCCAGGAAACGACGTACCCATATGTCGCTGCGCAGGAGCAATCGTGGGGGCGCGTCCATTCGCCAGAGGGCAAGCTGATCTGCGGGGCCGGCGGGTGCCAGTGCCGTGGAACACCCGCGATCGCTCCTCATGGAGACAGAACGGCGGTCTGCTGTTCTGTCAGCAATGAACACAAGGCTCCTGTGTTCCTTCTATTTAGGAACATAGGTCCCTGTGCTCATTCCATAAGTTTATCCCCCCTACACAGTTAGAAAGCATCCCCTAGGGACACATTTAACCCTTTGATCGCCCCTAGTGTTAACCCCTTCCCTGCCAAGATCATTAGTACAGTAACAGTGCATATTTTTAGCACTGATTACTGTAGTAATGTCACTGGTCCCCCCCAAAAGTGTAAAAAATGTCAGGTGACCGATCTGTACGCCACAATGTCATAGTCCCGCTAAAAATCGCTGATCGCCTCCATTACTAGTAAAAATAAATAAAAATGACCTAAATATTTCCCCTAGTTTGTAGACGCAATAACTTTTGCGCAAACCAATCAATATACACTTATTGGGATTTTTTTTTTTACCAAAAATATGTAGCAGAATACAAGTTGGCCTAAAATGATGAAAAAATTTGCTTTTTACATTTTTTTTTTATTGGGAATGTTATATAGCAGGAAGAGAAAAATATTATTTTTCCTTCGAAATTGACGCTCTTTTTTTGTTTATAGCGCAAAAAAATAAAAATGGCAGAAGTAATCAAATACCACCAAAAGAAAGCTCTATTTGTGGGGAAAAAGGACAATTTTATTTGGGTACAACGTCACATGACCGCCCAAATGTCCGTTAAAGAAACGCAGTGCCGAATTGCAAAAAATAGCCTGGTCATTAAGGGGGGAAATCTTGCGGTCCAGATGTGGTTAAAGACACATAAATACACCTTTGCTCCATTTGTATCCATATACTGTATGTGTGCCTTGATAGTTTCTAGGCCTTTGGGTTAATCTGTAAAAATATAGTGAAAGTGACAACAAAACGTTACTTCTACTTATCCACCCAGCCCTTACAGTAAATACAGTAAAGTGTGTTTTACAACCAAGCTTGTGCGTGCTGCTCCATAACTCCGCCCACTGGTCATACTGTGCGCCAGGATACCCCCCACCCCCTTTCCTGGTATGTGTACACAAGGCATCTGTAATCTGACTGCAGTGACAGGCAGGCACTCACATGGTTCCTTCACAGCTTCATGCTGTGCGGTGTTGGCCCCCCTGTGTGAGTGAGGTACTATAAGTCTCAGGACACTTTGTTTGCTCCGGTTTCACGCCCCTCTAGTGCATGCTGTCGGCACCCCTGGATTCCCCGGGACATACGCTCAATGAGACCCCCTATATGTTTTACATGGGATTGTTCTTTGTCAACGTGCTGATCTTGTATTATGCTTTTCTGATGGAGTACATCGCCCTCAATGTGGGCATCGTCTTCCTGCCCGAGGACATGGATCAGGCTCTGGTGGACCTGGGAGTGCTGTCAGACCCCGCTTCTCTGCTTTACAACGCTGATAACGAGCTGGAAGGCTACCTGGAATAAATAAAGACTCCTGTCTCCATGGGTCGTGTCACCACTGCTATGCATGGTTTGGTGGTCTTTTTTAAAGACGTGCAATGTTTTTGGTGGGTCCAAAATGGCCCCTTTGTTGAAGCTGCTGCGGCTCCGGGTTACAGAATAGGCTTCTGGTTGGGTGGACGAGAATACCGCAGCCTGGCAGATGCATAGTAAGTTTGCAATGCAGAACTCCACAGCAGTTATCAAATGTCACAGGAAAATACTGCCCACTGTCACCCTTTTGAAACTGGCACTGCACTGTCAGTTGGGACCTTCTAGCACAGATCAGAGTCCACTCTGAATCCCCTTCTTAGAGATCACAGCCACTCAGCACCCCCAAAACAGAGATTAGTCCTGCTCAAAACTCCCATATCTGAGATCACTGTCACTATGAACTTTCATATCAGAGATCAGAAACCCTCAAATTAGAGATCATTGTCACTCAGTGTCCCATATGAGAGATTACAGACACGCAGACCCCCATATTAGAAATCACTGTAACTTAGAACCCTCATATCAGAGATCACTGTCACTCAGAACCCCTATTGCAAAAAATACTGACACTCAGAACCCGCATATCAGAGATCACTGTCATTTAACCACTTTACCACTGGAGGATTTTGCTGTCTTACGTCCAGGCCACTTTTTGCTATTCGGCACTGTGCGACTTTAACTGACAATTGCGCGGTCATGCAACACCGCACCCAAGCAAAATTTACGTTCTTTTTTTCCCCATAAACAGAGCTTTCTTTTGGTGGTATTTGATCACTTCTGGGCTTTTTATTTTTTGCGATATTAATAAAAAAATGCGCTCATTTTGAAAAAAATAACAATATTTTCTACTTTGACAGTTAAAAAATATCCAATATATTCAATTTTTGTCATATATTTAGGCCAAAATGTATTTAGCTACATGTCTGACAAAAAAATTCTCAATGAGCATATTTTTAACTGCTTTAAGACCGGAAGATTTTACCCCATTCCTGACCAGGCCATATTTTGCGATTCGGCACTGCGTTAATTTAACGGACAATTGCGTGGTCGTGCGATGCTGTACCCAAATTAAATTTAGGTCCTTTTTTTCCCCACAGATAGAGCTTTCTTTTGGTGGTATTTGATCACCTGTGCGATTTTTACTTTTTGCGCTATAAACAAAAAAAGAGCGACAATTTTGAAAAAATAACAATATTTTTCACATTTTTTTATGTGAAATTCCCCCCAAAAAAATGTAAAAATCAAAATTTTTTAACATTTTAGGCCAATTTGTTTTCTGCTACATATTTTTGGTAAAATAAAAATCGCAATAAGCGTATTTTGATTTGGTTTGCGCAAAAGTTATCGCAGCTACTAACTACAAGAAATTTATGTAATTTTTATTGTTTTTTTTTTTTAACTAGATCTGGTGGCGATCTGCGATTTTTTTTGCGGGACTGCGACATTGCAGCGGACAGATCGGACCCTTGACTGACATTTTTGACACTTTTGGGGGTACCAGTGACATTACTACAGTAATCAGTGCTATAAATATGCACTGTTACTGTAAAAATGACACTGGCAGGGAAGGGGTTAACCTTTTATTGGTGATCAAGGGGTTAATGTATGCCTGGTGCTTACTAACGTGTGTGGGGGTAGGGGACTATGTGACACAGGCACAGATCGCAGGTTCAGCTATGCTGAATCCTGTAATCTGTCCCTGTCTGTCACTTAGGAGATCCGCCCGCTTTGTTTACACAAGCTGGCGGATTTCCACACTCGATCCCCGACAATCGGGGAAGAGAGGCGGTGATCACCACCTCTCCTCCCCTGGCCCGACTCCCGCTGTGACTGAATACAGCGGGAGCGAGCCTCCGGCACCGCGCGCACGCCGCCCACAAGGGGAGGAGTCCAGCGACGTAGGTCTACGTCGCTGGACGATAATGAGCCACTTTGCCGCAGTACGGTAAACGTGATCGGTTGGCAAGTGGTTAAAACACCCAAATCAGAGACTGCAGACACTCAGAACCCACATATCAGAGATCACTGTCACTCAGAACGCCCAGTTCAGAGATCACATCCACTGAGAGTCTCCATATCAGAGATTACTGTCACAATGAACCCTCATATCAGAGATTACTGTCACAATGAACCCTCATATCAGAGATTACAGCTACTCAGATCCCCATATTGGAGAACACAGCCACTCAGGGCCCCCTTAATAAGAGATCAAAGCCCCTCAGAACCCCCATAACAGAGATCACAGCCCCTCAGTGTCCCCATTTCAGAGATCGCTGCCACTCAGAACCACCAACTAGTTTACATAGTTGGTAAAGTTGTTTAAAGACACCAATCCATTCAGTTTAAACTGTGGTGGTGTTTATGGTAATACACATTCTCATATCCCTATATTTTGTGTTGCTAAGATGCACATGTAAGAGTTTTTTTTGAAACTTTCAATATTCCCTGCAGACACCACCAACTTTGCAAGGGAGTTCTACATCCTTACCACTTTGACAGTAAAAAACGTCTTACGCAGTGTGAGGTTAAACTGCTCCTTGTCCAACTTCATTGAGTGGCCACGTAACCTGAGACTGAACAGTTTCCTCCCTATGCTAGAATCACCATTAGTGATGAGCCGAACACCCCCCTGTTCGGTTTGCACCAGAACATCTTGAACAAGGGAAATGTTCTAGCGAACATGCGAACTCTATTAAAGTCTATGGGACACGAACATAAAAAAAAATCAAAAGTCCTAATTTTTACGGCTTAAATACAAGTTATTGGCCCAAAAAAGTGTATGGGGACCTGGGTACTGCCCTGGGGGACATGAATCAAACAATCATTTTTTACAGGAGCAGTGATTTTAATAATTGTGAAACAATAAAAATTCCTTTAAATCTCGTGCCTGGGGGGGCCCCCTTAATGTGCCTGTAAAGTGGCGCATTTGTGCAATGTATGTAGCCTGCTGACATTTCTAAAGGAAAAACTGTCATTTAAACATGCTCGCTGTAATGTCTTGTTGGCTCCCGGCAATACAGATAACATGAAAAAAACGGCTTGGGGTCCCCCCAAAAATACATAAGAGGCCCCTGGGGTCTGGTATGGATGTTAAGGGGAACAACACGCCAAAATGTAAAAAAAAAACGGTGTGGGGTTCCCCCTAAAATCCATACCAGACCCTTATCCGAGCACACAGCCTGGCTGGCCAGGATGAGGGTGGGGGCGAGCGAGTGCCCCCCCTTCTGAACCATATCAGGCCATATGCCCTCAACATGGGGGGGTGGGTGCTTTTGGGACAGGGGTCTCTTCCCCACAACCCTGGGCTGTGGTTGTGGGGGTCTGCGGGGGGAGGCTTATCGGAATCTGCAAGCCCCCTTTAACAAGTGGGCCCCCAAATCCCGCCCCTCCCCCCATGTGAATGAATATTGGGTACATCGTACCCCTACCCATTCACCAAAAAAGTGTACAAAAGAAATAAAGACAAAAGCCAGTTTTGGACAAGTCCTTTATTAAAAATAAAAAAAATAGTGTCCCCCGATAATCAGTCGCCCGCCCGAAAAATAGGAAAAAAAAAAGCACCTGCTTCTTCGGACGCTTCCCGCACTATGAGCTGTTTTGAGTTTGACAACTCTTTTATAGGGATCTGACGTCACAAGCCGCCCCACAGTACACTGCTTAGGTGCGGTGAATAAATTACTGACATCATGTAATTTATCCACTGCACCTGAGCAGTGCATTGTGGGGTGGTTTGTGACGTCAGATCCCTATAAAAGAGCTGTCCAACTCAAAACAGCTCATAACGTGGGAAGCGTCCGAAGAAGCAGGATCTTCTTTTTTTAATTTTCTTTTTTATTTTTCGGGTGGGCGACTGATCATCGGGGGACACTATTTTTTTATTTTTATTTTTTAATAAAGGAATTTAAAGGGAACCCCACGCCAAAATGTAAAAAAAAAAACGGCATGGGGTTCCCCCTAAGATCCATGCCAGAACCTTATCCGAGCACACAGCCTGGCTGGCCAGGACGAGGGTGGGGGCAAGCGAGTGCCCCCCTCCTGAACCATAGAAGGCCACATGCCCTCAACATGGGGGAGTGGGTGCTTTGGGGCAGGGGTCTCTTCCCCACAACCCTGGGCTGTGGTTGTGGGGGTCTGCGGGGGGGGGAGGCTTATCGGAATCTGCAAGCCCCCTTTAACAAGGGGGGCCCCAGATCCCGGCCCCCCCCATGTGAATGGATATTGGGTACATTGTACCCCTACCCATTCACCAAAAAAGTGTACAAAAAAATAAAGACAAAAGCCAGTTTTGGACAAGTCCTTTACTAAAAAATAAAAAATAAAAAAATAATGTCCCCCGATAATCAGTCGCCTACCCCAAAAATAGAAAAAAAAAAAGAAGCACCTGCTTCTTCGGACGCGTCCCGAGCTATGAGCCGTTTTGAGTTTGACAGTTCTTTTATAGGGATCTGACATCACAAGCCGCCCCACAATACACTGCTCAGGTACAGTGAATAAATTACTGACGTCATAATTTATCCACTGCACCTGAGCAGTGCATTGTGGGGCGGCTCGTGAAGTCAGATCCCTATAAAAGAGGTGTCAAACTCAAAACAACTCATAGCGTGGGAAGCGTCCGAAGAAGCAGGAGCTTCTTTCTTAAATTTTTTATTTATTTTTCGGGCGGACGACTGATCATCGGGTGACACTATTTTTTTATTTTTATTTTTTAATAAAGAACTTGTCTAAAACTGGCTTTTGTCTTTATTTTTCTTGTACACTTTTTTGGTGACGGGGTAGGGGTACGATGTACCCGATATTCATTCATATGGGGGGGTGGGCAGGATCTGGGGGGCTTCCAGATTCCGATATGCCTCCCCCCGCAGACCCCCACAACCACAGCCCAGGGTTGTCGGGAAGAGACCCCTGTCCCCATTAACATGGGGGGCAAGGTGCTTTGGGGTGGGGGGGCAGAGCCCCCCTGCCCCAAAGCACCCATGCCCCCATGTTGAGGGCATGTGGCCTGGTATGGTTCAGGAGGGGGGCGCTCGCTCGCCCCGCCTAAATCCTGGCCAGCCAGGCTGTATGCTCGGATAAGTGTCTGCCATGGATTTTAAGAGGAACCCCAAGCCGTTTTTTTTTTTTTTATTTTGTAGCTGGGTTCCCCTTAAAATCCATACCAGACCTGAGGGGCATGGTATGGACTGGGGGGGGGGGGGCATGCCGTTTTTTCAGCAATACTGACATAAACTGATATAAACTGGAATATATATATATATATATCTTTGTGGTATACACTGCACTATCTGACCTCAACAAACTGGTAAAAAGCAAAAATCTCTCTCCCTGCCAGCAATGTATTATTAACTATAGAATTCCTCTTATAAATCACCCGCTGGCCAAGGGAATCAAACCCACAACTTTGCAATTGCAAGCCTGGTATTCTACCACCTACGCCACCATTGCCACCGTCAAGCACGCTTACGCTGACCACACTCTCCCTGCCTAGCTAACTAACTTCTATCTCACCCTACGCACAGTGCGTGAGATAGAAGTTAGGGAGAGTGTGTTTAGCCTAAGCAATCTTGACGGTGGCATAGGTAGTAGAATACCAGGCTTGCTAATTGGGATTAGTGATCGACCGATATCGGTTTTTCGTTACCAGTGCCGATATTTTGGCCAGTGCATATTGGTATCGGCCGATATGCGCTGATATTTTGAACATTTAAAGTTTTGCAAAATAAACACTAATTTCGACACAAATCTGTTACTGATCATTATGTTAAAGTTTATTTATTAACATTTTTAACATTAAGGGCTCATTCTTCACACCTTAACTGCATGAAAACTGATAGGAAAACGGCACTTGCAGGGACATCAAAAATTCACATCATCTGATTGTGAATGATGCATAAACTGCTGCAGTAGTGCACTCACTCACTTGAATACTTTTAAATCACTTGTATATTGATGTGAGTCTTGCGCTGTCTGGAGGACGTGTGTGTGTAGTGCCCCTTAGTGCTGCGTATACCAATTCTGTGAACCATACAGCATCTAATATAAGTAAATGGGGGAGGGGTATCGCGCTTCAGGGGGGTGGTATAGGTGAATAATAAATATTGAATAAATAAATGAACTAAAAACGCTAATAAATTAATCTTCAATAGAATGTGGTAGTGTTTAAATTAAATAAAATCATCAAGTGTACAGTGTATCCATACAGTATTCAATAATGCATATAAAATATCTAAAACACACTGCTTGTGCATATATCTATAAAGTGCACATGTGCTGTAAAAATAAATCCAAAATTGTATGATACAAAAATCCAAATACTGAATATTACTGAATTAATGTGATAATCAAGTGCCCAGTGCTCCATCTATACATAGGTGAGTGGTATTCTCTCAATATCCAGTGCTTTCAATTTATAAAGGTGCTTAAAATGTCCCAAAAAACTAGAAAAATTCTTCTTTATCCACGTGTTGAACCTCCACCTTACACTGTGTGGACAAACGGGGTGATTTTCTACACCTATCACCCCTCAGGGTGTGCTAGCCGCTCACCTTAAATTAAAGAATGTTGCGCCTTTTTGTTGTAAACATATAGTGCTCCTCTCCTCTCTTTCCTTGCTGTGTACTCAGGAACTGGTGTTCAACCTCCACTGCCTAGATCGGGGTATACGTCCTCAAATAGTCCCACGAATCTCGAAGGAAAGTGCTCACATAGTGCAGTATTGCCATAAAATTATATTTTTATTAACCACTTGCCTACTGTGCACTTAAAGCGGAGTTCCGGGCACAAAAAAGATTTTTTTTTTGTGCCCCTCCGCTAGGTATGCCGCACCTGAAAAGGAATTGGATAGTTATTTTTTTTTTTTTTGTTTACTCACCTTTTAATTGACGATCGTAAATACTCACCTATGACAGCTTCCTCCTCCAGCGCCGAGGCTCACCCCGTCACTTCCTGCCTCGCGATGATTCCTGGGAGCTAAACGTCATAGCTCCCAGGAATCAATGCGCCGCACCGGCCCCACTCGTCATTTCCGGGCGACGCCGCATTCCCCTGCTAAACAGCTTCTGGGCATGCCCAGAAGCTGTTTAGGAATGCGGCGCCGCGCCGGAAGTGACGAGAGGGGCCGGTGCAGTGCATTCTGGGACACGAAGACGCGGAAGAAGACAGAGAAGAGGACCGCGCCGGCTTCAGCTGCCCACAACCGAGATGGAAACGCTGTGGAAGAAAATTTCTAAGTAAGTATTTCTTCTAAAAGGTAAGTGCGAACCGGGACAGATCAGAGGCTAGCCATTGTGGAATGTGCTAGCCCTGACTGTCCCGGGGGTATGTTCAACAAAAAAACGTTTCTCTGCCCGGAACTCCGCTTTAAACCCCCTTCCCATCCAGGCCAATTTTCAGCTTTCAGCGCTCTCACACTTTGAATGATAATTGCGCTGTCATGCTACACTGTACCCATATGAAATTTTTATCATTTTTTTCACACAAATAGAGCTTTCTTTTGGTGGTATTTAATCATCTCTGGGTTTTTTATTTTTTACAAAAAAAGAGAAAAAAGACAGAAAATTTTGAAAAAAAAAAAAGTTTTTCTTATTTTCTGCAAGTAAATTTTGAAAATAAATAAATTTTTCTCCTTCACTGATGTGCGCCGATGAGGCGGCACTGATGGGCACTGATAGGCTGCACTGATGGGCACTGATGAGGTGGCACTTATGGGCACTGATGAGGTGGCACTTATGGGCACTGATGAGGAGGTACTAATATGCCGCACTGATGAGCACTGATAGGCGGCACTGATAGGCGGCACTGATGAGCACTGATAGGCGGCACTGATGAGCACTGATAGGCTGCACTGATGGGCACTGAGAGGTGGCACTGCTGGGCACTGAGAGGAGGCACTGTGAGGTGGCACTGCTGGACACTGAGAGGTGGCACTTCTGGACACTGAGAGGCGGCAGTGATGGGCGGCACTGATGGGCACTGGCGGATGGCACTGATGGGCACTGGCAGATGGCACTGATGGACACTGATGGGTGTCACTGATGAGCACTGATGGGTGGCACTGATGAGCACTGATGGGCAGTGACTGGCTGGCACCCTGTTGTTGGTCGTGGCTGATGCCTGGCAGTGTGGGTGGCTTGCTGGCACTCTGTTGTGGGGTGGCTGGCTGCTGTCACGCAGTTTTGGGTCGGTGGCTGACGCCTGGCAGTGTGGGTGGATGGCTGGCACCCTGTTGTTGGTCAGTGGCTGACGCCTGGTAGTGTGGGTGGCTGGCTGGCACCCTGTTGTGGGTCGGTGGCTGACACCTGACAGTGTGGGTGGCCTAGATGAGCAGGCACTGATGGGCACTGACTGGCAGCACTATGGGCACTGATTGTGGGCACTGATGGCGGGCACTGTGGGCACTGAGTTTATGTTTTTTTACCTTGTGTAATCAGGGCACTGGTGATAGGTGCCCTGATTACATTCTTCTGTGTCCCCGGCGGCTGATCGGCTCTCCTCCTTCCTCACACTGCAGTCTCCGTGTGAGGAAGGAGCGCTGGCGATGAGAGATGATCTCATATGTTTACATATGAGATCATCTCTCATTGGACGGTCCGATCACGTGGTGAATGGCCGCTGTGATTGGCCATTCACCACGATCTGTGATCGGCTGTGTCCAAGGGACACGGCCAACAGAAACAGAAATGTGAGTCCGCGCTGCAGCCGTACATAGGCTGTAGCGCGGATGGGAGGTGGTTAAAGTAGATCAAAACACTTACAAACAACCGTAGTATCTGCACATTCAATCGAATACAGGGGATCGCGGACCTTACTTCCGCATACAGAACGTCACTTCCGGTGCTGGCCCTACGCGTTGCGTCACGTCCGCCCACGTGACTTCAGGGGAACACTTTCCTTTGAGATTCGTGGGACTATTTGAGGTCGTATACCCCTATCTAGGCAGTGAAGGTTGAACACCAGTTCCTGAGTTTTTTGGGACATTTTAAGCACCTTTATAAATTGAAAGCACTGGATATTGAGAGAATACCACTCACCTATGTATAGATGGAGCACTGAGCACTTGATTATCACATGAATTCAGTAATATTCAGTATTTGGATTTTTGTATCATACAATTTTGGATTTATTTTTACAGCACATGTGCACTTTATAGATATATGCACAAGCAGTGTGTTTTAGATATTTTATATGCGTTATTGAATACTGTATGGATACACTGTACACTTGGTGATTTTATTTAATTTAAACACTACTACATTCTATTGAAGATTAATTTATTAGCGTTTTTAGTTAATTTATTTATTCAATATTTATTATTCACCTATACCACCCCCCTAAAGCGTGATACCCCTCCCCCATTTACTTTTAAATCACTACTGCAGTACAGTCAGTGCAAAACTGCTAGAAAAAAAGCTGGGCAAACGGCTAGACAGTGGATTGGAGTAGTGATCTGGTGCCGCAACGTCCACACACCTCCTTCCGTGCCGGCTTGTGCTACTCCTTCTGTTGTGAAGACGCGGGACGCCGCAATCGGATCTTCAACCCTTATATGTTGATGTGCTTGTCTGTTTTCTGCAAATTTGTAAGTAGCCTTTTAATAAACCTGCTTGGATTAGTTTTATGGGATTACGCTATGGTCTTTTGTTATATATCTTCCACACATATCTGCATCTATCTGGCCATTTGAACCTACTGTGGAGACCGGACCTCCTGGGTACTGTTCTTGGTGATATTGGAGCCTACCTGTTTTACCCATACGCTTATGAGGCCATTTCATTAATTTGATTGGCCATACCGTTCTGGTAAGCTGCCTCCTATTAGCATTGCACAGTGGTGTCCCCTACCTACACTTCCCTGTGGTTGTCACAAGAGAAGCTTTGCAAATAAGTTTTTCCTCCTTGGATGAAAATTTCACCTTTATTTATAGGGACTTTTTGTGCATGTATATATTTTTTTGTTTTTTTTCTTGGACTTTCATCACTCATCACTTATATTTATTTGTTATTTGTTGTTTATATGATATTCACTTATATTTATTACATTCACATGTAATTTTATGTTTTTAGCGCTACACTATTTTTTCTATCTTTTTGCATGATATAATTCAATATTATGAACTCTTAGATGGGCTCCAAGATTTGACGTATTTTTGTTTTTTGCAAATACTGATCCCATGCCTATATTGTTTGTGCATGTGTTGCACACTGCTGCTTTTCCTGGAGATGGTTGAGACGAGAAAAAGTCCCAGACCACACTTTTACTTTTCACTGATGCCTGGAAGTGTTGGTGGCTGGCTGGCACCCTGTTGTGGGTTGGTGGCTGACACCTGGCAGTGTGGGTGACTGGCTGGCACCCTGTTGTTGGTCGTGGCTGATGCCTGGCAGTGTGGGTGGCTTGCTGGCACTCTGTTGTGGGGTGGCTGGCTGCTGTCACGCGGTTTTGGATCGGTGGCTGACGCCTGGCAGTGTGGGTGGATGGCTGGCACCCTGTTGTTGGTCAGTGGCTGACGCCTGGTAGTGTGGGTGGCTGGCTTGCACCCTGTTGTGGGTCGGTGGCTGACACCTGACAGTGTGGGTGGCCTGGTGTCCCCCTGTTGTGGGTGGCTGGCTTGGTGTCACCCTGTTGTAGCTGGCTGGCTTGCTGGAACAATGTGGTGGGTGGCTGGCTTGGTGTCACCCTGTTGTGGGTGGCTGGCTTGCTGGAACACTGTGGTGGGTGGCTGGCTGGCTTGGTATCACCCTGTTGTGGCTGGCTGGCTGGCTTGCTGGAACAAGGTGGTGGGTGGCTGGCTGGCTTGGGGTCACCCTGTTGTATGTGGCTGGCTTGCTGGAACACTGTGGTGGGTGGCTGGCTGGCTTGGTGTCACCCTGTTGTGGGTGGCTGGCTTAGTGTCACCCTGTGGTGAGTGGCTGCCTGGCTGGCTTTCTGGAACACTGTGGTGGGTGGCTGGCTTGGTGTCAGCCTGTTGTTGGTGGCTGTCAGGGTTACCTGATCCGAGGCCGAGGTGCTGAGAGTGCTCCCCTTGCGGCTCAGTGCGGCACACCCCTGGAGATGGTACAGAGGGTGTGGTGCCCCAAGTGGCACGGGTTACCAGCTGCAGGCAGGTAGGTAGAACCAGGAGCAATCCGAGAGTGAACTTGAACAGGCTGGAACCACAGCAGGGTAGGAGTCTTCAAGGGCTCTGGAGCAGGCGGGCTACCTTGTGCCAAGGAATAGTCTCTGGTAGCGGAGACAGGGACTGGCCGAGGTCTGGGACTGGAGCAGGCAGCGGAAACCGTGGTACAAGCCGAGGTCATGCACAGGAGACAAACAGAATAGCCGAGGTCTTGAAACAAGCCGGGGTCATACACGGTAGGTAACAGAAGCACGGTCAGTGGAAGAAGCCAAGGGTCAAACCAGGAGCAGTAGATCAAACGGAACCAGGAACAAGCCGCGGTCACAACAGGAAGTCCAAACAGGAAACACAGGAACACAGGAAGCTGAAAGATAATCCAGCAATGAGTCTGATCCTATGGCCACCTTTTATAGGCCAGCAGAGGGCAGTGTCAATTGAGGCAGGAGTGACCATTGCTATTACTGGCATTGTTGCCAGTTCTCCTATGGCCATTTCCCTGATGGGCCAGTAGAGGGCTGTGTCGATCGAGCCAGGATCGTCCATTGCTATTACTGGAAATGTTTCCAGTTCTGCTACGGCCATTTCCCTGACAGTGGCTGGCTTGCTGGAACAATGTGGTGGGTGGCTGGCTGGCTTGGTGTCAACCTGTTGTGGGTGGCTGGCTTTCTGGAACACTGTGGTGGGTGGCTGGCTTGGTGTCATGCTGTGGTGGGTGGCTGGCTTGCTGGATCACTGTGGTGGGTGGCTGGCTTGGTGTTATCCTGTTGTGGGTGGCTGGCTTGCTGGAACACTGTGGTGGGTGGCTGGCTGGCTTGGTGTCACCCTGTTGTGGGTGGCTGGCTTGGTGTCCCCCTGTTGTGGTTGGCTGGCTTGCTGGAATACTGTGGTGGGTGGGTGGCTGGCTTGGTGTCACCCTGTGGTGGGTGGATGGCTTGGTGTCACCTTGTGGTGGGTGGCTGTCTTGCTGGAACACTGTGGTGGGTGGCTGGCTTGGTGTCACCCTGTTGTGGATGGCTGGCTTGGTGTCACTCACCCTGGCCTGTTGTGGGTGGCTGGCTTGCTGGAACACTGTGGTGGGTGGCTGGCTTGGTGTCACCCTGTTGTGGATGGCTGGCTTGGTGTCACCCTGTTGATGGGTGGCTGGCTTGGTGTCACTCACCCTGTACTGTTTTGGGTGTCTGGCTTGCTGGAACACTGTGGTGGGTGGCTGGCTTGGTGTCACCCTGTGGGTGGCTGGCTTGCTGGAACCCTGTTGTGGGTCGATGGCTGGCGGCTGGCACCCTGCTGTGGCTGGCTGGCACCCTGGTGGATGGGTGGCTGAGGCCTGGACTGCAGCTGGCTGCACACGAAGCTGTCCGAGACTTAGGAGGCGGTCTTAGAAGGCAGAACGTGTGCAGCGCACCAGAGAATGGCATGGGAGGCAGTCTTAGAAGGCAGAACGTGTGCAGGGCGCCGGAAAATGATGTCACATGTGCGCCGCGCAAAATATCGGCAATATCGGTAACTCCCGGGGCAGATTACGATATATCGGGAAAAGTGCATATCAGCCCTCGATACAGTGCATTGCGAAAGTATTCGGCCCCCTTGAACTTTGCGACCTTTTGCCACATTTCAGGCTTCAAACATAAAGATATAAAACTGTAATTTTTTGTGAAGAATCAACAACAAGTGGGACACAATCATGAAGTGGAACGAAATTTATTGGATATTTCAAACTTTGTTAACAAATAAAAAACTAAAAAATTGGGAGTGCAACATTTTTCAGCCCCTTTACTTTCAGTGCAGCAAACTCTCTCCAGAAGTTCAGTGAGGATCTCTGAATGATCCAATGTTGACCTAAATGACTAATGATGATAAATAGAATCCACCTGTGTGTAATCAAGTCTCCGTATAAATGCACCTGCACTGTGATAGTCTCAGAGGTCCGTTTAAAGTGCAGAGAGCATCATGAAGAACAAGAAACACACCAGGCAGGTCCGAGATACTGTTGTGGAGAAGTTTTAAGCCGGATTTGGATACAAAAAGATTTCCCAAGCTTTAAACATCCCAAGGAGCACTGTGCAAGCGATAATATTGAAATGGAAGGAATTTCAGACCACTGCAAATCTACGAAGACCTGGCCGTCCTAAACATTCAGCTCATACAAGGAGAAGACTGATCAGAGATGCAGCCAAGAGGCCCATGATCACTCTGGATGAACTGCAGAGATCTACAGCTGAGGTGGGAGACTCTGTCCATAGGACAACAATCAGTCATATACTGCACAAATGTGGCCTTTATGGAAGAGCGGTAGGAAAAAAGCCATTTCTTAAAGATATCCATAAAAAGTGTCTTTTAACATTTGCCACAAGCCACCTGGGAGACACACCAAACATGTGGAAGAAGGTGCTCTGGTCAGATGAAACCAAAATCAAACTTTTTGGCAACAATGCAAAACGTTATGTTTGGCATAAAAGCAACACAAGAACAAATATGGAAAAATTTCTGCGCTAAACTAAATACTCAAAAGAGAAAAGCTGCATACACAAGACCCACAAACAAAGATCCAAAGATAAAAAACAGCAAAAAGTGTAGCGCTAATCATAAATGTAAAAAAACATGGATAAATATATAAAACCACAAATGAAAATTGAAATCACATGGCATAAAAACGTGCAAATAACTAGTGTAAATATTTTGTTGAGAACAAAGAAAAGTCCCAAAAAGTGATAATAAGGGTTCAAAACCATAAGTGAAATGGTGAATAGTCCAAATAAATTCTTCAAATCCAACACCACCAGGGAAGTGTAGGTAGAAGTACACCACAAAGTGCAGCTGATGGAGGGCAGCTTACCAGAACACTGTGGTCATTCAAATTAATGAAATCACCTCGCCAAGCCTTTAAATCAATATGATGTACTCCAGCCCAAACAGGGAAAGCAGGCAGTGAAAGAGGAAGCTCCGGTCTCCACAGTGAGTATGTTCATTAGTGGTCACATATACATAGAGATATATGATAAAGGAACATAGCGTAATACTGTAAGGTGCAATAAAAAATTTATTTTGGAAAACTACTCACAATGACAGGCGAAATACAGGCCCTTTCAACATAGAAGCTGCGGTCAGTCCAATCGCGACGTCCCGCGTGTTCCAAGCAGCGCAATAACAACAGAGCCGGCATAGATGGGGGCGTGTGTCCGTAGCCTCTGGTGCCGCCAACTCTGGTCTCGTCATTCGACAAACGAGCGAACAGCAAATGTTCGACTCGAAGCTCATCCCTAATCACCATTAAAATATTTGTTTATCGCTATCCTATCCCCTCTTCTCTTCTCCAGGGAGAATGTGTTTAACACTTGTAGTCATTCCCCGTAACTGAGGTCCTCCAGCCCCCTTTATATCTTTGTCCTTTTCTGGTCTCACTCCAGTTCCATCACATCTTGAGGACTGTTGACTAGAACTGGACAGCATACTCAAGCTCTGGTCAGACCAGAGTCCTGTAAAGTGGTAGAATTATAGTTTTTTTTTTTTTTTTGCGTAAATACCTTTTTTAATGTAAGTTGAGACAATTGAATACTGTCCTTAGGCTCCATGTACACGGGACATTGTTAAAAGTCCCTTTGAATGCTGGAATTTTTAGGACGTTTGAAACGTCCGTTCGGTCGCGTTTGTACCCGCGTTTAGCGGGCGTTTGCGGGCGTTTGTGTTTAGAACCGTTCCTAGAGGTCAAAAAAATGATTCCCCTTTAAAATGGAAAAACGCGAACGCTAAACACGGGTCATCGTGTTCGGTCGCGTTTTTGCGTTTGAAACGCCGGGAAACACACGTTCGAAAGCAAATAATTGCGTTCTAAAAAAAGTCCCTGAACGCAACTGCCTGCAAATGACTGTAAACGACCTGGTGTACATGGACAAATAAGATAAAATGTAGATGGGTTCAGGGGCTTCTAAAAAAAACGCCCAACTGCTCCTAAACGGCCATTTCCAGCGTCCCGTGTACATGGAGCCTAATACTTTGTTTTTTTTTTTTGCACTAACATACAATTTTTCAGGACAAGCTTTCGGGGTATGTCCCCTTCATAAAGGTCCAAGCAGTACTGATTCACAAAAGATTCAGCAGAATGGTAAAAATGGAAGCTAAAAGTCTGGAATCATCTAGGACCCCTAGATCTTTTTTCATCCTGGATTCCCCCTCTAGTGAGTAATTTGCATTCATATTTATAGCCTCAAGTGTATTAACCACTTAGGGACCAGGTCTATTTCTGACACTTGTTGTTTACAAGTTAAAATCAGTATTTTTTGCTAGAAAATTACTTAGAACCCCCAAACATTATGTTTTTGTTTTTTGCAGAGACCCTAGAAAACAAAATGGAGATCATTGCAATACTTTATTTCACACAGTATTTGCGTAGCAGTCTTACAAACGCAATTCTTTTGGAAACAATACACTTTTTTGAATTAAAAAAATAAGAAAACAGTAAAGTTAGCCCAATTTTTTTCTATATTGTGATAGATAATGTTACACCGAGTAAATAGATAACCAACATGTCATGCTTCAAAATTGTGCATGCTCGTGGAATGGCGACAAACATTGATACTTAAAAATCTCCATAGGCGACGTTTTAAAAACTTCTACAGGTTACCAGTTTAGAGTTACAAAGGAGGTCTAGAGCTAGAATTATTGTTCTCACTCTAACGATCGCGGCGATACCTCACTTGTGATTTGAACACCGTTTACATATGTGGGCGCGACTTGCGTATGTGTTCGCTTCTGCGTGCGAGCTCAGAGGGACAGGGCACTTTAAATTTTTCTTTTTTTTTCTTTTATTTATTTGACCTTTTATTTATACACTGTCCCTTTAAAAATGAATTTTTTTTTTTTCAGCAAGAAAAAAAATAGGCCCTTTAAGGCGGAAAAGACTTAAGACGTAGCTTCGGTTCACCAAGGCCATAGAGCCGAGTGGGGGCCATCTTGCCCTCACTCAACTTCCTGCCTGGGACTGCAACAGACTGGATAATTTTCCCCGCTACTGATGGCTCTGGTAAGCTGGGAAAATGACCGGGAAGCGGCAGGAGGGGGGGCACCTCTCCCGCCGCCCATAAAAGTGATCCCGTGGCGAATCCACCACTGGGACCACTTTTATGCGAAAGAGGGCCGCCGGCCGTTTAAGCAAATACTGGGGTTATGGAAGCTATCTGCTGCCATAACTCCGGTATTTAACGTCAAAGTAAAGACGCAAAACTGTGGCAGCTGGTCCGGAAGTGGTTAACTTACATTTTTCAACATTAAACCTAATTTGCCATGTAGTTGCTGATCCCTTTATTTTATTGAGGTCTTCTTGAAAAGTTATATATCCTGCTATGAAGTTATTGCCCTGCATAGCTTTGTATCTTCAGCAGACACTGAGATCAAACTATTTACAGTATAATAATCTTAATATCATTTATGAATACATCAAACAGAATTGGTCCCAGAACAGAGCCTTGGAGTACCCACTCACAACTCCAGACCATTCTGAGTACATACTATTTATCACCAAATAAAGTAGTGGTACCATGTTGGATTTTCACCAAATAGTTGGTACCATTCCTGTCAGTACACTGTCCTTAAAAATTAATTGAGGTCTTCTTGAAAAGTTATATATCCTGCTATGAAGTTATTGCCCTGCTTAGCTTTGTATCATCAGCAGACACTGAGATCAAACTATTTACAGTATAATAATCTTTATATCATTTATGAATACATCAAACGGAATTGGTCCCAGAACAGAGTCTTGGAGTACCCACTCACAACTCCAGACCATTCTGAGTACATACTATTTATCACCAAATAAAGTAGTGGTACCATGTTGGATTTTCACCAAATAGTTGGTACCATTCCTGTCAGTACACTGTCCTTAAAAATTAAGAACAATGGTCTGGCTCTAACCTGGCTAAGTTTTTTGAGGACTCTTGGGTCTAAGTCATCTGGGCCTAGTGATTTATTTACATTAAAGTGTTACTAAACCCACAACAGGAAAATCCGTCTGTATATGCAGTAAAGCATGCTCACTGTGGAACCTAAGGGGTTAATCCTGTGCATTGTGTAAAAGGCTGTTTGATCCTGTCTTTTCTGATCCTCTTCTTCCACTGTCCCCAATCCATCTGCTGATAGTACAGAGCCTTGAGGGATGCTCAGTTTGGTGTGTATTGCTAGAGAGTTTTTTTTTTGGGTAGGGTGCAT
Source organism: Pelophylax lessonae (assembly GCF_965119305.1). Classification (NCBI taxonomy): domain Eukaryota; kingdom Metazoa; phylum Chordata; class Amphibia; order Anura; family Ranidae; genus Pelophylax; species Pelophylax lessonae. Next base: position 146,773,228 of record NC_138773.1, on the reverse strand, counting down.
GTGATCGGCACAGGGCCAATCAGGACTGTATAGACAGAGGGTCAAGAGTCATGTAGACTCATAGGACTGTCAGAGGAGAATGAAAACTCCTTCTACAAGCTTTAACAACTGCTCGGCTGGACACTGATAGAAGTCAAAGAAAAGAAATAAATCCGCGCTTAGGATATAGTTTAGTCTATAGGTAAAAGCTTGGCTGCTGCCTACCTCTGGACCTGTTCACAGAAGTGCACAGTAAGGAATGAAAAAGTATGTGGAGGCAGCAAAGTGTATGAGGGAAGCAGGAGAGTTCTGAAGTAAATATACTCAGGTTACGCTTGAAAAAAACGTACTATAGGTAGGATAAATGTAATAAATAAACTCTGAAATATAGTATAAAACAAAGGTGCATATATATATATAAGTCAATAAATATTATATAAAGTCCCAGAATAAATAAGTGAGTACTGGTGATGAATTAATAAAATGACTCAGTGTCTCAAAGAATTGCACAGATCAGACAAGTGCAATTATAAAGTGCTAGCGTGCCTATATATATATATATGTAATGTAAATACATATATAGAGATCACTAAAAAGTGGCTGTGGGTAACCAAAAATTGGTATTCACACTAATAGTGAGAATTGATAATATAATAAATAAATAAAGTGATTGTCTTAAAAAGAAAAAAACAATGCGATACCAAATCGCAAAAAAGTGAAGAATGAATCAACCAAAAGTGGTGGAATATATAATAATAAAAAATATTCAAAAATAGTCCAAATCACACCACAAAGAAATATGTATCCAGTAAACAGTGATATGTGATAGCCCCAAATCGCATGGACAAAAAAAGGGGTGCTCCAATAAAGGTGTTTAGTGGTGTCGTTTCACAGCAGGGATGACTGGTATATCTTCAGTGCTCCTTTCAGTGTGGCCGGTGTGGTGGGTCAGGGTGCTCCCCACTCTCCCAGGACCAACTTATCAGATGTAGGAACCCCTACAGGGGTATTGCGCCTTTATAGTAAAAAAAGTATGGCTCCAATATCCCTCATTGGTCATCAGGCAATTCGTCTGGTCAGTGACATCAAATAGGGGTCCTAACATCCAAGGATAGATGTAAACAGTACTGGGGGTCCTGTACTGTGTAATCTCAAGTTGCCAGGTATGATCCGGTTAACATATGAGGAAGAAAAACTTGTATAGTATAGTACTGCCTTATAACTTTTAAGTTTAATAGTAAAATGGTACTCGCATTACAGTAGTTCAATCAGGCATTAGAATCAGTAAAAAAACAGGAGATCTGTAGTGCCGAGATACTTCCGGAACGCTATGCGTTCCACGCGGACCGGAAGTGCGTTCCAAAGGGCGGAAGTGATGCAGTGACGCTCTACGCGTTTCGTCATAAAGACATCAGGAGTATTTACCAATTTATATTTACTAAAATGATTGCATTTACATGTTCTGTGTACTGTGGGAGACCAGATATAGCGAATGCAGGTTCTTGGGTTTAGTAACACTTTAAGTTTCTCAAGTCGTTTTTGGACCCTGGCTTCTGTCAAGCCCTGTACACTCAGAGCCCAAATACAGAGATCACCGTCATTCAGACCCCATCTATATCTGAGAATACAACCACTCAGCACCCCCTTATCAGAGATCACATCCATTCAGAACCCACATATCAGAGATCACTGCCACTCAGAACCCACATATAAGAGATCACTGCCACAAAGAACCCCCATATCAAAGATCGTTGCCACTCAGAACCCCCATATCAAAGATCGCTGCCACTCATATTCCCATATCAGAGATCACTTTCACTCAGACCCCTCCATATTTGAGACTGCAGCCGCTTAGAATCCCCTTATCAGAGATCACAGCCACTCAGATCTCCGATAGCATAGATCCAAGCCATTCTAATTCCCTCTAATTCCTCCTGCATTGAATTGTTTTGTAACAGCATTGTCTTCCTTCATACTGTAAAGCGCTGCGCAAACTGTTGGCACTATATTAATCCTGTATAATAATAATAATAATAATTCTGAACTCCCATATCAGAGATCAGAGCCTTTCAGAACCTCCATTGTCAGAGATCATAGCCACTTAGGGCCCCTGACCAGGCTGCAATGGTGAGGCTGCACTGACAAAACTGCAACAGTGAGTCTCCACTGGTGAGGCGGCACTGATGAGGCTGCAATGGTGGGCACTGATTAGGTGGCACTAGTGGGGCAGCACTGGTGAGTCTGCAGTGGGGCAGAGCAAAACATGAGGGCTCTAAAGAGACCCCTGATGCTTCTTTTTTAGGGGCTGAGGACAGAGTCCCTATCCCCTTTCTCTGCAGTCTGAGCTACATTGTATATGAATGAATAGTGGTTTCTACACAGAGACTCCTATTCATTCACAAAACCAATGCTGAGTAAACACAGTTTACTCTGCTTCAGTTATGATTAAACACAGGAGCGATCAGTACCGATCACTCATTGTGTTTGGGAAGGGGCTGGTATTGACAGGGAGGAGGGGAAGCCGGCCAGCAGCTGCAGGGAGTTGAACACGAGTTGGGGCTGTATGGGGAGCCCAGGACAGGAGGAGCGGGAGCGCCACGGAGGAAAAGAATATTTGGACTGATCTAGATTCCCCTGCAGTAGCTAAGGCTGGCCAGAGGTAAGTTGGTCAGCAGCGCTGCAGGGAGGTGGTGCGGGGCAACGGTAAGGAGGATGGGGGCCAGTACAGAGTCAGAGCTGTGAGTGGATCTATTTTTAGAGTTAAATCCTCTGCAGCTCCAAGTCGGCAGTAAAGGAGAGGAGTCAGCTCCAATGCTGGAAGTGGGAGAAGACATCCGGAAGCACAAGTGAAGCAGTGAGGGAGCAAGGAAGATATGGGCATGTATGCAGCAAGGTGGATAAGAAGGAGCTGGAGACAAATGGAGGTGGAGCGGAAGATGTAGAAAGGTGTCGGGCTGTAGGGACAGGTGGCCAACAAGAGAATGACAAGCTGGTCGGGTGAGAGAGGTGCGGGAAGAGGAGACTGGCAGTGGTGGCTGGGTGGATTGTATGCAGTGTTAGGACACTGCCTACATGGGTGATACAGACAGGGGGTCTGTGAGTCCTGGTCCACCCACAACAGAAAGCAGGGATGGAAGTACATCCCTGTTTGCTGTGGAGAGGACTACAAATGGGACGTGCCAAGAGTGGTTGCTGGGGGAACAAAAGGAATAGCAGCCATTGGTCTTATAAACAGGAAATCACTGAGAACTAATGTTTTTTTCTCTATCGTTCATTTATGGACCCAGTTCTCTGATCTATATCAGTAGGGTTATACTGCCCCCTACAGGAGTAAGACACTAGGCAGAAAAAAAGTTCAGGCTATGCCTATGGGCAGTCCGGGGGCTACACCCTCTCTCTCCTGAATAGGATGTCAGTTTTAATCTGCCAAAGGCCGTTGGCCGCTCGTTCCCTGGTGCGTGACTTCTTCCTTGGGGTGCGACACTTGGTACATCCGGTGCGACCTCCATAACCAACTGGGGACCTTGATTTGGTGCTGTCGGTTCTTCAAGAACCTCCTTTTGCAAGTATTCAATGGTATCCTCTGCCTACCTTATTACAGAAGGTGGGCTTCTTGGTTGCTGTCACTCTGCGCGCAGGGTGTCGGTACTGGTGACATTGTCCTGCCGTTCTCCCTGTATGTTGGTTCATGGAGACAAGTGCTACTTCGTCTGGATCTGTCCTTCCCTCCGAAGGTGGTTTCTAGTGTTCACTTGAATGAGGACATCGTATTGCCATCTTGGGTCCTAAGCCCAATCATCCTAAGGAATGTGCATTGCGTACTTGGTGACTGCTGAGTGTTTTTCGTAAGTCAGGCTCGCTCTCTGTACTTACGGATGGCCCATGAACTGGACTGCCTGCATCTGCTGCGACTATTTCCAGATGGATCGGACAGACGGTGGTGCAGGCTTCTTCAATTAAGGGTCAGGTCCTACCTTTCCCTGTTTCGGCGCGTTCTACTCAGGCACCTTGTGCCTCCTGGGCTTTTCGACTTGCAGGCATCTGTGCTCCAGGTTGCAAGACGGCTACCTGGTAGTCTGTTCACACCTTTACCAAATTTTATAAGGTGGATGTGCTGACATCTGCAGATGCCTCTTTTGGCCGCAAAGTTTTGCTGACTGCTGTCTGGAGGGCTTTTGGCCTTCCTTGAGGGTGTTAACTGTTTGTTTCAGGTGGGCCTCATCGTTAGTTCTGCTGTGTCCTATGTTGCCTGGTTGGCTATGTTTAGCCTTGAGGACTTGTTCTTTTCTGCTGTTCCCACCCCTCATTTTCCTGGTACTGCTTTGGGACCTCCCTACTGATATGGATCAGAGAACTGCGTCCGTCAATGAATGATAGAGAAAACTGGATTTTTGACTTACCGTAAAATCCTTTTCTCTTAACCACTTAAGCCCCAGGCCTATTTCGGACACTTTTTGTTTACAAGTTAAAATCAGTATTTTTTCCTAGAAAACTACTTAGAACCCCCAAACATTATATATATTTTTTTTAGCAAAGACTCTGGAGAATAAAATGTTGGTCATTGCAATATTTTTTGTCACGCAGTATTTGCGCAGCGGTCTTTAAAACGCCATTTTTTTTGAAAAATTACGAAAAATCACATTTCCCTGCATTTAAAAAATACTAAACAGTAAAGTTAGCCCATTTTTTTTGTATATTGTGAAAGATGATGTCATGCCGAGTAAATAGATACCCAACATGTTCCGGTTTAAAATTGCGCACACCCGTAGAATGGCGACAAACTACAGTCAATAGAAATCTCAATAGGCGACGCTTTAAAAATTTTTTAACGGTTACCAGTTTAGAGTTATAGTGTAGCTCTTTTTTTTTAAATTATTGCTCACGCTCTGGCGATCGTGGCGATACCTCACATGTGTGGTTTGAACAGTGATTTCATTCGCGGCTCGACTTCCGTATACGTTTTCTTTCGTGCGCGAGCTAACGGTGACGGGGGCCGCTAAATTTTTTTTTTCCTATTTATTTTATTTTTTTTAAACTTTATTACAGGTTTTTTAAAAAAAAATAAAAAATCTGATCACTTTTATTGCTGTCACAAGCAATGTAAACATCCCTTGTGACACCAATATGCAGTGACAGGTACTCTTTATGGAGGGATCGAGGGTCTAAAAGACCCTAGACCCCTCCACTACACGTTCATTTATGCAAAACGCCAAAAACGGCATTTTTGCATACAGTCGTTTTTAAATCTGCCGCCTTTTTCAGCAGAGTAACCCGGAAGTGACGTCATGGACGCCGCCTCCGGGTTACACCATCGGAGACCCGATCGAAGCCGCTTCCAGCTTAGATCGGGACTCCATCCAGCCGGCGGACGCGCCGGCTGGGTGCTTGGCTGTCCCGGTGGGACAGGAGGCCCGGGCAAAGTTACGGAAGGCGGCGGAAGGGGGGGCGTCCCCTCCCGCTCACCCAGATAACGATCGAGCGGCTCCCGAGCAGCATCAGTCGTTACCGACGGAAAGCCGACCGTCGGCTCTAAACCACAGTACCGGGATGGTGCCTCTAGCTAGAGGCATCATCCCGGTATAACCCTGCAAAGTCTGCCGACGTATATATACGTCACTTTGCGGTAAGTGGTTAAGTTCATTGACGGACACAGTACCCACCCCTCTATTTTGAGTTGGGTTGGTGTTACTTTCTGACACTGCTTTGATACAAATTTGAAGGGAAGAGAGAAGGTGTACCCTCCGGGACTGCCCATAGGCATATCCAGAACTTTTTTTCTGCCTAGTGTCCTACTCCTGTAGGGGGCAGTATAACCCTACTGTTATGGATCAAAGAACTGTGTCCATCAATGAACTTAAGAGAAAAGGAATTTACGGTAAGTCAAAAATCAATTTATTTGCAAATCATCAGGCTATTGCAGAGCAAATACTGACCGAACAAGAAAATAGGTGGCATATTCAGTGCAGATAGGAGATCAGGAAACAGGACATGTAAAAGAGTTTTTGCCCGGAGTTCTCCTTTTGAAGCTAAACTCCAACTTTCTTTTCACTGGAAGTGTATGGAATGATCAGTCCCAGGATAGATCATACCTCGGTACCATGTTGCTCTAATGTCTGCAGATCCTCTGATATTGTGGGTTTAGTTGAGGCTTTGTACCATTTGACATTCTGTATAGTCTGGATGTAGACTGAGGGCCTTACAGCCACTTCCTGCTCATTCTCTAGTCTAGAGCACAACCCTCTGTAGTCTTTCTGTCAGGGTGCCAGGAAACCAGACCACACGGAGATGCAGGTAAAATAATGCAGTTTATTGGCGCAAACAGCAATAAACGCACAACAAGAGTGAGGAAGTGAGAGCAGGAACAAGCCGGATCCAAGTCCAGAAGCAGGTAGTCATCCAAGCCGGGGTCGAGTCCAGAAGCGGGTCATCTGCCGATGCGGGTTCAAGAGCCAGGAGAGTCGCCAGCCAAGCCAGGTCATTCATGGAGGAACACGGACAACAGAAGACTGCTAGCAGAGATGCACCTTGGAGCACCAATATAAGGGCAAGGACTGCAACCCATCAGGTAATAGACAGGTGTGCAGCATCATCACTGTGGAACACCCAGGCAGCAAGCAAGTGATGATGCAATCAGATTTTTTAAGAGGCAGCAGTCTGCACATGTCCAAGATGGCTGTCAACAGGAGGGCAAGGTAAGACCTTGACAGTACCCTCTCCTCAATGGCCCCTCCTCTGTGGAGCAAGAAATGGTTTCTGAGGAAAGCGAGCATGGAAAGCGCAGAGAAGTGCGGGAGCATGAACATCTGCGGAGGGAACCCAGGAGCGCTCCTCGGGACTATAACCCTTCCAGTGCACCAGGTATTGAACCTGACCTTGGAACAGACAAACGAGAATCCAAGATGCTGCTAACCTCATACTCCTCATAATTGCCCACAGGATTGGGACAAGGGTCAGGGAGGGAAGAAGTATAGCGATGGCAAACCAGTGGCTTCAAAAGTGAGATGTGAAAGACATTGGAGATACGCATGCCAAGGGGAAGACCAAGGGCATAGGCCACCGGGTTCACCTTACAGAAGATGCAAAAAGGCCCAACAAAATGGGGTGCCAGTTTTGGAGTGGGCACCCTGATGTAGAGTAGATGAACGTCTCCGGTCTGCCTGGAGCTTCTAAAGCTGTGCAGAGACCCGTAAAGAATCTTGAATCTGCACCCAAGAGAAACTGAGGGCACGAAGATGATCCTCCACAGCCAGAATGTCTTGTGGCAAGAATGACTCGGACAACACAGTGGGTTGGAACCCATAATTAGCCATGAATGGTGACATTCTGGAAGACAAGTTGATGGAAGAGTTCCTGCCAAACTCAGCCCAGAGTTGCAGATCAACCCAATTGTCCTGATGGTCAGAGATTTAGCAAAGGAGAAATTGCTCCAGAGCTGGGTAGGAATGCTCAGCTGCACCATTGGACTGCAGATAATAGGATGAGGAGAAGGAGAGTTGAATACCCAACTGGGAGCAAAAGGCGCGCCAGAGCCTGGAGACAAGCTGGCTCCCACGATCCAAGACAATCTCCTTAGGTAACCTGTGTAAATGCAAGACCTCCCTGACAAACACAGAGGCAAGCTCCTGAGCGGTAGGCAGCCGCTTAAACGGAACACAGTGGCACATTTTGGAGAACCGGTCGACAACCATGAGGATAACCATGTAACCTGGAGACACGGGAAGTGCCACAATAAAATCCATGGCCAGGTGAGACCAGGGACGCTCCCCATTGGGAATGGGATGCAGTAGGCCCAAGGGAAGGTGCCTAGGATATTTGTTCTGAGCACAGACCGAACAAGCAGCCACATACGCAGCAACATCAGTGCGGAGAGATGGCCACCAGAACGGACGGGAAATAGCCCAGGACATCTGGTTCTTACCAGGATTACCCTCAGTCTTGGAATTGTGGTACGTGCGCAACAGTCTGATGCGCAACCCCTCAGGTACAAAACTTTTGCCAGCAGGTCTCTATGTGGGAGCATCAGGTTGGGCAGCCAAGATCTGTTCCCCCAAGAGGAGAGGTTAAGTTGGTGCGGATGGCAGCCAGGATATGATCCGAAGGTATGACCGATCTTGGAACAGAGTCCTCCCTGGACAACTCAGAATACTGGCAAGACAAGGCATCAGCCTTAACATTCTTGGAGCCGGGCAAATAGGAGACCACATAGTTAAAACTAGACAAGAATAAGGCCCATCTCGCCTGACGGGGTGTGAGCCTCTTGGCCTCCGAGAGATACGTCAGATTCTTATGATCGGTGAGAATGAGAACTGGAACCACAGAACCTTCGAGCAAGTGTCTCCACTCTTTGAGAGCCAGGATAATTGGCCAAGAGCTCTCTGTCTCCAATCTCGTAATTGCATTCAGTTGGAGACAGCTTCTTGAAGTAGAACCCACAAGGAAGTAAGGGTCCATCAGGCATCCGATGCTGAGATAGAAGGGCGTCTACTCCCATGTAAGATGCATCCACCTCTAGTACAAAGGGCAAACCAGGATTGGGATGAGACAGAATGGGAGCCGAAGCGAAAGCAGACTTGAGGGCCTTGAAAGCTTGGATGGCAGCAGGCGTCCAATTGTGGGAATCACTGCCCTTCTTGGTAAGATCTGAGATAGGTTTGGCCAAAGAAGAAAAGTTCCTGATAAGTTTCCGATAGTAGTTGGCAAACCCAAGGAAACGCTGAATGGAACAGAGACCACTGGGGCGAGGCCATTGTAGAACAGCTGAAATCTTCTGAGGGTCTATGGAGAACCCTTCAGCAGAAATTATGTAGCCTAAGAAGGCAACCTGAGACAGGTGGAATTCACATTTCTCAAGCTTACAGAAAAGCCCATTCTTACAAGACAGTTACAGCACCCATCTGAAATCCAGGTAGTGGGATTCAATGGAGTCCGAGTAAATTAAGATGTAATCCAAATAGACTAACACGCAATGCTGCAAAATATCACGAAAGACATCATTGATGAACTCCTGGAAGACAGTGGGCGCATTGCACAAGCCAAATGGCATCACCAGAGATTTGTAATGACTGGTTCTGGTATTAAACGTGGTCTTCTACTCATCGCCCTCCTTGATCCTTATGAGGTTATATGCTGCGCTTAGGTCAAGCTTGGTAACATCCTTTGCTCCCTTGAGTCGGTCGAACAATTCAGTAATCAACAGAATCGGCTATGCATTCTTGGCTGTGATGCGATTGAGGCCCCTATAATCAATGCAGGGTCTCAACTCACCCCCCTTTTTTCTTTACGAAGAAACAAACGGCACCCGCTGGAGAAGTGGACTTGCGAATGTGCCCCCGGGCAAGCGCATTCGCAACTTATTCCTCCATGGCCTTATTCTCTGCAACCTAGAGAGGATAAATCCTGCCAAGAGGGGGAATGGCACCAGGTTGCAAGTCTATGGTACAATCGTACAGTCGATGAGGAGGGAAGAGTACCAGTGCGCACCTTGTCAAATACATCTTGATACTCACGATATTCAGTAGGCAACACTGAATCCGAGGAGGTACAAAGTATCTTAAAATCCCATGGATACAAACAGCGCCACACTTTGGAGACCAAGAGAGGATCTTGACTAACTGCCAATCAAAGGTCGGATTGTTTTTCTGAAGCCAAGGGTACCCCAAAACAACGGAGTAATTTGGGGACGAAATAACCTGTAAACAGGTGGATTCCCTGTGAACAGCCCCTATCGCCATATCAACCAGAACATTATCGTGGGTAACCTGTGCCGGTTGCAAGGGTCTGCCATCAATCGCCTCGATAACTAGTGGAGAAAGACGAGGCTGCAAGGGTATTGAATTCGCACTGGCAAACGTACTGTCAATAAAATAACCGCCAGCACCGGAGTCTACCAACGCTGGAGTGACCACTGAACCTGCTACCCAGGAGAGGACAACTGTGAATAGTGGTTTATCTTTATGGGAAACCAGGGATGAGGAGAATCCACCTAAGATCTGCCCCCGACAGGACCTTAGGTGTGAGCGTTTCCCTCTTCTATAGATGATGCACAAGTAAGCCCACAAACAGTTTGCTGAAGACAAGCAGACTAAGGACATGGATTACTGGAACCATGTCCTGTGGTCTGATGAGACCAAGATAAACTGATTTGGTTTAGATGGTGTCAAGCGTTTGTGGCAGCAAACAGGTGAGGAGTACAAAGACAAGTGTGTCTTGCCTACAGTCAAGCGTGGTAGTGGGATGGTCAAGGTCTGGGGCTGCATGAGGGCTGCTGGCACTGGGGAGCTACAGTTCATTGGGGAATCATGAATGCCAACATGTGTTGTGACATACTGAAGCAGAGCATGATCCCCCTCCCTTCAGAGACTGGGCCGCAGGGCAGTATTCCAACACGATAATGACCCCAAACACACCTCCAAGACGACCACTGCCTCGCTAAAGAAGCTTAGGGTAAAGGTGATGGACTGGCCAAGCATGTCTCCAGACCTAAACCCTATTGAGCATCTGTGGGGCATCCTCAAACGCAAAGTGGAGGAGCGCAAGGTCTCTAACATCCACCAGCCCCATAATGTCGTCATGGAGAAGTGGAAGAGGACTCCAGTGGCAACCTTTGAAGCTCTGGTGAACTCCATGCCCAAGAGGGTTATGACTGCTGGAAAATAATGATGGTCACACAAAATATTGACACTTTGGGCCCAATTTGGACATTGTCACTTAGGGGTGTACTCACTTTTGTTGCCAGCGGTTTAGACATTAATGGCTATGTATTGAGTTATTTTGAGGGAACAGAAAACTTTACACTGATATACAAGCTGTACACTCACTACTTTACATTGTAGCAAAGTGTCATTTCTTCAGTGTTGTCACATGAAAAGATATAATAACATATTTACAAAAATGTGAGCGGTGTACTCACTTTTGTGAGATACTGCATATATTTTTAGCAGAGACCCTTAAGAAAAAAATGGCGGTTGTTGCAATATTTTATATCACACTGTATTTGCACAGTGGTCTTTCAAACGCATTTTATTGGGAAAAAGACATTAAACAAAAAACTAAACAGTAAACTTAGCCCAATTTTTTTTTTTGTATAATGTGAAAGATAATGTTAGGTCGAGAATCGTGATCTTTATTCTAAGCAAAAAAATGTTGATTCTCATTTTATCCAGAATCATGCAGCTTTAGTTTACACATGAAGAAAACACCTTCATAATAACCTTCCATAGCCCTTCCTCTGTAGACTTACAGTAAGCCGTTTTTCTTTGACATGCTGTAAGACAGAAATGACACATTTATATCTGCTTTGTAGACTGAAAAGTGATCTGCATTCTCACCCACCCACATCAACTTCTGGGAACTGCTACAAGTGACTCCCATAGCCTGCCCTGAAACTACAGAGGCTCAAAGCATGATGGGACATGTAGCATCAGGACTGGTAAAGGAAGAAAACAGGAAGTCCGAGAACTTTGACATTCAGACAGGAAAAGGAGTGACTCCATAGACACAGAAACTTTTTTTTATCTTTCTACAGCTGAATAAGGTAAGATACGGATAAAATGACAGTGGGGTTGTGATTAATTTACATGCACAATGCATCTGGTCTTTTGGGGAGGAAAAGCTGGAGTTCTGCTTTAACCACTTCCCGCTCGTCATATAGCAAAATGAAGGCCGCAAAGTGGTTGTCCCATCCTGACTGGGCGTCATATGACGTCCAGCAGAATAGGCCGCTCTGTGCGCCCCCGGGGGGGGGGGGGGCGTGCAGAGTGGCGATTGGTGGTGCTCACTCTGACACACCGCATCTCCGATCCTGGTAAAGAGCCTATGACGTCGGCTCTTTATGATTTGATCAGCTGTGTCCAATCACAGCTGGTCACATAGTAAATAGGAAGTGCCGTTGATTGGCTTTCTTCAGTTCGCACCTGACATGCGTGAGTAGAGGAGAGCCGATTGGCGGCTCTCCTGAATGGGGGGGGTCTGTGCTGGTAATCAGAGCATTGATTACCAGTGCAGACCCTTGGGGGATGCCACTAGAGCCACCAGGAATTGCCCACCCATGGCCACCAGGGATGCCCATCCATGGCACCAGGGATGCCCACCCATGCCACCAGCATCATGCTCTGCTTCAGTATGTCACAGTACATGTTGGCATTTATGGTTCCCTTAACCACTTGCCTACAGTGCACTTTCACCCCCTTCCTGCCCAGACCGATTTTCAGCTTTCAGCGCTCTCACATTTTGACTGAGAATTACTCAGTCATGCAACACTGTACCCATACAAAAATTGTGTCCTTTTTTTCACACAAATAGAGCTTTCTTTTGATGGTATTTGATCAATACTGGGTTTTTTATTTTTTGTGCTATAAATAAAAAAAGACTGAAAATATTGTGAAAAAACGCATTTTTCTTTGTTTCTGTCATAAAATTTTGCAAATTAGTAATTTTTCTTCACAAATTTTGGCCAAAATTTATACTGCTACTTATCTTTGGTAAAAATAACCCAAGTAAGTGTATATTATTTGGTCTTTGTGAAAGTTATAGAGTCCACAAGCTATAGTGCGAATCATTGAAAATTGATCACACTTGATCACACCTGATGTACTGAAGGCCTATCTCATTTCTTGAGACACTAAAAAGTCAGGAAAGTACAAATACCCCCCAAATGACCCCTTTTTGGAAAGTAGACATTCCAAGGTATTTAATAAGGGGCATGGTGAGTTTTTTGAAGTTGTAATTTTTTCCCACAATGCTTTGCAAAATGAAGATTTTTATTTTTTTTTTTTTTTTTTTTTACAAATTGCCGTATTAACAGGTTATTTCTCTCACACAGCACATGTATACTTGCAACTACACCCCAAAACACATTCTACTACTCCTCCTGAGTATGGCGATACCACATGTGTGAGACTTTTTCACAGCCTGGCCACATACAGAGGCCTAACATTCAAGTAGCCCCGTCCGGCATTCTAGGAGCACAAATTACACATATAATTTCCTGACAACCTATCGCACTTTTGAAGGCCCTGGAGCACCAGGACAATGGAAACCCCCATAAAATGACCCCATTTTAGAAAGCAAACAGCCCAACGTATAATTTTTGAGGCATAATGAGTCTTTTGAATATGTCATTTTTTTCCACAAGTTTTTGGAAAATGTGGAAAGAAAATGAAAACACATTTTTTTTTACACAAAGCTGTCCATTTATGCAATATTTCTAACACATAGCATGTACATAGCAAAAATTGCACCCCAAAATACATTCTGCTATTCCTCCTGAGTATGGCGATACCACATGTGTAACACTTTTTCACAGCCTGGCCACATACATAGGCCTAACATCCAAGTAGCGCTTTACACAAAGTTGTCCATTTATCCACTTTAAGACTGGGCCTATTTTTGACACTTGGTGTTTACAAGCTAAAATCATTTTTTTTTGCTAGAAAACTACTTGGAACCCCCAAACATTATATATTTTTTTTTAGCAGAGACCCTAGAGAATAAAATGGAGATCGTTGCAATATTTTTTATCACACCATATTTGCGCAGCAGTCTTCCAAATGCGGTTTTTTTGAAAAAAATTCACTTTTTTGAACTAAAACATAAGAAAACAGTAAATTTAGCACAATTTTTTTCCATAATGTGAAAGATAATGTTACGCCGAGTAATTAGATACCCAACATGTCATGCTTCAAAATTGCGCATGCTCACAGAATGGCGCCAAACATTGGTACTTAAAAATCCCCATAGGCAACATTTTAAAAATTTCTGCAGGTTACTAGCTTAGAGTTACAGAGGAGGTCTTGGGCTCAAATTATTGCTCTCGCTCTAACGATCGCGGCGATACCTCACATGTATGGTTTGAACACCGTTTACATATGTGGGCGGGACTTGCGTATGCGTTTGCTTCTGCGCGCGAGCTAACGGGGACAGGGCGATTTAATTTTTTTTTTTTTTTTTTTTCCTATTTATTTTATTTATTATTTTTTTATTTTTACACAGTTTAAAAAAAAAAAATGTTTTGATCATTTTTATTCCTATTACAAGGAATGTAAACATCCCTTGTAATAGAAATAGCCATGACAGGTCCTCTTTATTGTGAGATCTGGGGTCAAAAAGACCTCACACCTCACAACTACACTAAAAAAGCAAAAAAAAAAAAAAAATTGTTGAAAGAGGAAAAAAAAAAAAGCAAAAAAAAAAAGCGGCCCTTTAAACCGGTTGCTAGGCAACGACTTTTGACGTAGCTCCGGTCCTCCAAGACCATAGAGTTGAGTGAGGGCCATCTTGCCCTCACTCGACTTCCTGTCTCTGAGGATCCGGGACCGGATAGTTTTCCCCGCTGCCGGCGGGTCCGGTAAGCTGGGAAAACGTCTGGGACGCGGCAGGAGGGGGGGGGCACCTCATCCCCTGCACCGTAAGGGTAATTCCGCGGTGAATCCGCCACTGGGACCACCCTTATCTGAAAGCCGACCGCCCGCCGTTTCAAAAAATACCGGGGTTATGGGGGCTATCTGCTGCCATAACCCCAGTATTTAGCTTTTAATGGCCGACGCATATAGTCATTAGGCGGTCAGTAAGTGATTGCATGTATATGGCAAACAGGTGACGATGACTGATGGGGTGACAGGTGACGATGACTGATGGGGTGACAGGTGACGATGACTGATGGGGTGACAGGTGACGATGACTGATGGGGTGACAGGTGATGATGATTGATGAGGTGAATGGTGATGATGATTGATGAGGTGACAGGTGACGATGATTGATGAGGTGACAAGTGACGATGATTGATGGGGTGACAGATGACAATCACTGACGGGGTGACATGTGACGATGATTGATGGGGTGACAAGTGACGATCACTGATGGGGTGTCAAGTGACGATGATTGATAGGGTGACAGGTGACGATGACTGATGGGGTGACAGGTGACGATGACTGATGGGGTGACAGGTGACGGTGATTGATGGGGTGACAGGTGAAGGGCGATGGTCACTGATGGGTGACAGGTGACGGGCGATGGTGCACGGCGGTACTGATGGCAGTCTCTGGTGACCGGTGAACTTTAGGCTATGTTCACATGTGAGCGTAGCGATCACGGGCAGAATCACTGCGATTCTGCCCGTGATCCAGAAATCATTGCAAATCGCGGGACGCCTGTGCGTTGCCCGTGATTTGCAATAGCACCCCAAACGCTGTGCGATGTTGCCGCGATTTCCGCCTGCCGAATCGAGGTAACATCACGCAAACAACGCATGACGCCCCAAAGAAACTCTTGTACCTTTTTTGGGCGTCATGCGATGTTTGCGCGATGTTACCGTGATTCGGCAGGCGGAAATGGCGGCAACATCGCACAGCGTTTGGGGTGCTATTGCAAATCACGGGCAGCGCACAGGCGTCCCGCCATTTGCAATGATTTCTGGATCGCGGGCAGAATCGCGGTTATTCTGCCTGCGATCGCTACTCTCACATGTGAACGTTATGGGTGTCAATTTCTGGGCACTGATGAGGTGACTGTTGGGTGACAGGGGACATTGGGGGGGGGGGGGGCTGAGGACTGTGTGTGGGGACCTTTATTAGTGTGATTTTTACTTTTTACAGGGGTACAGAGCAGTAACTCAATGTTTCTAGCTCTTCTCCCCTCATACTGGAAACTGTGTGAGGGTAGAAGAGCTAGTAACACTGAGTTACTGCTCTTTGTTTACATTTTGTGATCGGCTGTGAATGGATTCACAGCCGATCACATAGTAAACAGTCACTGTCAGTGACTGTTTACTACCGCCGGTGACAGCTGTGTTCCTACGGAACACAGTGCCACCGACATGACCGCGCTGCGCGCTCCCGATCGCGCATGCACGGTCATCTCCCGGGCGCCTCCATTGTGATCGGCTGTGTCATTGGAACACAGCCGATCACGTGGGAAACAGCCATGCCTATTGGCTGTTTCCCCCCTGCCGGTGATCAGCTGTGTCCCGGGGACACGCCGACACCGGCAGTGCACGGCGGCGCGCCCGCGATCGCGCGCCTGCCCTGCTTGAATGGGCGGACGTCATATGACGGCCGCCCAGGATAATAGCCGCACCGTCCCGCCGTCATATGACGGCGGGCGGGCGGTAAGTGGTTAATGAACTGTAGCTCCCCAGTGCCAGCAGCACTCATGCTGCCCCAGAGCATGACACTCCCACCACGCTTGACTGTACGCAAGACACACAGGTCTTTGTATTCTTCACCTGGTTGCCGCCACACATGCTTGACACCATCTGAACCAAATAAGTTTATCTTGGTCTCAATAGACCACAGGACATGGTTCCAGTAATCCATGCGCTTAGTCTGCTTGTCTTCAGCAAACTGTTTGAGGGCTTTCTTGTGCATCATCTTTAGAGGAGGCTTCCTTCTGGGATGACAGCCATGCAGACCAATTTAATGCAGTGTGCGGCCTATGGCCTGAGCACTGACAGACTGACCCCCCATCCCTTCAACCTTTGCAGCAATGCTGGCAGCACATATATGTCTTATTTCCCAAAGACAACCTCTGGATATAATGGTGGCCACACAAAATATTGACCCATGGCCACTAGGGATGCCCACCCATGGCACCAGGGATGCCCACCCATGCCAACAGGAATGCCAATCAGTGCTCATGGAGCATGTCAGTGCCCTCCTCATCACTGCTGCCCATCATTGCCATCTATCAGTGCCGCCTACCAGTGCCCATCATTGCCATCACTGCTTATCAGTGCCCATTGGTGCTGCATATTAGTGCCTCATCATCAGTGCCTCCCCATCAGTGCCACCCTATCAGTGCAGACTCATCAGTGCAGGAAAAACATATTTATTTACAAAATTTTATAACAAACAAAAAAAAACTTTGCGGTGATCAAATACCACCAAAAGAAAGCTCTATTTCTGGGAAAAAAATTGACATAAATTTGGTTTAGGTACAGTGTTGCATGACCACGCAATTGACATTCAAAATGCAACAGCGCTAAAAGCTGAAAATTGGTTTGGGCAGGAAGGGGGTGAAAGTGCCCTGTATTGAAATGGTTAAACACTTGCCTCCCTGCCACAGTACATTTACTAAAGCCCCGTACACACACACCGATTGTCGGCCGAACGATCGGCCGTCTTTTGTCCAGTGCTGTCGTGTTGGTTGAAAAGTGCTCAAGACTGCACACGAATTTTGTCGGCCAACAACAACCATCTTCAGAAGTGATGTCATGTGATGGTTAACTTTCCGTGTGTTTTTTCTTCTCTGAGCATGCCCAGTCTTGCTCATCTGGCTTTTGTCGGCCGAAATCTGTACTGACCGACGAACAATCGGCCGTTCTGGTGTTGGCCAACAAAAATTTTATAGCATGCAGACCAGATTTTGTTCGGCCGAAAAGTCGCAGTTGGTTGTCGGAAGCATCATACCAACAAGCCGACAAGCCGATCGGACGTTGGCCGAATATTTACGGCCGACAATCGGTACCTTGAATCGGTTCCTTAAGGCAGGGCAGCGTGTGCAGTCTCAGTCATGTATGTATACTTGATTGAGCCTCTGCTGTAGTTTTAGGAGCTTGCTGTGCACCCCTCCTGTCCTCTGGACACAGCAAATCAGTGTTATCGATAACCGGTAATCATGCGATCGCTATAAATTGGTCATAGCAATCACATGATAACAATGTAAATAACCTGTCATGAATGGCTTTCCATTCATAAACAGCTTGCTTACTGTTGTGATCTGTGATTGGCTCTAAGCAATTACATGGTACCTACCTGTACTGCGTGATTAATTTAGCCAATCTAAATAGGAAACCCATTCATGACAGCTAAAGTGATTTCTTATACAGTGATCAACACTGCATAAGCAATACCAGTGTAAAAATAAATAAACAAATGTTTAAAATAATTGAATGAAAAATTATTTATTTTTAGGTTATTGATTTTAACCAATGTACTGCATTGGTGACAGTGGGCTTCATTCATAGAAGCAGATTGCATGCGATATTTACAGTGCCATGAAAAAGTATTCATACCCCTTGAAATTTTCCACATTTTGTCATGTTTCAACCAAAAAAATAAATGTATTTTATTGGGATTTTTGTGATAGACCAACACAAAGTGGCACATAATTGTGAAGTGAAAGAAAAATTATAAATTGTTTTAAAACTTTTTTTACAAATACATTTCTGAAAAGTGTGACGTGCATTTGTATTCAGCCCCTTTTCTCTGATACCCCTACCTAAAATCTTGTGGAACCAATTGCCTTCAGAATTCACCTAATTAGTAAGGAGTCCACCTGTGTGTAATTAAATCACAGTATAAATACAGCTGTTTTGTGAAGCCCTCAGAGGTTTGTTAGAGAACCTTAGTAAACAAACAGCATCATGAAGGCCAAGGAACACACCATATAGGTCAGCGATAAAGTTATGGAGAAGTTTGGCGCAAATGCAAATCTTCCAAGATGTGGCCGTCCACCTAAACTGACAGGCAGGGCAAGGAGAACATTAATCAGAGAAGCAGCCATAATAACTCTGGAGGAGCTACAGAGATCCACAGCTCAGGTAGGAGAATCTGTCCACAGGAAAACTATTAGTCGTGCACTCAACAAATCTAGCCTTTATGGAAGAGTGGTAAAAAGAAAGTCATTTTTTAAAGAAAGCCATAGGAAATTCCTATTTTCAGTTTGCAGGAAGCCATTTGGAGGACACAGCAAAAATGTAGAGGAAGGTGCTCTGGTCAGATGAGACCAAAATTGAACTTTTTGGCCTAAAAGTAAAATGCTATTTGTGGTGGAAAACTAACACTGCACATTACCCTGAACACACTATCCCCACTGTGAAACGTGATGGCAGCATCGTGTTGTGGGGATGCTTTTCTTTAGCAGGGACAGGGGAGCTCGTCAGTCAATAGGAAGATGGATGAAGCCAAATACAGGGCAATCTTAGAAGAAAACCTGTTAGAGTCTGCAAAAGACTTGAGACTGGGGCGGAGGTTCACAAGACCCTAAACATTAAGCCCGGGGCTACAGTGGAATGGTTTAGATCAAAGCTTTTTCATGTTAGAATTACCTAGTCAAAGTCCAGACCTAAATTCAATTGAGAATCTGTGGCAAGACTTAAAAATTGCTGTTCAGGCGCTCTCTATCCAATCTGACAGAGCTTGAGCTGTTTTGCAAAGGAGAATGGGCAAAAAATTGCAGCGAAAGTTGGTTCTACAAAGCATTGATTTAGGGGGCTGTACACAAATGCACGATACACTTTTTTAGATAATATTTATTTGTAAAAAAAAATTTGAAAACCATTTATCATTTTCCTTCCACTTCACAATTATGTGCCACTTTTTGTTGGTCTATCACATAAAATCCTAATAAAATACATTTACGTTTTTTTGTTGTAACATGACAAAACGTGGAAAAGTTCAAGGGGTATGAATACTTTTTCAAGGAACTGTAGGTGTTTTCCCAAATACTGCATGCAACCCTGAAAATGTCAATTCACTATTGCTTTATGTGGTATTTACTGCATAAAACAAAAATGCTCAATAGATACCACATAAAACAGGAGTAAAAGTCAACTCACAAAAAGAAAACAAAAATGCATGCGGTAAATAAGTAGTGGTCCCAGCATGCGATATTTAAGGAACCAGCAGCCATTGGCACCCTTAACAGCCAGCAAACTACATTGTTGCTAAGGAGCCATGCCCTTAACAACTGATGAGTCATCCGCGGTCAGTGGGGTTCCCCAGCTGACAGTTGAATGTAAAAAAAACAAAGAAATGCCGGCAATGAAAAAAAATTAAGAAAGAAAACTGCGCGTGTTACGGGTCTGGTATGGATTTTGATGGGAACCCCCACGCCAAAATTGTATAGATCCTTACACAAAATCCAAACCAGACCCTTATCCGAACATGCAGTCTGGCAGGTCAAAAAAAGGGGTGGGGGAAACAAGCGCCTCCCCTTACTTAACCATGGCCACATTTAAAAAACAAAAATACAGACTGACAGTTCTTAAATAACTAAGGGGTGGTGCCACCTGGTGATGTCATGGGGTGGTACTGTCCCCTGCCTCAAAGCACCTCCCCCATGTTGAGGGCATGTGGTCTAGTATAGGTTCAGGAGGGGAGGGGTGCTTGTCCCCCCCCCCTTTTCCTGACCTGTCAGGCTGCATGCTCGGATAACGGTGTTGTAAGGATTTTGGGGGGCCCCACCCCATTTATTAAGAATTGGCGTGGGGATTCCCCTCAAAATCCCATACCAGACCCGTTTTTTTTAAATTAATTTTTCATTGCCGGCATTTTTTTTGCTGTCAGCTGGTGACTCTTCGATTGTTAAGGACGCTGCTCCTTAACATTTGTAAAACAAGTTGCGCTAAATGTGATCTATGGAGGTATAAAGTCCGCAAAGTCCCAATATTGATGACAGATGGAAAATATCCTGGGTAAGATCCTGAACCCGACTCCCTTAAGAGTGTATGCTTACCAGATTAAGGTAAGAATCCTCGCTTTCAACCATGGAATTCCCCAATCAAAAAAGAAGAAGAGAGGCTTCCATAGCGTAAAACCGTACAATTTATTGAAATAAAAACGAGTAACACTTACAGTGTAGCACGAAAAGTCAGGCAGAAAATGTGCAGCCGCCGGACGGACGGCTTCGCTCGCCCGCACTCTCTAGGTCGGTGTTGGATGACGTCAGTACGCCGTGCCCTGACGACGTTTCGTCACAGATGACGTTTTCAAAGGTGTACGGTTTTACGCTATGGAAGCCTCTCTTCTTCTTTTTTGATTGGGGAATTCCATGGTTGAAAGCGAGGATTTGTTCCAGATTTCATGGTTGGACCCTGTCTATTAATACCATACAGGCTTGACTAAACAGAGTTTAATATCTGGTAAGAGGCGACCCCTATTGGTGCTTCTCTGGTATTGCATCCTGTGTCACTTGGATTGAATTCTACACACTTGCTTTAATCTTTATTTGGTAAGAGGCTGATCTAGCTGGTGATGGTCCAAACACACATCTTCAATACTGTTATCTTTCACTTGGGCCTTTAAGATAATTTTGTCTGGTAAGAGGCAACTCTAACTGGAACATTTTTTGCACTTATCCGCATTTGTTTTGGTAGGGGTCTTTATCCCTCATTTTTTGTTTTACTAAGCCATCTTGGTGGCAGCTTTAATCACATGTTTTCCAATTTCTATATAAGTCACACAGAAGGTGATAATACACATAGTTGTTGGGTTTTACGCTATTGTGTTTGTTCATATATTTTTTACATGATCCAATGACCTTCGAGTTCACTGCTTACACGGGCCTGGATCTTCTATCAAAGTGACAAGATAAAGCATATCCGCTTCATTCTTACCTTAATCTGGTAAGCATACACTCTTAAGGGAGTCGGGTTCAGGAACTTACCAAGGATATTTTCCATCTGTCATCAATATTGGGACTTTGTGGACTTTATACCTCCATAGATCACATTTAGCGCAACTTGTTTTACAAATTTCTTTAGGGTGTGGTCACACTTGAAGTTGCTGCTTGTTCGTTTTTATTCCTTTAGCGCGGTTAATTCCCCCTTTTTTTACCATGCTGCTCCTTAACAACCAGCTATTTAGGGCCTGTGTTAAGGACACCTGCTACCACCGGCGGTAAATTACCGCAGGCTTTCGCTACTAAAATACTGCTTGAGAAAAATAGAAAAACAAATGCCCTCCAAAAAGAGATATATATGGGACTATTGATCGGCAATACAGACAATTAGACTCCAAAGCTTTTATATATATAAATATATACAGTATCTCACAAAAGTGAGTACACCCCTCACATTGTTTTAAATATTTTATTATATTTTTTCATTATATTTTTTCATGTGTCAACTCTGAAGAAATGACAGTTTGCTACAATGAGTAACAATGAGTAACAGAGTAAATTTGCTGTCCCCTCAAAATAACTCAGCACACAGCCATTATTGTCTAAACCGCTGGCAACAAAAGTGAGTACATCCCTAAATGAAAATGTCCAATTTGGGCCCAAAGTGTCAATATTTTGTGTGGCCATCATTTTTTTCCAGCACTGCCTTAATCCTCTTGGGCATGGAGTTCACCAGAGCTTCACAGGTTGCCACTGGAGTCCTCTTCCACTCCTCCATGATAACATTACGGAGCTGGTGGATGTTAGAGACCTTTCGCTCCTCCACCTTCTATTTGAGGATGCCCCACAGATGCTCACTAGGGTTTAGGTCTGGAGACATGCTTGGCCAATCCATCACCTTTACCCTCAGCTTCTTTAGCAAGGCAGTGGTCGTCTTGGAGGCGTGTTTAGGGTCGTTATTATGTTGGAGTACTGCCCTGCGGCCCAGTCTCCAAAGGGAGGGGATCATGCTCTGCTTCAGTATGTCACAGTACATGTTGGCATTCATGGTTCCCTCAATGAACTGTAGCTCCCCAGTGCCAGCAGCACGCATGCTGCCCCAGAGCATGACACTCCCACCACGCTTGACTGTAGGCAAGACACACGTGTCTTTGTATACTTCACCTGGTTGCCGCCACACACGCTTGACACCATCTGAATCAAATAGGTTTATCTTGGTCTCAATAGACCGCAGGACATGGTTCAAGTAATCCATGCCCTTAGTCTGCTTGCTTGTCTTCAGCAAACAGTTTGAGGGCTTTCTTGTGCATCATCTTTAGAGGAGGCTTCCTTCTGGAATGACAGCCATGCAGAATTTGATGCAGTGTGCGGCCTATGGTCTGAGCACTGACAAGCTGGCCCCCCACCCCTTCCACCTCTGCAGCAATGCTGGCAGCACTCATACCTCTTATTTCCCAAAGACAACCTCCAGATATAATGGTGGCCACACAAAATATTGACACTTTGGACCCAATTTGGACATTTGCACTTAGGGGTGTACTCACTTTTGTTTCCAGCGGTGTATACATTAATGGCTGTGTGTTGAGGGTACAGCAAATTTACACTGTTATACAAACTGTACACTCACTACTTTAGATTGTAGCAAAGTGTAATTTCTTCAGTGTTGTCACATGAAAAGGTATAATATATTTACAAAAATGTGAGGGGTGTACTCACTTTTGTGAGATACTGTGTGTGTGTGTGTGTGTGTGTGTATATATATATATATATATATATATATATATATACACACAGTATATCACAAAAGAGAGTAAACCCCTCGCAATTTTGTAAATATTTTATTATATCTTTTCATGTGACAACACTGAAGAAATGACACTTTGCTACAATGTAAAGTAGTGAGTGTACAGCTTGTATAACAGTGTAAATTTGCTGTCCCCTCAAAATAACTCAATGCACAGCTATTAATGTCTAAACCGCTGGCAACAAAATAAAGTACACTCCTAAGTGAAAATGTCCAAATTGGGCCCAAAGTGTCAATATTTTGTGTGGCCACCATTATTTTCCAGCACTGCCTTAACCCTCTTGGGCATGGAGTTCACCAGACCTTCACAGGTTGCCACTGGAGTCCTCTTCTACTCACAGAGCTGGTGGATGTTAGAGGCCTTGCGCTCCTCCACCTTCCGTTTGAGGAAGCCCCACAGATGGTCAGTAGGGTTTAGGTCTGGAAACATGCTTGGCTAGTCCATCACCTTTACCCTCAGCTTCTTTAGCAAGGCAGTGGTTGTCTTGAAGGTGTGTTTGGGGTCGTTATCATGGACTGGGGGTTTATGTTAGAAACAATGATAGAATTGGGTATTGGCCCTAGGAAGAATCAATGGATTACAGCATTATATAAGAACCCGACAGCCTCGGTAAAAGTAAATGGATTCCTTTCTCCTCCTTTTGGAATGTTTAACGGGACAAGACAGCAGTGTCCACTCTCACCCCTGTTTGCCCGATCATTGGAACCATTATTAGCCACCATTTGGGATAACGCAGACATAGGGGGAGTAAAGGTGGGACTTGAAGAACACAAAATAGCCGCCAACGTCCTGTTTTGCATCACTAACCCTAGAATAACCCTCCCAAATGTAATAAAAGAACCAAAAAAATATTGGGGAACTATTAAACTTTAAGATCAATCCAATAAAATCAGAAATTTTGAATATAGGGTTAAGTAAAAGAGAAGAAATAGCCCTGCAGAAGGAATTTCCATTTACATGGGCAAGATCAGAATTAACCACTTGCCTTCTGTGCACTTAAACCCCCTTCCCATCCAGACCAATTTTTAGCTTTCAGCGCTCTCACACTTTGACTGACAATTGCTCGGTCATGCTACACTGTACCCATATGAAATTTTTTATAATTTTTTTCACACAAATAGAGTTTCTTTTGGTGGTATTTAATCACCTCTGGGTTTTTTATTTTTTACAAAAAAAAAAAAGAAAAAAGACAGAAAATTTTGCGAGTAAATTTTGAAAATAAATACATTTTTCTCCTTCACTGATGTGCGCTGATGAGGCGGCACTGATGGGCACTGATAGGCTGCACTGATAGGCACTGATGAGGTGGCACTTATGGGCACTGATGAGGTGGCACTTATGGGCACTGATGAGGAGGTACTAATATGCCGCACTGATGAGCACTGATAGGCGGCACTGATAGGCGGCACTGATGAGCACTGATAGGCGGCACTGATGAGCACTGATAGGCGGCACTGCTGGGCACTGAGAGGTGGCACTGCTGGGCACTGAGAGGTGGCACTGCTGGGCACTGAGAGGCGGCACTGACGGGCGGCACTGATGGGCACTGATAGGCGGCACTGATGGGCACTGGCGGATGGCACTGATGGACACTGACGGGTGGCACTGATGAGCACTGATGGGCAGCACCATCAGTGCCCACACTCAGTGCCCATAGTGCTGCCAGTCAGTGCTCATCAGTGCCTAGATGAGCGGGCACTGACTGGCAGCACTGTGGGCACTGATGCCCCCCATCAGTGTAGGCGGGCACTGTGGGCAATTTGTGTGTGTTTTTTACCTTTTGTAATCAGGGCACTGGTGATCAGTGCCCTGATTACATTCCATTGTGTCCCCGGCGCTGGGCAGCTCTCCCTCCTTCCTCACACTGCAGGCTCCGTGTGAGGAAGGAGAGCTGGCGATGAGAGATGATCTCATATGTTTACATATCAGATCATCTCTCATTGGACGGTCCAATCACGTGGTGAATGGCCGATGTGATTGGCCATTCACCACGATCTGTGATCGGCTGTGTCCAAGGGACACGGCCGACACAGATTTTCCCCGATGCGCGCTCTCGGGAGCGCGCGGGGAGACTGCTTCTGGGAGGCCGTTTTTAAACGGCCTCCCGAAAATGTGAGTCCGCGCTGCAGCCGTATATAGGCTATAGCGCGGACCGGAAGCAGTTAAAATACTTAGGGATAAGCCTAACTTCATTGTTAAAGAGTTTATATCATGCCAAGTATATCCATATGCTAAATGAGATAAAAGCAGATATTAAAAAACTATCAATACGGCCCCTTTCATGGCTGGGAAAAAATCTAAGTGAAAAAATGATGCAGCAGGCAAGTCCATATTGCTGAAATTTCATTGCAGCAACTCAAAATGGTAGTTTGTATGGCCTCCACGTGCTTGTATGCATGCCTGACAAAGTCAGGGCATGCTCCTTAAGAGAGGACGGATGGTGTCCTGTGGTATTTCCTCCCGGATCTGGACCAGGGCATCACTGAGCTCCTGAATGGACAGGTGCAACCTGGTGGCGTCGCATGGATTGAAATATAATGTTCCAGAGTTGTTCTATTGGATTTAGGTCAGGCCAGCTTGGGGGGCCATTCAATGCTATCAATTCCTTCATCCTCCAGGAAATGGCCTCATACTCTTGCCACATGAGGCCTGGCATTGTTGTGCCCCAGGAGAAACCCTGGACCCACTGCACCAGAGTAGGGTACATACAAAAGCAAATGCTTAAATAAATGATTGTCCCTTTCCTGAATGTTGATTGCATTGTATTCCCCTGGCGGAATAATGTGAATGTCCCCGGGAAGCTCAGACTGCAAGAAAGGATCCTTGGAGGTGTAGATTGGTAAGTTCAAACCGAACAGGAGTATGTTGTTGTATAACCAAATCTCATGAAGTTCAACGGGCGTCTCAAGCTATCCTGGGAGACACGAGTGTAGTGTTCAGCTGACTAGCCGTTGCTGATGCATAAGTTATTAGCATTGATCCCTTATATTATTGCACGTGCAAAAAACAAACAAAGACACCATATGGTGTATAATTAAGGGATATAGATAACAGTAAAAAAGAAGAATATAATTTTCCAAGAAAAGTGATGACTGATTGGCATAAATTTTTCACAGTAGGGCGGGTATACAGGTCTTAACCACTTTACCACCGCCCACAGTAATATTACTGCGGCAGAGTGGCTCGTTATCGTCTGACGACGTAGTACTACGTCGTCAGACACTCCCCCTTCTGGGCTGCGCTTGCGCGCCCCCGGAGGCTCGCTCCCGCTGTTTTCAGTCACAGCGGGAGTCGGGCCAGGGGAGGAGCAGCGGCGATCGCCGCAGCTCTTCCCCGATCGTCGGGGATCTAGTGTGGAGATCCGCCCGCCTGTGTAAACACAAGCGGGCGGATCTCCTCAGTGACAGGGAGTGACAGATTGGAGTGTTCAGCATAGCTGGACATCCGATCTGTCCCTGTCTCACACAGTCACCTCCCCCCCCACACGTCAGTAAGCACCAGGCATACATTAACCCCTCCCTCTCCAATAACATTAACCCCTTCCCTGCCAGTGTCATTTTTACAGTAACAGTGCATATTTATAGCACTGATTACTGCAGTAATGTCACTGGTACCCCCAAAAGTGTCAAAAATGTCAGTCAAGGGTCCGATCTGTCCGCCGCAATGTCGCAGTACCGCAAAAAAAAAATCGCAGATCGCCGAAACACCAAAAATGACAGAAATCTTTCCCTTTGTTAGTAAACGCAATAACTTTTGCGCAAACCAATCAAAATACGCTTATTGTGATTTTTTTTACCAAACATGGGTAGCAGAAAACAAATTGGCCAAAAATTTAAAAAAAAATTGGTTTTTACATCTTTTTTGGGGGGAATTTCATATAAAAAAAATGTTAAAAATATTGTTATTTTTTCAAAATAAACGCTCTTTTTTTGTTTATAGCGCAAAAAGTAAAAATCGCACAGGTGATCAAATACCACCAAAAGAAAGCTCTGTTTGTGGGAAAAAAAGGACGGAAATTTCGTTTGGGTACGGCGTCGCACGACCGCACAATTGTCAGTTAAAGTCTCACAGCGCCGAATCGCAAAAAGTGGCCTGGACGTAAGACAGCAAAATCCTCCGGTGGTAAAGTGGTTAATGTGTATGGAGCAGTCCGATTTGATATCGGTTAGCAGGCTCTCGCAATCAGGAACACAGGAGGTATAATGAATCTCAGACACATTGAATGAAATCAGTGTTTCCCAATATTGAAGGAGGATTGCCTTGTTACAAATGCTGATGTTTGAGAGGATAATGTAGCCAATGTGGGTATTCAGTAACATATGACTGCATAAATAAAGTTAAGATTAAATGATATGCTAAATTCCCATATTCGTGGTAAAAGCTTATTACCTCTTCTCAGGTTCAGATTAGGCTCTTTCGTTCTCTTTGGAAACCTGTGTCAGTTCCTGGAGTGTAATGGAGACCTTTTGTTTCCAGCAAGGTGTGCTGTTTTCCTTTTGCAAGGGTGTGCCTGTTACCATCAGCCCTTCACTCTTTCATGATGTGTGCCGCTTTCAGTCAATCTTGGACATCCTTCACTGTTTAAAGGCATATGGGTTGGATCCTTAAAAGGTAGTCTTCCATCCATTTAGGGATTACTTGATGGCGGGCATGCTGCCATTGTGGTGATGTCTGTCAATGCGTTTCGCTGGCTGCGTAGCGTAGCTTCATATGGACAATCGCCATCACTGACCCACCACCAAACCGGTCATGTTGAACAATTACAGACAGCATAACGTTCTCCACGGCTTCTCCAGACCCTTTCACATCTGTCACATGTGCTCAGGGTGAACCCGCTCTCATTTGTGAAAAGCACAGGTCGCCAGTGGCAAACCTGCCAATTATGGTGCTCAATGGCAAATGCCAATTGAGCTCCAGGGTGCCGGGCAATGAGCGCAGGTCTCACTAGAGGATGTTGGGCCCTCAGACCAATCTCATGAAGTCTGTTTCTCATTGTTTGTTCAGAGACATTCACACCACTGGCCTGCTGGAGGTCATTTTGTAGGGCTCTGGCATTGCTCATTCTGTTCCTCCTTGCACAAAGGAGCAAATACCGGTCCTGCTGATGGGTTAAGGACCCTCTACTGCCCTGTCCAGCTCTCCTAGAGTAATTGCCTATCTCCTGGAATCTCCTCCATGCCCCGCTTATTGATGTGTCATCCTGGAGCAGTTGGACCGCATGTGCAACCTTTATAGGGTCTAGGTATCACCTTATGCTACCAGTAGTGACAATGACCCTACCCAAATGCAAAACTAGTTAAAAACAGAAAAGATGAGTAGGGAAAAAAATGTCAGTGGCCTCCACCTTTAAAACCATTCCTGTTTTGGGGGTCGTCTCCTTGTTGCCCATCTAGTGTACCTGTTAATTTCCTTAACATCAAAGCAGTTGAAACTGAATAACAACCCCCTCTGCTACTTATCTGACCAGATCAATATTCCAGGAGTTTAATTGACTTGATGCTATACTCTGATTAAAAAGTGTTCCTTTAACTATTTTGAGCAGTGTATATAAAACCATACAAATCTTTATTAAAAGACAAGCATTCAATGAGAATAGATTAAACACATATAAGCAGCTCATTCAAATAGTCTGAACACAGTGGTAGAGGTAGGAACTTGACCTTGATCATATATACAACTTACAGAGACATCCAATGTCTTTTTGGAGGGTATTTGTTTTTCTCTTCATTGTTGTGGATGAAGGCAGTCCCACCACCCACCACTCCACCATGGTTCTAGTTTTTGACTTTATAAAATAACTAATGCAATATTTTAGTAGTGTTTTTTAGTGATGCAGTAAGATACCTCTTTGTGAATGGAGCCCAGTATGTTAACCACTTGTGGACTGCCCACAGTACATATACTGCAGAAGGGCGGCCGCTCCATGCCAAATCATGTACCTAGTACGTGATCTGACACTTCCGGCGACCCACTCCTACTGTGATTATACACAGCAGGAGACCAGCAGTGGTGTCAGGGAACTAGCCGCATGAATACGCACGCACGCAGTAAGATACCTCTTTGTGAATGGAGCCCAGTATGTTAACCACTTGTGGACTGCCCACAGTACATATACTGCAGAAGGGCGGCCGCTCCATGCCAAATCATGTACCTAGTACGTGATCTGACACTTCCGGCGACCCACTCCTACTGTGATTATACACAGCAGGAGACCAGCAGTGGTGTCAGGGAACTAGCCGCATGAATACGCACGCACGTATTGCAAACGCACGTCCGCTAGGGCGAAGACGTGTGCGTGCTGGCCCACAAAGTGGACGTCCAATCCCAGCACCCTCTGGCCTTTAAAAGGATATCTGTGGCACATGAACATTGCTGACTGGTCTTCAGCTTCCTGTTTCCTGCTTCCTGTGTTTGCTGCTGCTTCTGATCACCTGTTGTCAACCCGGCTTGTTCTTGGATTCCTCTTGTCTCGCTCCCAGCTCTGACCTCGGATTGTTCACGGATCTTCTCTTGTCATCTGCCCTGTGTATGACCCCGGCTTGCCTAACCACGACTCTACTATCTGATCTGCTGACCTCTGGCTTACTGACCTCTGCTTCTGTCCCCGACTACGCCTTTGGCTGTGCCTTGTCTGCTGTGATCTGCCTTGGTGCCCACCTGCTGTACCCAGCCTGCAGAACCTGCTTCCAGTACTTACCTGTTGATCCTGCCAGCTGCACTCTCCATTACAAACTACTTCCAGCCGTGTGCTGTCTGCAACTTCCACAGCACTCCTGGGTCCTAGTGCTCACCTCCTCTGGTATTCACCTGCAGAGAGATATTCCTACCATCAACCCTCATCTGGGGCACAGCTGACAATCCCTGCTACTTTGGGCTTCGTGCTTCCTGTTACCACCTTTAGGGACACCGAGCACTCAGCCGCAAGGAGAGCCCTCTCAGCATTTCGGCTTCAGGACCAGGTACGTGACAGTACCAGTCAGCCATAAAATGTCTGAAGCCGACAGAGGTGCGTCTCCGCTAGTGGCTTTGTGCCAACAAGTTACAGCCCTCACACAAGCCGTACAGAATTTACAAGAAGGCTATATGCAACTAGAAGGTCGCCTGCACAGCATACCCTCTACGTCCTTTTCTGCTTGCCAGAATACCGCACATGAGGTCTCTGCTCCAGCTTCTGCTGTTTTTGAACGCACCGCTGTCATACCCACAGTAGTGGTACCTCCACCTGAACCAAGAGTCCCCATACCCGAACGTTTCTCCGTGGACCAAAGAAAATTCAGAGCGTTTAAAAATGCTTGTCAGTTATACCTAGCTCTGCAGCCACAGACTTTCTCCCTTGAAACTGTCAAAGTCGGTTTCATCATCTCCTTGCTCACAGAAGAACCTCAATCCTGGGCCCATCATCTTATGGAACAAAGTAACCCAGTCCTAGACTCAGTTTCAGCCTTTTTTGAAGCCATGGCACAGCTGTATGATGACCCCCAGCGAATGGCTTCGGCCGAAGCGGCCCTGCACACACTCCAGCAAGGGAATCGGCCTGTAGAGGACTATACAGTTGAATTCCGCAAATGGTCAGCAGATACAGACTGGAATGAAGCCGCACTCAAGTAACAGTTCCGGCTTGGTCTGTCCGAGGTGCTCAAAGATGAACTGGCCCGGGTGGAAGCTCCCACTACCCTTGAACGCCTTATACAGTTGGCTATACAGCTTGACCGCCGATTACGGGAGCGGCGCTTTGAACGGACTCAATCTTACAAACCTCTAGTAACCACCACTACACCCATGCAATTCGGCCTGTTGCGGCCTTCCCTAACCCCTGAAGAGAGGATCCGCCGGCGGCAAGCCAACCTTTGTCTATACTGTGGCGGTACGGGACATTTCCTTCGAAACTGCCCTGTGAGACCCAGTAAGTTCCTGTCCTCTCGTCCCACATATGCCTCGGTCGCTGGATCCTCCCCCGCTCATATCATCTTGCCTGTCTCACTGCAAGTGGCAGAAGGGGAAGTCAAATTCCGAGCCATTGTTGATTCACGCGCCTGCAGTTGTTTTCTGGATCTTACATTAGCTAAGAAATTACAGATTCCACTTAGACCTAAAAGACTGAGTCCTACTGTTCACCTGGCAGACGGCACCATTCCCAAGTCGGGGCCCATTACCCAAGAAACTGAACCAATTCTAACGATTACTGACTCTGGACATCAAGAGTTCCTATGTTTCGATGTCCTCTACTCCCCCTTGTTTCCGGTAATACTCGGCCTTCCCTGGTTGAGGGCCCATAATCCCAAGATTGACTGGTCTAAAGGGGAGATCATGTTCTCTTCAGCCTACTGCCAGCAGCATTGTTTCGCTCCTGAACCATTGGACTCTCCCAGCTGCCTGACTGTTCAGGCAGTCTCAGATATCGGTCAGTATGTGCCTACTAGCTATCATGACTTCCTGGATGTGTTCGATAAGAAGAAAGCTGATGTGTTGCCACCTCATCGCTCTTATGACTGTCCTATTGAACTACTTCCAGGTGCAGAAATTCCTTTTGGTCGGATTTTTCCATTATCAGAAATAGAGCTGGAGGCTCTACGACTCTACATAAACGAGAATCTGGAAAAAGGATTTATCCGTCCATCCTCTTCCCCTGCAGGAGCAGGAATCTTCTTTGTTCAAAAGAAGGATCATACACTCAGACCTTGTGTAGATTACAGGGAATTAAATAAAATTACGATCAAAAACCGCTACCCGCTACCTCTCATACCAGAACTGTTTCAACGATTTCCAGCTGCTCAAGTTTTCACTAAACTGGATCTACGAGGTGCATACAATTTAGTCCGAATTAGAGAAGGCGACGAGTGAAAAACGGCCTTCCGAACCCGTTTCGGACATTTTGAATACCTTGTGATGCCTTTTGGACTTTGCAATGCCCCAGCCACTTTCCAACACCTTGTAAATGACATCTTTAGAGAATTTCTAGATTACTTCCTTATAGTCTATCTTGATGATATTCTCATTTTCTCTGCATCTCTTGAATTGCATCGTGTGCACGTAAAGAAAGTCTTGTCTACCCTCAGGAAACATGGACTCTACGCCAAGGCAGAGAAATGCGAATTTGAGAGACAAACCATCCAGTTCCTAGGATTGATCATATCCACTGATGGTATCGCTATGGACCCCCAAAAGGTGTCTTCCATCCTGGAATGGCCTGCCCCAGTGGATAAAAAAGGAATCCAAAGATTTGTGGGGTTCGCCAACTTTTACAGGAGATTTATTAAAGGGTTCTCATCCATTATTGCTCCCATTACCCAGCTCACACGTCAACATTCCCGATTCCAGTGGTCCCAGGAAGCCCAGGCGGCCTTCAATAAACTGAAATCTCTTTTCACCTCCGCTCCAATACTTCGGCACCCAGACCCTGCTCTGCCTTACCTTTTGGAGGTTGATGCCTCCGAGGTCGCCACTGGGGCAATCTTGTCACAACGTATGGGGCCTAAAGCCTTGCTCCATCCGGTAGCTTTTTTTTCTCAGAAGCTGAGTCAAGCAGAAAGGAATTATGATGTCGGTGATCGGGAGCTACTGGCTATCAAAACAGCCTTAGAAGAATGGCGATATCTTTTGGAAGGAGCTGCCCATCCAGTGATGATATTTACAGATCACAAGAATCTGGAATATCTTAGGACTGCTAAACGCCTTAGGCCTCGGCAAGCACCGTGGGCTTTGTTCTTCTCCCGATTTAATTTTCATATCACCTACAGGCCAGGGTCAAAAAACGGCAAGGCCGATGCACTTTCACGAATGTTTCCAGAGACCCCTGAAGTAGCCTCCTCCAGTACCATCCTTTCACCACAAAACTTTTTGTTGTTGCAACCTGATTTAAAATCAGCCATCCAGCAAGCTTCCACTCAGTGTCCGGAGTCTGAAGTTCGTTCCTTGAAAAAACAAGACAATTTTTTCTGGCAAAATAACAAGATCTTCGTTCCACAAGAAGCAAGGACCCTAGTCCTGAAGGCATGTCATGACCATCAATTAGCAGGTCATTTCGGGGTACACAAGACCATTGAGCTCATTCAACAATCTTTTTGGTGGCCAGGCCTGAGTCAGGACTGTAAGGATTATGTTGGCTCCTGTACTACGTGCCTTCGTAATAAGGGAAGTAACACCAGAGCCTGGGGCCTGCTAAGGCCGTAACCAATTCCTGATTTGCCCTGGAAGATGTTGTCAATGGACTTTATAGTGGACCTGCCTCCTGCTGAGGGATTCACATCCATCTTTGTGGTCATTGATCGATTATCTAAGATGTCGCATTTTGTGCCTATGGTGGGCAAACCTTCAGCCACAGACACGGCTCAGGCTTTTATTAAAGAAGTAGTGAGACTTCATGGCTTGCCCAAAAGCATTGTATCAGACAGAGGCGTGCAATTCACCTCCAAATTCTGGAGAACCCTTTGCAAAGCTTTAAATATTGATGTCTGCTTGTCCTCAGCCTACCACCCACAAAGCAATGGTCAGACAGAGAGGAACAACCAGACCTTAGAGCAGTATCTTCGGTGTTTCTCCACCTTTTCACAGGACAACTGGGTATCTCTGCTCCCCTGTGCTGAATTTGCCTACAATAACTCAGTTCACGCGGCCACCAACCAAACCCCATTCTGGGCTAACTATGGCTTTCATCCATGCTTTTTTCCAGATTCTCTGCCAGAAACTGATGTGCCCGCAGTACAAGATAGATTAACCTCCATCTTTACGAATTACCAGACCCTGCAGGAGGCAATACAAAAGGCCCAGGATGACTATAAAAGGAATTATGATAAGAAGAGAAGGGAGAACCCGGCCTTTAAGGTTGGTGACAGAGTGTGGCTGTCTACGGCCAACCTAAAACTCCCCTGTCCTTCTCGTAAGCTGGGACCAAGGTTCATCGGACCTTTCGGAATTAAAAGAATCATCAATCCTGTGGCTTTCGAACTTTCTCTTCCGCAATCTTACAAAATCCACCCAGTCTTCCATGTGTCTCTTCTTAAACCTGCTTTTCCAGATCGTTTCCCAGGAAGGGAGAACCCACCACCACCTCCAATTACTATTGGCGAGGAAACGGAATTTGAGGTGGAAGCAATACTGGACTGCAGAAAGCGAGGAAGACATATTCAGTATCTTGTTAAGTGGAAGGGATATCCACCTGAAGAAAATTCATGGGAGCCTGAGGTAAATATTCATGCCCCCAGGTTACTGCAAGAATTCTTCAACAGAAACCCTGAGAAGGTGTCCCGTTTGGGCATCCGGAGGCTGCCCATAAGGGGGGGGCACTGTCAGGGAACTAGCCGCATGAATACGCACGCACGTATTGCAAACGCACGTCCGCTAGGGCGAAGACGTGTGCGTGCTGGCCCACAAAGTGGACGTCCAATCCCAGCACCCTCTGGCCTTTAAAAGGATATCTGTGGCACATGAACATTGCTGACTGGTCTTCAGCTTCCTGTTTCCTGCTTCCTGTGTTTGCTGCTGCTTCTGATCACCTGTTGTCAACCCGGCTTGTTCTTGGATTCCTCTTGTCTCGCTCCCAGCTCTGACCTCGGATTGTTCACGGATCTTCTCTTGTCATCTGCCCTGTGTATGACCCCGGCTTGCCTAACCACGACTCTACTATCTGATCTGCTGACCTCTGGCTTACTGACCTCTGCTTCTGTCCCCGACTACGCCTTTGGCTGTGCCTTGTCTGCTGTGATCTGCCTTGGTGCCCACCTGCTGTACCCAGCCTGCAGAACCTGCTTCCAGTACTTACCTGTTGATCCTGCCAGCTGCACTCTCCATTACAAACTACTTCCAGCCGTGTGCTGTCTGCAACTTCCACAGCACTCCTGGGTCCTAGTGCTCACCTCCTCTGGTATTCACCTGCAGAGAGATATTCCTACCATCAACCCTCATCTGGGGCACAGCTGGCAATCCCTGCTACTTTGGGCTTCGTGCTTCCTGTTACCACCTTCAGGGACACCGAGCACTCAGCCGCAAGGAGAGCCCCTTTCAGCATTTCGGCTTCAGGACCAGGTACGTGACAAGTGGGTACAGTGTACTCAATGTCCGCCATCACCCGCTGATTAGACAGGACTCAGGCAGAACAACAATGTAAACAAGGCAGATTGTCGTTCTAACACAGGGAAAAGTATTGATTAGGAAGCAGGAACACAGATCTTTGACTTCCCCTAGTCAAAGCACCTCCCCCACAGTGAGTAAGCACACCCTAGGTGCACATTTAACACTTTGATCTCCCCTGATAGTGTGTGTGTTCCTGCTGTGAGCCTCTATATGGTGTGCCACATCCCAAAAAGCATATAACAGCAAAAAATTCCCCTAGGGGTGGGACTTTGTAGGCACAAGTTTAGAAAAAACAGATCATGAATATACAAAAGAATTTTTATTAAGTACAAAAAATAGAGAAAAGTACAACAATGGTTGTTAACCACTTTACCTCCGCCCACAGTAATATTACTGCGGCAGAGTGGCTCGTTATCGTCTGACGACGTAGTAATACGTCGTCAGACACTCCCCCTTCTGGGCGGCGCTTGCGCGCCGCCGGAGGCTCGCTCCTTCTGTTTTCATTCACAGCGGGAGTCGGGCCAGGGGAGGAGCAGCGGTGATCGCCGCTGCTCTGCCCCGATCGCCGGGGAACTAGTGTGGAGATCCGCCCGCCTGTGTAAACACAAGCGGGCGGATCTCCATAGTGACAGGGAGTGACAGATCGGACTGTTCAGCATAGCTGGACATCCGATCTGTCCATGACTCACTCAGTCACCTCCCCCCCTACACGTCAGTAAGCACCAGGCATACATTAACCCCTCCCTCTCCAATAAAATTAACCCCTTCCCTGCCAGTGTCATTTTTACAGTAACAGTGCATATATATAGCACTGATTACTGCAGTAATGTCACTGGTACCCCCAAAAGTGTCAAAAATGTCAGTCAAGGGTCCGATCTGTCCGCCGCAATGTCGCAGTCCCGCAAAAAAAATCGCAGATCGCCGCCATAACGCGTTAAAAAAAAACCCACCAAAAATGACATAAATCTTTCCCTTAGTTAGTAAACGCAATAACTTTTGCGCAAACCAATCAAAATATGCTTATTGCGATTTTTTTTTACCAAACATAGGTAGCAGAAAGCAAATTGGCCAAAAATTTTTTAAAAAATTGTTTTTTACATCTTTTTTGGGGGGAATTTCATATAAAAAAATGTTAAAAATATTGTTATTTTTTCAAAATAAACGCTCTTTTTTTGTTTATAGCGCAAAAAGTAAAAATCGCACAGGTGATCAAATACCACCAAAAGAAAGCTCTGTTTGTGGGAAAAAAAGGACGTAAATTTCGTTTGGGTACGGCATCGCACGACCGCGCAATTGTCAGTTGAAGTCGCACAGCGCCGAATCGCAAAAAGTGGCCTGGACGGAAGACAGCAAAATCCTCCGGTGGTAAAGTGGTTAATGCGTTAAAAACAAACAATGCAAGCAGTAATGTGTGTGTGATGGAAAAACCTCAACCAACAGGGCCAGGTTATCCGATGCGTTTCGAGGTTTTTATGACCTCTTCGTCAGGGATGATCCCGGCATCCTATCTGTAAGTGTTGAAAAGAGCATGTATAATATATACCATTTTCAAAAGTAGCATTTGCATAAGAAATGACATTATGAGGAATACAAGAATGGTTTAAACTTACATGGTTGGTTTCCAAACGTACAAACATAAAGCTTGCTGGTTATTAAAAACAGGAAAGAGACTGCGACCCAGACACTGCCGTGTGTTCATAAGGTAAGATTTTTTTCTTTTTTTTGCATATATCATACACAGGATATGGATAGGACTGATGGCAACAGTGCCTCTGGTTCAGAGCAGCTGGAGTCCAATTAATTGCTTAGCGGGATGGGCCGAGCAGTAATATGCCCAAGCTGCAAAAAGCAAAAAGAACAAAAGAAAATCGATGGAATGTATGAAAGGGAATGTTGTAAACATATACTAAATGGCAAAAATAAAAATAAATTGCCAAAGAAAAAAACACACATCTGCATCCAGTTTTCCGTGGGATCGAAGCCAACAAGTTTGTATAATATTATTTTAAATATCTAAGGGCATTGTATTTGAAAGATAAAACTACAAAAATCAATGTAGTTAGAGATAGATGCATACAGGTACACTGAGAACCAAAGCCAATAGAATAGCAGTGGCTGCAGTATGGCTGATTGCATATCTATAAATTAGAAATAAATTGGATTTGATATCCCACAGGAATTTGGAAGGATTATGTGGTAAAGAAAAAAAAGAAGAAAAAATTCAAGGACATAATGCCCTATATAAAAAGAAAAGGGGACTTTCTTTGTTACCTTCAGATTTTATGGGGATCAAAGGCTGCATGGACTCCTTCTCCCAGCGGTGGATCGCACAAATGACCACCGCTAGGAGCCAGTTGATATAGCGTCCATGCAGCTGATCCCGATCTAGTAATCAGCAGCGAGCCCTGCCGCCAGCTGAGGGCTCCCTGGGCGGTGCCTGCCTGAACACGTCCACAGGCGTCAGACGCATACGGATGTGCGTCATGGCGCCGGACGCACATCCGTATGCGGATATAGCATGGACGCTATATCAACCGGCTCCTAGCGGTGGTCATTTGTGCGATCCACCGCTGGGAGAAGGAGTCCATGCAGCCTTTGATCCCCATAAAATCTGAATGTAACAAAGAAAGTCCCCTTTTCTTTTTATATGGGGCATTATGTCTTTGAATTTTTTCTTCTTTTTTTTCTTTACCACATAATCCTTCCAAATTCCTGTGGGATATCAAATCCAATTTATTTCTAATTTATAGATATGCAATCAGCCATACTGCAGCCACTGCTATTCTATTGGCTTTGGCTCTCAGTGTACCTGTATGCATCTATCTCTAACTACATTGATTTTTGTAGTTTTATCTTTCAAATACAATGCCCTTAGATATTTAAAATAATATTATACAAACTTGTTGGCTTCAATCCCACAGAAAACTGGATGCAGATGTGTGTTTTTTTCTTTGGCAATTTATTTTTATTTTTGCCATTTAGTATATGTTTACAACATTCCCCTTCATACATTCCATCGATTTTCTTTTGTTCTTTTTGCAGCTTGGGCATATTACTGCTCTGCCCATCCCGCTAAGCAATTAATTGGTCTCCAGCTGCTCTGAACCAGAGGTACTGTTGCCATCAGTCCTATCCATATCCTGTGTATGATATATGCAAAAAAAAAAAAAAAGAAAAAAATCTTACCTTATGAACACACGGCAGTGTCTGGGTCGCAGTCTCTTTCCTGTTTTTAATAACCAGCAAGCTTTATGTTTGTACGTTTGGAAACCAACCATGTAAGTTTAAACCATTCTTGTATTCCTCATAATGTCATTTCTTATGCAAATGCTACTTTTGAAAATGGTATATATTATACATGCTCTTTTCAACACTTACAGATAGGATGCCGGGATCATCCCTGACGAAGAGGTCATAAAAACCTTGAAACGCGTCGGATAACCTGGCCCTGTTGGTTGAGGTTTTTCCATCACACACACATTACTGCTTGCATTGTTTGTTTTTAACGCATTAACAACCATTGTTGTACTTTTCTCTATTTTTTGTACTTGATAAAAATTATTTTGTATATTCATGATCTGTTTTTTTTAAACTTGTGCCTACAAAGTCCCACCCCTAGGGGAATTTTTTGCTGTTGATCTCCCCTGATGTTAACCCCTTCCCAGCCAGTGTCATTAGTACAGTGATAGTGCATATTATTTAGCACTGATCACTGTATTAGTGTCTCTGGTTCCCAGAAAGTGTCAGTTAGGTGTCCGATTTGTCCCCTGCAATATTGCAGTTCCACTATAAGTTGCCGATCACTGCCATTACTAGTAAAAAAAAAAAAAAATAAATAAAAATATCCTATAGTTTGTAGATGCTATAACTTTTGCGCAAACCAATCAATATGCGCCTATTGGGATTTTTTTTTTACCAAAAATATGTAGAATATGTTACATATTGGCCCAAATTGTTTGAAGAAATTTGTTTTTTTTATAGTAGAAAGTAAAAAATATTGTTTTTTTTTTTTTTTCAAAATAGTTTCAAAATCTTTTTTTATTTAAAGTGCAAAAAAAAAGGTGATCAAATATCACCAAAACAAAGCTCTATTTGTGGGGAAAAAAAAGGACAAAAAATTAATTTGGTTACAGTGTCGCACGATCACGCAAAAAATGGCCTGGTCATGAAGGGGGGTAAACCTTCCAGAGGACAAGTGGTTAAAAAAAAATGTAAATATGGTCTTTATTTTCCCAAAAATTGAGAAAAAACAATTACAACTTAAAAAAACTCACCATAACTGTTTCTAAATGCCTCATATTGCCTGCTTTCAAAAAAATTTTCATTTAGGTGGTATTTGTACTGTCCTGGCGTTTTAGGGCCTCAAGAAATGAGATCGGCCATCAGTACATCAGGATTGATCAGTTTTCAAATATATACTGTATACAGTATACCATAGTTGTAGATGCTATAACTTTCATACAAACCAATTAATATGCACTTGGGATGCACTGGTATTTTTTACCAAAGACATGTAGCAGAATACATTTTTGCCTAAATTGATGAAGAAATTTGACTTTATACGTCGCTAACTAACCGCTGAACTGCTTTTACAAGTAGTGGGAGGGAATGTTCCCCCCCCCCCCCCCCCCCGCCGCCTTCCATTGCTTCCTCAGGCTGATTGGCACTCTGCTATGGTATCTCAGAAGGGATGACCTGACATCACTTCCGGTTTAATGAAATGTCAACAGCGCCATTTAAAAAAAATCAAAAGCATTAAAAAACAAAATATTGGTATTTTGAATACTTTTAAGGGCAGAGGAGGGATCTGGGGTCTTATAGACCCCAGATCTCCCCATAAAGAGTGCCTGTCACATGCCTATTGCTGTCACAAGGATGTTTACATTCCTTGTAAGAGGAATAAAAGTGATAAAAAAAAATGAATTCAAAGCAACAGTGTGAAAAAAAAAATGAAAGGGCCCTCTCCGCTCGTGCGAAAAGGTGAACACCCGCGTCAGCCCTGCACGCATGTAAACAGCGATCGTCTCACACATATGAGGTATCATCGCGAACGTCTGATCATGGGTAGGAATTCTAGCACTAGACCTCCTCTATAATTTATTTTTTTCAGGCTTGTGACATGTTTGGTATCTATTTACTCGGCATAATATCATCTTTTATATTTTACCAAAAAAATGGGTTATGTATTGTGTTTTTATTGCATTAAAATTAAAAAAAGTGTACTTTTCCCCCAAAAATTGTGTTTTAAAAACCACTGCGCAAATTAATTTTGATATTATACATGATTTTTTTTAGAACCAACAGTTAACGCAGCGCTTTACAATAAAAAAAAAAAAAAAAAACGCGTGATATGAAAAAAAAAATTGTAAAACCCACCCACCAGAGTTGGGCCTCTGCTTTAAAAAAAATTATAATGTTATAATGTTTGGGGTTCTTAGTAATTTTCGAGCAAAAAATACTGATTACTACTTGTAAACAAAAAGTGACAGAAAGGCCTGGTCTGGAAATGGATATATATTATAACAGAAAGTAGAAAATGTTTGTTTTTTCAACATTTTTGTTTGGGGGTTCTAAGTATTTTTATTTTTTTGCAATTGTCAAGCAGAACAAAATTCTACCAGTGGTATATTTAACACACCGTAAGGGAGATCAGAGGAGAAATTTATTGTTAGGGTTTACATTTAAGTGGTGGTGTTGTTTCCACCGTGAGTTCAGCTTTTAATCAAAAATTATTAGAATCATTTTATGCATCTGAAAATGGAAAATTGCATCAAATACTTGCTGTAATTTTCCTTTCCTGATGCATTCCATCACAGCCTAAGTGTGATCTCGCTCAGCCCCTAGATCCACCCACAGGACCGGTTTAAATCTATGAAAGGAAAGCTAGAGCAACATCCCCATTCTCCGTAAAAATGACAAGATCAAAAGAGGTAGGGTTCGTATGCTGCCCTGGATTGGCGTCATCTAAGGAAAATGTGATACAATTTTTTTTCCTGATGCCAACATGGCAGTGTACATGTGATAAATAACAAGCTAAACAGGGAGAGCTAAAATGTATAATCAAAACTTTAATACAATGGACATAAAAGCCTGGACCGTCATTCCATTACGTTGGCGTATGAGCCCTTAGAGCTTCCCTGTAGCGCTTGAGGCAGGTGCACTGCGACAACCAGCCTGCTGCTTTGCAGATTGTCTCCATAGACATTTTGCATGCACTACCCCGAACTTAAAGACATAAAAATGGCTGAG
Source organism: Pelophylax lessonae (assembly GCF_965119305.1). Lineage (NCBI taxonomy): Eukaryota > Metazoa > Chordata > Amphibia > Anura > Ranidae > Pelophylax > Pelophylax lessonae. The sequence goes on along the minus strand of NC_138773.1, from coordinate 146,731,790 downwards.
CTGAATGAGCGTCTATCACTTCAGGAGGCTCTTGCCTGGCCACACTAAGTTTTCTGGATGACCTTGACATTTCAAGATGACAAGGTTTTGCTTTAGCTTCCTCTTCTGAACTTGCCTGATAGAAACACAAACAGCCTCCCAGAGGATTTTAACTAGTAAGCGGCTTGAAGAGGCATTTAGACACTTGGTACATTCAGCCTGTGTAGGTTAAGTACTGTGTCTGCCAGAAAGAATGGAACCGCCACTTTGTAAGATGAAAACAGATGCCACCTTGGGAACATAGGTGCTCGAGGGGCATAGGTACCAACTTGTCTGGAAGGAATAAGATGTAGGACTCTGTAGCCCGAAGTGCTTACAGATCCGATACTCTGCCCCTTGAAGTTATCGTCTGAAGTTTTTGAGGGACACTGCCTCTATAGTGATGTCCCACTGAGGAAAATGCAAACAGAATCTTGGCAAGAAAATCCAAGACCAGAATAAAAACCCACTGGGGAATGTTATTTCTCCTCAGGGCAAAGTCACAGGACCGAAGTCCTGAAGCATTCCACTGGTACCTCACACTCCCATTTTCCCTGGTGAAATGTGACTCAGGATGGTCAGAAGAATCTCTTTTTGAACTAGTAGGTCATCTGGACTCTGAGCCAACAGTAGAATACCATCCAAGTAATGATGGATTTGAAGCAACCCCATTTCCTCAGGGGGGCCATACACAAAATAGAAGCTCTCCATAAAGGTAATCTGAGAGGTTGAGATCCCAGAAAAAAACTGCAGATAAAAGACAAAAAAATCGCTCCCACAAAGGAAAAATTACAAAGCCTAATGAAGGTAGAGGCAAGGGAGAAAAAACAAAAAGGGATAGCACAAACCTGTGGGAGAAAAGAAAAGGCAGCTCCAGCTCCAGAATTCAGCTTAGGTTTGCAGAGAAACACATGCAGCATCGACTCCAGCAACTAAACACCAGTTCAGGTGCACCACCAGAGGTTCTGACGTCTCTCTGACGTCTCTTGTAGTTGGAGAACTCATCCGCCCCAAAAGACCGCCGGAAGGGGCTCCCTGCCTTGTTGGTGCATTTGGCAACCTAAGATGTGGGACTGCGTCTGGGAGAGGCTGAACCCAGATGTACTCCAACTCAGTCGGCAGGTAGGGACTTATTGCAACATCACAGTCTTGCAGGGGGTAGATCTTGAGGATAAAACGGACAGAAAGGTTGCTCTACCTTTTTCTTTTATAGATTTAAACAGGCCCTATTGGTGGATATAGGGGTTGAGCTATATTACATGTATGCTTCAACGTTGGCATCAGGAAATAAATTGTTAAAATTTGAAATGCTATAAATCACTAAGATAGTAGAACCAGATTATATGACTCTAAAATAGGTACAAATTCCTGAGTATTATGTAATGTTGAATGTACAAAATCAGGGTCTTTATTGTCTGTTCACACCATGTAACATGTTACCGAAATGCGTGGGAATGAAAGTAGTGGCGAACCCTTACATATTCCCAGTGAAGTGACTAGCCTCAGGTGGTACCTGTTTATCTGCAGCCTTCTCTTCATCTGTTTAAATTGCAGAATTTACACAACTTTTCTGAGCTTCCAGAGACAGGAGGGAGGGAGATGACCTCACACACTGCACAGTTAAGAGAGGAGAGCTGAGTGTAATCTGGTACCCGAGAGGAGTGAAGGTACACCCCCCCTCTACACAATCTCATAGAAAAACCTGTACACCTGAGGCTGTCAATCACAGACAGACACAGAAATGACTTATGCTGATATCAGAGGAAGGAGACTGAAGACAGAAATCACATTTTTGTGCTTTCTGCTATATATTTATTGATTTATTGATTACATATAAAACAGATTGTTGGATCGAAATATACAAAGGATAACGGAAAAATTGGGGAGGTGAATGGCGCTGCCAATAAAATGTGTATAAGGAAAGAAGGAAAAAAACTCCTGGGGTGTATATAACTGGGTTTAACCTAGAAGGACCTAATGTAGGTAGGATCAATATAATAAATACACTCTAAAACACAATGAAATGCAAACTGTGCATATATAAACAATATATAAAGATTCCAAAACAAATAAGTGACTGTTGGTGTTATAACTTTACAGTGCAAAATTAAATAAAGTGAGTGTCTCAGGGAATTGCATAAACTAGATTTGTGCAATTAACCACTTGCCTACAGTGCACTTAAACACCCTTCCCATCCAGGCCAATTTCCAGCTTTCAGCGCTGTCACACTTTGACTGACAATTGCGCGGTCATGCTACACTGTACCCATATGAAATTTTTATCATTTTTTTCACACAAATAGAGCTTTCTTTTGGTGGTATTTAATCATCTCTGGGTTTTTTATTTTTTACAAAAAAAAGAATAAAGACAGAAAATTTTGAAAAAAAAAAAAGTTTTTCTTATTTTCTGCGAGTAAATTTTGAAAATAAATTTTTCTCCTTCACTGATGTGCGCTGATGAGGCGGCACTGATGGGCACTGATAGGCTGCACTGATGGGCACTGATGAGGTGGCACTTATGGGCACTGATGAGGTGGCACTTATGGGCACTGATGAGGTGGCACTTATGGGCACTGATGAGGAGGTACTAATATGCCGCACTGATAGGCGGCACTGATAGGCGGCACTGATAGGCGGCACTGATGAGCACTGATAGGCGGCACTGCTGAGCACTGAGAGGTGGCACTGCTGGGCACTGAGAGGCGGCACTGACGGGCGGCACTGATGGGCACTGATAGGCGGCACTGATGGGCACTGGCGGATGGCACTGATGGACACTGACGGGTGGCACTGATGGACACTGACGGGTGGCACTGATGAGCACTGATGGGCGGCACTGATGAGCACTGATGGGCAGCACCATCAGTGCCCACACTCAGTGCCCATAGTGCTGCCAGTCAGTGCTCATCAGTGCCTAGATGAGCAGGCACTGATGGGCACTGACTAGCAGCACTATGGGCACTGATTGTGGGCATTGATGGGGGGCACTGATGGCGGGCACTGTGGGCACTGATGGCGGGCACTGTGTGTGTTTTTTTACCTTTAGTAATCAGGGCACTGGTGATCAGTGCCCTGATTACATCGCTGTGTGTCCCCGGCGGCTGACGGCTCCCCCTCCTTCCTCACACTGCAGGCTCTGTGTGAGGAAGGAACGCCGGCGATGAGAGATGATCTCATATGTTTACATATGAGATCATCGCTCATTGGACGGCCCGATCACGTGGTGAATGGCCGCTGTGATTGGCTATTCACCACGATCTGTGATCGGCCGTGTCCAAGGGACACGGCCGACACAGATTCTCCCTGATGCGCGTTCGCGGGAGCGCGCGGGGGGCGTGTCACTGGGAGGCAGTTTAAAAACGGCCTCCCGAAAATTCAAGTCCGCGCTGCAGCCGTATATAGGCTGTAGCGCGGATGGGAGCAGGTTAAACAACAGGTGCAAATATAAAGTGCTGACGTGCCTATATATATATATATATATATATATATATGTAAAATATATATATAGGGACCACTAAAAAGTGGCTGTGGGTAACCAAAGATTGGTATCCACACTAAGGTGACAAATGGTAATATAATAAATTATTAGAGTGATGGTTTCTAGTAGGAGACAATGCGATACTGAATCGCAAAAGTGCAAAAAGTGCAGAATAGAACAATAAACAATTGTGAGGTTACAATGGTAAAATAGTCTAAATCACACAACAAAAAATATATCCAGTGCAGGGTGATATATGATTTATAATGAAATAGTCCCAAATCGCATAGACAAAAAAAAGGTGCTCCAGTGCAAATATTTGGTAGTGTGACTTCACAGCAGGGGTGACTCGTATGTCTTCAGTGATCCTTTATGTGTGGCCATTGTGGTGGGTCTGGGTGCTCCCCACTCTCCCAGGACCGCACTTACCAGATGTGGGAACCCCTACAGGGGTAATGCGCCTGTATTGCAAAATAAAGTGTGGCTCCAATATCCCTCACTGGTCATCAGGCGGTTCTTCTGGACAATGGCATCAATAGGGGTCCTAGCACCCTAGGGTAGGTGTGGGCAGTACTGGGGGTCCTGTACTGTGTAATCTCAAATGGCCAGATGTAGTCCGGGTGGCATCTTATCTCTGGTGCTGTCCTACTAAGTACCTCTTCTCCATCAAGTCCATGAGTCAGTGGGCAGTACTGGGGGTCCTATAAAATGTGAAATGGTATACGGTGTGTATCACCGGTATGTGATAAACATATGGAAATCCTCCAACCCGACATGTTTCAGGCAAAACTGCCTTTCTTCAGGGGTATATCAGTGGAGTGATTTGATTTCCTAAATGGTATTGATAAAAGGGTAAATATCATCACATTGATCGTAAATTAGATGTAATCATCAATTGCATATGTATAGAGGCAATAGTGAAAACATAAAAATGGACATAAAGACATTGGGTGTAAGCATGCCAGATGAGTGTGAAAGGCGGCAAGAGAGTCGCATGCAGATATAATCACAAAGAGTAGGTGTCTGCTGTGGAAGATGGTATATCCGGACGGAACTTGCCTGTAAGCAGGCGGGCAGAGGCCACAATCTCCCCTGAGGTTCCAACAAGGATCCCAAATAAATTAGGCCAGTGCGTGGTCCCTTGTAGAGTAACTTTAAATGGTCTGTAAAAAATACATATGGGTATATATTAAAAGGGAATTATATGGGTAGCAGTGTGCTAATGTAACTGGGCCAAAAATAGATTTAAATCAAAAAAGATAGATTTAGATAGAAATTAAAAATGAAAAGTAAAGGGTAGATACGTAGAATGTGCCTGCGTATATATCAATTAAGAAATGTTGTAATCAAGGTACATGAATGCAGATATGGTACTGTCAGGCAGTCGATAATAGAGGAGATCCACCACATGGCATAGTGTGGACCTACACCGGAAGGCTGAAACATATATGTTGCCCAATTTAGCCAGTTGAAAAGGTATAGAAGGTAGGTCAACTAATGATATAAAAGAAGAGGAGTGAGTTCGTAAGAACCTGAAATAGGACCAGTAAAGCACACAAGGATAAAAGGATTCGCTCCAGAAGCCAGCAGCTGCGAGCAGAGGTGTCTGCCCACCGCTGCTCAAATGCGATCGCCGGGGACGCCCGTGCAAGCGCCGTGTGGAAACTGGCCAATAGGATTCTGCGCCCACGAGAGACAGGGGCGCTCCCGGCGTAATGCGGAAGCGTGTCATGCATCACAGGGGTGCCGGCGCGCAAAGATTACCCTCCCCCCACGCCAGACGGGGTCCGCCAACGAGCGGCGGGGCTACGTCAGCGGGAGGGGACGTAAAAATGGGGCGACATGTAGTACACCCCTCTGTAACGCTCCTGCGTTTCTTATATGGTGTGGATTTTCAGCTGCAGAAATAGTTCCACGTCAGTTGTCATGTAAGAGCAGATGGATGCAGGAAGGTTTAACAATGTTGTATGATAGCAGATGATAGAATAGCAGGTGGACATACAAAAGAGATCAACCCAGTGCAGAAAAGTAGCAGTAGTCTCAAGAGCTAGCAATCTAGTTATGCGGATGTGATAAACAGTCTTTACTATGCAGAGCTAGATAGTGTAAGCTTAGTATACGTTTATAGAGAATTCCCCTGCGGGGTACTTAGCACTATTAGCGATACAGCCGAAGGGTGGTTCAGGAGAGGCGGATGATCCAGTAGCGGGATACAGGGATCAGCGCAGCGAGGTTCCGTCAGCGAAGTAAGCTTGCAAGCATGGAAGCTTCAAGCAAGGTTAGCATCCAGATAAGGGTGTTTGAACGAACACATGTGAGTGAGAGCCGACGCCTTAAATAGCCATCTAGTCCGGCGCTGAGTGATGACAGCTCCAGTCTTAAAGGTGTATGCGCACCTTTCCAAAAGTAAATGGTAGGGCGCATACACTTGTGGAAAGTGTAATTTAGGGTACCAAAGGTACCGGAACATTACAATACCCCCCCTTTAAGGCCTGCTCCTGAAGGCCTCTGGAGCTGGTTTGTCTGGGTATCTCGCATGAAAATTGCGGATTAATCTAGGGGCATGTATGTCAGAGGTGTTTAGCCAGGTGTCGTCTTGGGGCCCATAGTTCTTCCATCTAACCAAGTACTGAAGTCTTCTTCTGTAGATACGAGAATCCAGAATCTCTTTTATCTCGTATTCTTCTCCACCTTCAACTTGTACAGGAGGGGGAGGTGGAATATTAGGCCTTATTCCTTGGTCCGGAACATGGGGTTTTAGTAGCGACACATGGAAAATGGGATGGATTTTTAGGTCCATTGGCAATGTAAGCTGCACTGCAGCTTTTCCAATAAGTTTCTTGATAGGGAAAGGTCCCAAGAACAGAGGTCCAAGCTTTTTGCTAGGGATCTTCAGTCTCAAGTTTTTTGTTGAGAGCCAAACGAGGTCCCCGATAGTATACTGTGGAGAAGGTCTTCTACGAAGATCATAGTACTTCTTTTGTTGACTGTGAGCGTGTGCAATGGTAGTATTTAGTAAACCCAGAGAATCCTTTATTTGGGAAAGATAGTCTGAGGCTACTGGGTTATTTGAAGGAAGGATGCGTGGAGGGAGAATAGAGGGATGGAACCCATAGTTCAAGTAGAACGGACTCTGCTTGGTTGTACTGTGAGTTGCGTTGTTGTAGGCAAATTCTGCCAGGGGGAGAAGATCCAACCAATCATCCTGTTGGTAAGAAGTGTAACAACGTAAATACTGCTCGATGCATTGGTTGACTCTTTCAGTCTGTCCGTTGGTCTGCGGATGGTAAGGAGAAGTGAGCTTCCGCTCAATCCGTAGTATGTGACATAGTTCTTGCCAGAATTTAGAAATAAATTGGGATCCACGGTCAGACAAAAGAGTTTTTGGGATACCATGTAATCTGAAGACATGTTTCATCAGGAGTTCTGCCGTTTGTTTGGACGAAGGTAGTCTGCGAATAGCAATGAAATGTGCCATCTTTGTCAGATAGTCCACTGACACCAAGATGGTATTAAATCCTTTGGAAGGAGGCAATTCTACGATGAAGTCCAATGTCAGAACCTCCCATGGAGTTTGGGGTATTGGTAGACTGCATAGTAGGCCGGATGGTCTCGTAGTGTCAATTTTGGACCTGGCACAGACATTGCATGAAGAGACAAATTTTTGTATAGATGTTTTCATGTCAGGCCACCAGAATTGCCGAGAAATCAAATTGAAAGTCTTTGTCATACCCATATGTCCTGCCATAGGCACATCATGCGATAATTCCAAGATCTTGGTGCGTAGGGTAGGTGGTATGTAAAGTTTGTCGTTGTAGTAGAGGAAGCCTTCTGCATCGGTATTTAGTTGTGGTGGGGGTGAATCCAACCTTATACCATGCAGAACCTCTTCCTTCAAGGAACGGACAACTCCAATAATGCGTTTGTGAGGTATTATAGGAACGGAAGGAATTTCAAAGTAATTTTCTTCAGTTAGTCGTGATAGTGCATCCGCCTTTTTGTTCTTATCTGCAGGTGTGTAGGTCACTAGGAAGTTAAACCTTAGAAAGAATAGTGACCATCATACCTGTCGATGCGAGAGAGTTTTGCTAGTCTGAAGATATTGGAGGTTTTTATGGTCCGTGTATATAATTATTGGTAATTGGGTGCCTTCGAGTAAATGTCGCCAATTCTCCAGAGCCAATTTTATAGCAAGCAGTTCCTTCTCACCCACGGGGTAATTTATCTCGGGACTGCTCAGGGATTTAGAAAAAAAGGCGACTGGATGAAGTGGTGAAGTGGGGGTAGGTCGTTGGGAGAGTATTGCTCCTACTGCCAGGTTTGACGCATCTACCTCCAGAATGTATTGGAGGGATGGGTCTGGATGGCGTAATATGGGAGCGGAAGTAAACCTTGTCTTTAACAAGTGGAAAGCCTTATTTGCTTCTTCTGACCATTTAAATGGTATTTTTATGCTAGTGAGCTGTGTGAGGGGTCTCACAATAGCAGAAAAGTTTTTTATGAACTTCCTGTAGAAATTTGAAAATCCCAGGAATCGCTGTAGCGCCTTGCGTGTAGTTGGTGTAGGCCAATCCTGAATGCAGGATATTTTACTCATGTCCATCTCGATTCCTGTTTTGGATATGATGTAGCCTAGAAAGAGTACCTCATCTTTATGGAACAAGCATTTCTTCAGCTTCACATAAAGATTATGTGCAAGCAATCTCGATAATACAAGTCTTACATGTCTTATGTGTTCAGACAGGGTCCGTGAATATATAAGTATATCGTCCAGATATACCACAACACAGACATCTAGTAAGTCTTTAAAAATATTGTTTATAAATCGTTGGAAAACTGCAGGGGCATTGCATAGGCCGAATGGCATCACAAGATACTCGAACAATCCGTATCTAGTTCTGAACGCAGTCTTCCACTCGTGTCCATCACGGATTCGAATGAGATTGTATGCTCCTTTCAGGTCTAATTTTGAAAAATAGGTAGCTCCACGCACCTGCTCAATGAGCTCAGGGATAAGTGGTAGAGGATAGCGATCTTTTATTGTGATAGCATTCAATTTCCTGTATTTGATGATAGGTCTGAGACTTGAATCTTTATTGCGAACAAAAAAGAGTCCTGCTGCTGTGGAAGAAGTGGAAGGTCTAATAAAACCTTTTTCCAAGTTCTCATCCAAATAGGTTTTGAGATGGGCAAGTTCATCCTGTGAAAGAGGATAAACATGACCGAACGGCTATTTGGGACTAGATCAATGCTACAATCATAGTCTCGATGAGGAGGTAATGCTTGAGCATTTTTCTCAAGAAAAACCTCAGAAAGATCCTGATAACATAGTGGTGCAATCTCATCTGTCACCACAGACAGAATCTTCCCGGAAAACGGGAGGTTACACGTTTCCTCGCAATAACAAGAAGGGAAGGTCAAGGACCGTTTCTTCCAATCTATGGTTGGTTGGTGTGTGTGCAACCAGGGAAGTCCCAACACAATGGGAAAGTGGGGTGATGGTATTAAATCGAAGGTAGAAGTCTCCCTATGAGACTCGTTAATAGTGACTAGAAGTGCTTGTGTCTGATCGGTGATCGGACCAGAGGATAACGGAACACCGGTAATAAGACTTACTGAGACAGGTTTGAGTTTAGAAATAATAGGAATTTTATTTAAAGCAGCAAAACATATATCCATATAATTTCCACAAGATCCTGTGTCAATCATGGCCTTAGTAGTAATCCTGTTCTGGTCCCACTGTAATGTCAAAAAAACAGAAATGTAGGGGTTAGTGAATGAAGTTGTCAATCCTCCTAGAGAGACATGTGAACACTCACCCTTCTTTTTGTTGACTAGGGGACAGACGTTTATCTTGTGATCCGGGGATGCACAGTACAAGCAGAGATTTTCATTTCGTCTTTTGGCTTTTTCCATAGTTGATAGCGGTGGGCGTATGGTTCCTATCTCCATAGGAACGGGGTCAACGGCCAGACTCCGAGAGGAAACGGATAATGGCATTCCCATCTTTTCAGCCTTTCTTTCTCGTAGTCTTCTATCTATGGTAATACTGAGTTGTATTAATGCATCCAGGGTTTTTGGCAGATCCGCTCGGGCGAGCTCGTCCTTAACGGCTTCTGATAGGCCAAGCCTAAATTGGGTTTTCAGAGATGCATCATTCCATTCTGAATCAAGGGTCCATCTCTTGAACTCTGCGACAAAGTCTTCCACAGGCCTCCTTCCTTGTTTCAAGGATCTTAACTGAAGATCAGCAGTACTCTGCCTATTGGGGTCATCATATAGGCTAGTGAGCTCTGCCAGGAACAAGGCATAGGAGTTGAGAAGCTGGTCGTTTTTCTCAAAAAGAGAATCTGCCCAGGCTCGAGGATCGCTTGATAGGTAAGAAATAATAGTACAAACCTTAATGTGATCAGTAAGGTAGGTACGAGGTTTTAGCAAAAAAAGTAACTCACATGCGTTTTTAAATTCGCGAAATTTTTTGCGATCGCCTGTAAATACCAAAGGGGGATTTATCTTGGGTTCAGGGGACTGAGCAGAGGTAAGTTGTGTCAGTCTAATTACCTGCTGCGACAGAGCCTGATTGTCTTCTTTTAATTCAGCAAGTGCGTGTATTAACGCAGATACTTGCTGTTTTAATTGTGTCACCTGAGTGGCTATTTCTGCTGAATCCATTTTTTAGGTTCGTTCAATCTGTAACGCTCCTGCGTTTCTTATATGGTGTGGATTTTCAGCTGCAGAAATAGTTCCACGTCAGTTGTCATGTAAGAGATATGCTGAGATACCATTCCCAACCTCAATGACTCATCATGTGTGGAAGGTCTTATTTCAGCCAGTAAATACACACAATTAGCAAGCTGGTTCCTAGAGTGACTTTATATATGTGGTAACACAATGATGAAGGTTTGAGGGATAGGTTGAGTGGAGGTGGTAGGTGATAGACACTTGAAGGTGAGACAGTAGCCGATGGATGCAGGAAGGTTTAACAATGTTGTATGATAGCAGATGATAGAATAGCAGGTGGACATACAAAAGAGATCAACCCAGTGCAGAAAAGTAGCAGTAGTCTCAAGAGCTAGCAATCTAGTTTATGCAGATGTGATAAACAGTCTCTACTATGCAGAGCTAGATAGTGTAAGCTTAGTATAAGTTTATAGAGAATTCCCCTGCGGGGTACTTAGCACTATTAGCGATACAGCCGAAGGGTGGTTCAGGAGAGGCGGATGATCCAGTAGCGGGATACAGGGATCAGCGCAGCGAGGTTCCGTCAGCGAAGTAAGCTTGCAAGCATGGAAGCTTCAAGCAAGGTTAGCATCCAGATAAGGATGTTTGAACGAACACATGTGAGTGAGAGCCGACGCCTTAAATAGCCATCTAGTCCGGCGCTGAGTGATGACAGCTCCAGTCTTAAAGGTGTATGTGCACCTTTCCAAAAGTAAATGGTAGGGCGCATACACATGTGGAAAGTGTAATTTAGGGTACCAAAGGTACCGGAACATTACACCCTCTCCGGGTGGAACAACACGGGGAAAGGGGCGGACTGAGGCAAGTACACACTATAGAATTATATGCTTTGTCTATTTTTTCTGTCAGAAGATTACTACCACTTTAATATGCATGGCAGTGAACTGCCAAAAAAAGCACAAGCAGCATTTTCTCTTTTGTTCATTGACGGACACAGCGACATATCTTCATTAGTCGAATATGTTATGCTGCGCTTCCTAGGAGTGGGACACTAGGTGAAAAAGGATAAACAAAGTTAACAGAGCTTTAACTACGCCCATGGGGCAGTCTCAGGTGGTATATTCTCCCACTTCCTGCTTCTAGGATTCAGTTTTTTTCTGCCTAGTCAGGAGTAATGATCTAGCTCCCCTGCTGGGATCTTTGGTCCTGACATTTTTTCTAATTTTTAAACAAAATTTTTTTCACTTTTGTTATTTTCCTAGTTTGTTTGTTCCTGTGAGAACTAGAATCAACTGCCGGACTGGGCGACACACGCTGGATATTCTAGATCCGGACGGTCAACCCAGTCCGGCCAGCGAGCGCTTGCAGACCTCAGCTCTACGCTAGGTTGGCCTCGACATGAACCCACTGGTGGGACTTGCTTGCGAGTGGGACACAGACGCACACGACCTGGTTGCAGCTGTAGTCGCAGCAGTCCTTGGGGCCGCAGCACCCCTTGTTCCAAGATGAGGAGGTGACCTGCATACAGTGAATCTCGAGTCTCCAATGGTATTGTGAGTAACCCCCTTTCTCCCTCGGAAAGTTAAGGGTTAATGCTGGTCCTCCCAGGGTTGGTGGTCTCGGCGATGCTCTGCCTTCCCATTTATTCTACCTATCCTCACAAGGGGTTCTGCTCCCACATCTTCCTCCCATCTCCCTCCCCTGGGGTGGCGTCCAGGGACGGTTTAATTGGATGCGGTGCGGTGGGTGGCAAACGGCTAGCTGCCGTCTACCTGTGCGGGCCGGGAGTGCGGTGACTGTGAAATTGGGGGGGTCCTGGGTGGGCTCCCAGAGGGTGTTGTGCGGTGTGCTTCATGTAATCTTCTGACACTGCTTTCGCGCCCGCAGGGGCCGCCATTTTCTTACATGTACGGCAATTTTTCTGGATACCGGCGGTGGACCGGGCTAATCCCCATGCGCGGTGGGCATTTTCTTGTAGCCACATTGTGTAATAGGCGGCAGGCAGCCTCCGGTTGCAGCACAAACGTTCTTCTGCTCAGAGCAACCTGCTGCAAGAGATTGGCGCCTCTGGGGTCCGCGTCCACGAGTGCTCTGACAGTGAGGATGATTCCTCTTCCTCCACCTCGGCGCATGAAAAAGCGCTGGTAGAGGCACGTATTGTGTCACTGCGGGAAACTTTAAAAATGGAGGGTGCAGTGCATGCTGCGTCGGCCACGCCGGTGCAGTTTGGCACTCGCAGTCCATATAGAGTAACTAAAGTGTTTCCTTTCCCTGCCTATTTCGACGAGATTGTCGCTAGTCAGTGGGGTTCCCCAAAAGGCATGGCTGGGATACCTAAGCATTTCACTAGGAGATATCCCTTTGAAGATTACCTGGTAAAAAAACTGACGGTACCACTGCTGGTGAACTCCCAGGTTCCTAGATTGAATAAAGTCACATTACTGCCTGTGGAGGATGCTCCGTTCTTTAAGGACCCTGCAGATAGGAAGGCTGAATCATTGGTGCGCCATCTTTTTACCATGGCTGGCTTAATTCTGAGACCGGTAATTGCGATTACCTTGGTCTCCCAGACCTTGATGGAGTAGACAAAGCTGTTAAGCCAAGATTTGAAGGAGGGTTAGCACCCTCAGGAAATGGCGGAACTGGCGGACCAAATAATTCAGGGATTGCAATATATTTGGGATGCAGCCCCTTTACCCTGCAAGGCATCGGTGACAGCGGTGACATTGTGCCGCATAATCTAGTTAAAATGTTGGTCTGCGGTAGGGCTGGGCGATAAAACGATACCGATATGTATCGCGATAGTCATGTGATCGATAGCAATAAAAAAATTGAACGATAAAACGTTCGATATTTGAACATGAAAGTACTATGTTTTTTTCGCCTTTTTCCGTCAGTCAGTCAGTCAGCTGCCGGGAGAGGAAGCGGACGGTGCGTCTGTACAGGCCAGGGGCTGTGATAGGATAGGTACTAGTTCGGCCCTAGTCTACCCCCCCCCCTCTGTCCATCAGCCGCCGGCCGGCCGCAGTTTTGAATTTCATCATTTAAATGGGAGAACGCTTCTGCGCTCTTCTGGGATTTTAAAAAGGTCAGAATTAGGAAGGAGGAAAAAAATGTCTTCTGTATAGCAAGCGGCAACCTCGGATGAAAGAACCATATAGGTTATCTATAATTGTTACGCGGGGGCTGGCTGCACAAGCGGAAAAAGGCGAAAAAAACAATTGTACAAAAAACGAGTTTGAAAAAAAAAAAAAATAGTACTTTCAATTTAAACTAAAAAAGGTGTCCGGTTACTGGGGAGTTCTGTTCTCTGTACCTATCACACCGCAGCCCCTGTACCGTAGCTGACGTCACATCCAGGCGCGGCGGTGGTCCTGGTCCGTCAGAGTCAGAGTGTCAGACACACATATACAGCGCTTCTCCTCCTCAGTCCTCCCTCCACACAGTGAGCTCTCCTCCCTCCCCGCCCAGCCCTAGTTGCTAGGTTACCAAAAGAGGAAGGTTAAGTTTAAATGTAACATTTTTCTCCTGGTCCTTATTTTAAATGGGTAATAAAAAATATCAATAATTATCGATATCGACGACACTGATATCGTGATACAGTTTTCAGCCATATCGCCCAGCCCTAGTCTGCGGACCTTTCCTCCAAAAAGGTTCTGACAGATCTTCCCTTTGTGGGTGACCGTCTGTTTGGAGCTTTATGCTGATCATTAAGGGTCTCACAGGAAGCAAGAGTACTTTGCTCCCACAGTTTTGTATGAACAGAGTCTCGCCGCAAACATGGTCCGATCGTTTCGGCTCACAAGCGGCCTTTTCGCAGCCCACGGGGTCCCAGGACAAAGGGTCCAAACCCTCTCAACCTTTCTCGGAGCTTCCGAGAGACCCTGAGGTGGTTAGTCCAAGGCGGTCCCACCGGTGTCACGGATAAGCCCTCTTACGCCTGAATGGACGCCCTCACCCATCCTAGGGGTGGGGGGGACGTCTTTTTCTGTTTTCTGTTTCTTTCCGGATCTATGGATCTCGTTCATCAAAGACAAATGGATTCTCGAGTGGATTCGGTCCGGTTACAAGATCGAGTTTCGGTCCTTGCCCCCGCCGGTTCTTCCCTTTTTGCATTCGCGTCTGTCCATGGATCGGCTTCAAGGCCTTTTTGGAGCGGTTCAGGACTTGTTGTCACAAAGGGTGATAGTCCCTGTTCCAGAGTCAGAACGCTTTCAGGGGTTTTATTCCAACCTCTTTATGGTTCCCAGGAAGGAAGGGAAGGTTTGTCCTATCCTGGATCTCAAGGTCCTAAACCATTTCGTGCGGGTTCAAAAATTCAGAATGGAAAACATTCATTCACTCGTGGCTTCTCTTCATCAGGGGACTTTCTAGCCTCCATCGATATCAAGGACGCTTACCTCCATACTTCATTTACATTTACATTATACATAGTTTTCTTCCCTTTGCCATAGGCGAGGAGCACTATTCATGGCGTTACCCCTTTGTCTCGCCCCTGCTCCTTGGGTGTTCACAAAAGTGTTGACCCCGATGTTAGCCTTACGCAGGCAATGGGGGATTTCGGTTCTGGGGTACCTAGACGATCTTTTGAGGGCTGAACCATCATTGTTCCTGAAGGAGGACCAGGACATCACAAGGTGAGAACCCTGCAGGAGTTTGGCTGCACTCTGCATTTTCAAAAGCCGACCTTGACTCTGTCCAACAAGTTGGACTTTCTGGGGCTGACTCTGGATTCATCATAAGAAGTGTGGAGCTTAAAGAAAATGGTTTTGTGAGATGTCTCCCTGGTGCTACTGCTAGACGAGATAGAAGACGTATTATTAATATTGTTAAGCAAGCAAAGCAGGAAGGGGACGTGGATGTTCTTGTCCATCTAGGGACAAATGACCTGGCTTGCAATGAAGTGTCAGAGGTGAAAAAATCTTTTATCACACTTGGAAATGACTTACAGGATTTTGCATCCACCATTTCATTTTCTGAAGTTCTGCCTGTGCATAATGTTCAGAATGATAGGCAGAGGCGCATAAAGGAGTTCAACATATGGCTTAGTAAATGGTGTCAAGAGCAAGGATTTGGCTTTGTTTCTCATGATAGCTCTACTTGGAATAGAAAGGAACTGTACAAAAAAGATGGTTTGCATCTTTCTCTCAAAGGAACAAATGTACTTAGTGAACAACTCCAAGAATTTGCGAAAGAGTATTTAAACTAGGAAGGGGGGGGCAAAAGAGTGGAATTACAAGAGTCCAATTGCCCCGAAACAATGCCAGAACAGGTCAGAAGCACAGAGGTTAAGAAATGATAAGCTCAGAGTCCTGTCTACAAATGCTCGCAGTTTAGGTAAAAAAATCAATGAACTTGGGTCAATTATGGCATCTGAGAATGTAGATTTAGTGGCTGTTACGGAGACATGGTTTAATGAAAGAAATGACTGGGACATAACCATACCAGGGTACTCTTTATACAGAAGAGACAGAGAAGGCAAGAAAGGAGGAGGAGTGGCCCTGTAT
The DNA here is from genome assembly GCF_965119305.1 of Pelophylax lessonae. Classification (NCBI taxonomy): domain Eukaryota; kingdom Metazoa; phylum Chordata; class Amphibia; order Anura; family Ranidae; genus Pelophylax; species Pelophylax lessonae. The sequence goes on along the minus strand of NC_138773.1, from coordinate 146,716,106 downwards.
GTGAAAGATAGCATTAAATCTAACCTAATACAAGTTGGTGAGGCCAACATAGAGTCAGTTTGGGTTACGTTGCAGTTTGCTAATCATGCAGTAACTCGTGTAGGTGTGATATATAGACCACCTGGTCAAGTCAAAGAACTAGATGATCTACTAGTTGAAGAAATAGCTAAAATGACAATGAAAGGAGAAGTTATCATTATGGGAGATTTCAATCTTCCAGATATAAACTGGAAAACCAAAATAGCAAGTTCTACCAGGAGTACAGATATTCTAAATTCCCTACTGGAGTTGTCTCTGCAACAAGTGGTTGAGGAGCCAACCCGGAGGGAGGCCATTTTGGATCTGGTATTCACAAATGGGGATTCGGTATATGATGTCATTGTAGGCGAAATTTTGGGATCCAGTGATCACCAGTCAGTGTGGTTTAATATAAGAACTGTGAAAGAGTCGCACCACACAAAAAAAAAAGTTTTAGATTTTAGAAAAACAGACTTTTCAAAAATGAAATTAGTCATAAATGAGTCCTTATCAGACTGGAACGGATTACATGGAGTCCAGGAGGAATGGGACTACTTAAAAGGTGCATTATTGAAGGCAACAGAAAATTGCATTAGACTTGTCAGTAAAAGCAAAAAAAGGAAGAGACCACTGTGGTACTCAGCAGAAGTGGCCCAAATCATTAAAAATAAAAAGCTAGCATTTTGTAATTATAAAAAAACCCAGAGCAATGAAGATAAGGAAATCTACAAGATTAGGCAGAAAGAGGCCAAGCAAGTTATAAGAACTTCTAAAGTGCAGGCAGAAGAAAAACTAGCTCAGTCTATGAAAAAGGGGGATAAGACATTCTTCAGATTGTAAATGAAAAAAGGAAATTAAAACAAGGAATAACTAAATTAAAAACAAAGGACGGAAGGTATGTAGAAGAGAATAAAGGGCTAGCCGACTGCCTTAATGAATACTTCTGTTCAGTTTTTACAGAAGAAAAAGAAGGAGAAGGACCTCCACTTGAAAGGATGACTAATGAATCGTTTGATGCATGTGTCTTTACAGAGGAAGACTTTCTAAGATTGCTGTCTAAAGTGAAGACAAATAAGTCACAGGGTCCTGATGAGATACACCCAAAATTATTAAAAGAGCTTAGTGGTGAGCTGGCAAAACCATTAACAGATTTATTTAACCAATCATTAGTAACAGGAGTCGTCCCGGAAGATTGGAAATTGGCAAATGTCGTGCCCATTCACAAGAAAGGTAGTAGGGAGGAATCGAGCAACTATAGACCAGTGAGTCTGACATCAATAGTAGGCAAATTAATGGAAACCCTATTAAAGGATAGGATTGTGGAACATCTTAAATCCCATGGATTGCAAGATGAAAAACAACATGGGTTTACTTCAGGGAGATCATGTCAAACAAATCTTATAGATTTTTTTGACTGGGTGACTAAAATAATAGACGGTGGAGGTGCAGTAGACATTGCATATCTAGATTTTAGTAAGGCTTTTGACACTGTCCCACATAGAAGACTTATCAATAAACTGCAGTCATTGAGCATGGACTCCCATATTGTTGAGTGGATTAGGCAGTGGCTGAGTGACAGACAACAGAGGGTTGTAGTCAATGGAGAACATTCAGAAAAAGGTCATGTTACCAGTGGGGTACCTCAGGGATCTGTACTGGGACCAATTTTGTTTAATATCTTCATAAGTGATATTGCAAAAGGCCTCGATGGTAAGGTTTGTCTTTTTGCTGATGACACAAAGATATGTAACAGGGTTGATGTTCCTGGAGGGAAACGCCAAATGGAAAAGGATTTAGGAAAACTAGAAGAATGGTCAGAACTCTGGCAACTGAAATTTAATGTGGATAAGTGCAAGATAATGCACCTGGGACGTAAAAACCCAAGGGCAGAATATAGAATATTTGACACAGTCCTGACCTCAGTATCTGAGGAAAGGGATTTAGGAGTAATTATTTCAGAAGACTTAAAGGTGGGAAGACAATGTAATAGAGCAGCACGAAATGCCAGCAGAATGCTTGGATGTATAGGGAGAGGTATAAGCAGTAGAAAGAGAGAAGTGCTTATGCCGCTGTACAGAACACTGGTGAGACCTCACTTGGAGTATTGTGCGCAGTATTGGAGGCCATATCTCCAGAAGGATATAGATACTCTAGAGAGAGTTCAGAGAAGAGCTACTAAACTAGTACATGGATTGCAGGAAAAAACTTACCAGGAAAGGTTAAAGGACCTTAACATGTATAGCTTGGAAGAAAGAAGAGACAGAGGGGATATGATAGAAACTTTTAAATACATAAAGGGAATCAACTCGGTAAAGGAGGAGAGCATATTTAAAAGAAGAAAAACTACCACAAGAGGACACAGTTTTAAATTAGAGGGGCAAAGGTTTAAAAGTAATATGAGGAAGTATTACTTTACTGAGAGAGTAGTGGATGCATGGAATAACCTTCCTGCAGAAGTGGTAGCTGCAAATACAGTGAAGGAGTTTAAGCATGCATGGGATAGGCATAAGGCTATCCTTCATATAAGATAGGGCCAGGGACTATTCATAGGATTCAGATATATTGGGCAGACTAGATGGGCCAAATGGTTCTTATCTGCCGACACATTCTATGTTTCTATGTTTCTATAAATCCTTCCTCTCCCTGTTCTGGACAGTGGTAACTACGGACGCCAGTCTGTCCAGATGGGGAGGAGGGGGGGTCCTGGGCATGAATTCAGCCCAGGGGTTTTGGTCCTTGGAGGAGCCCAGTCTGCCGATAAACATCCTGGAAACTCGAGCCATCAGACTTTGCCTGTTTTTCCACCGGTGGATGGATAGTCTGCAGGGGTGTCCGTTGAGGATTCAATCAGACAACACCATGGCTGTGGCATATATCAATTGCCAAGGGGGCACCAGAAGTGCCCTAGGGGCAAATGAGGAGCCCCGTATTCTACAAGGGATGGAACGTCTTGTTCCGGCACTATCGGCAGTGCACATTCCAGGGGTGGAAAATTGGCAGGCGGACTACCTCAGTCGTCAGGCCCTGTGTCCAGGTGAATGGACCCTTCACCCGGAAGTTTTCTATCAACTGTGTCTTCGGTGGGGGACACCAGATGTGGACCTGGTGGCCTCTTGTCTCAACCAGAAGGTCCTGAGATTCGTTGCGAGGTCTCAGGATCCTCTGGCGGATGCCACACACCCTCTGGTGGCCCCTTGGAGCCAGTATCGTCTGATTTATGCATTTCCTCCAATACAAATTCTGCAGAGACTTCTGCACAGAATCGAGGCAGAAGGGATTCCAGTGATTCTGGTGGCACCAGACTGGCCTCGTCGGTCCTGGTACGCGGGCTTGGTAAGGTTGATAGCCGATGCCCTTTGGTGGCTTCCCTTCAGGGAAGATCTTCTGTCTCAAGGACCGATCTTCCATCCTGCTTTACGATCGCTGGCTTAACGGCCGGGCTATTGAAAGCTAGGTACTGAAGGATAGGGGTTTGTCGGAATCAGTGATTCCTTCCCTGTTTAAAGTTGGAAAATCTACCTCTCGAAAAATTTACCATCGAGTTTGGAAAGCATATATTTCTTAGTGTGAGTCTTGGGGAATTCCCCCCCCCCCCCCCAGCTCCATTTCGGTATCACGCCTTCTGAAGTTTTTACAAAAAGGTGGTAATCAATGTTTGGCTTTGGGCACCATTAGGGTCAGATTTTGGCTCTGGCAGTTTACTTCCAAAGACCGTCATTTGGCTCCCCGGTCCCTGTTGCCTCCGTGGGACCTCAACCTAATACTGTCGGTCCTCCAAAGACCGCCGTTTGAGAATATTCATGAAATTCCTTTCCCACCAATAAGGTCACTTTCTGTGACAAGGTAAGTAATTACTTCTGCACACAGGGTCTCGAAGTTTGCTGCGTTGTCTTGTCAATCACCTTACCACTCTGGTGGTTCATCGGAACAAAGTGGTGCTTCGCCCCTTTCAGTCGTTCCTTCCTAAGGTCATGTCAGGGCTTCACTTGAATGAGGACATTGTGTTGCCTTCATTATGTCCTAAGCCTAAGCACCCCAAGGAGGTTGCTTTGTATTCGTTAGACGTGGTTGGGCCCATCAGGGTGTACTTGATGGAGACTGAGTCAATTCGGAAGTCAGATTCCTTGTTTATTCTTACAGAGGGTCCACGAAAGGGACAGTCAGCGTCTGCTGCGACCATTTCCAGATGGAGCAGGCAGACGGTGGTGCAGGCCTATTCCTTTAAGGGTCAGGTTCCTCCTTTCCCTATTAAGGTGCATTCTACGAGGGCGCTCAGTGCCTCCTTAGTCTTCTGTCATCAGGCGTCAGTGGTTCAGGTTTGCAAAGCGACCACCTGGGCGTCTGTGCACATGTTCACTAAGTTTTGCAAAGTGGATATTTTTGCAGGTTGCGGTGGCAGAGACTTCTGCCTCTTGAGGGTGTTTATTTCTGGTACGTGAGCTCCAGTTATTCCTGGTTGAGCTCCTTGGTTACCTGGTTGGATATGTTTAGCCCTGTCGATAATTGTTTCTTGCAATATTTGTTTCCCACCCCTCATGCTGATACTACTTTGGGACGTCCCATCCGACTAGGGAAGATATGTCACTGTCCGTCAATAAAAGAAAGAGAAAACTGGATTTTGTCTTACCGTAAAATCCTTTTCTCTGATGTTCATTGACAGACACAGCACCCACCCCTCTGTGGAGTTGGGTTATGTATTCTTCTGACACTGCTTGCTACTAAACTGAATCCTAGAAGCAGGAAGTGGGAGTTTACCACCTGGGACTGCCCCATGGACGTAGTTAAAGCTCTGTTAACTTTGTTAACCTTTTTCCGCCTAGTGTCCTATTCCTAGGAAGTGCAGCATAACCCAATCAACTAATGAAGATATGTCGCTATGTCTGTCAATGCACATCAGAGAAAAGGATTTATGGTAAGACAAAAATCCAGGTCTTTGATACCACAATGCATGTTAAAGTAGAGCATATTAAAAGGGGTGATCTAACCCCTTACCACTGGAAAAAAATAATTTAGGTATATTTTAATGTGCTGCAAGGATGTCCCTTCTAAAGCACTCATTACCACAGATACATGGTGTAACCAGGTTAACTATAGTTACACAAAATTGTGTATCTAATGCACTACATAAGGAATGTGATGAATGAGCATGAATATGCTTAAAAAAATGTAATGCTTCTGTTATAAACACCTTTAGAGTATAATGCAATGTTTCCCAGACTGACAAGAACTATAATTCTAACTAAAATTAATTGTGTGCAGAACGTAAATACTTCAATAAAAATGAGACAAAGTGGTAGTAAACCCAAAAATAGAAATGTAATATATTTCAGTTTACCGATCTGTCAGGATTATTGGGGAGATTAAATAAAAGAAAAATGGAATTATAAAGGCCATGTATATTCAGTCTTATACATAGAAATTTTGAACAGTACTTTTGCTTTTCATTCAGTACTTTTGACAGTTCATGTTCTTTTGCAAGATGCCTCTATAGAGTCTTAAGTTATACAGAAGATTTTCTTTGTATTTCTTAAAATCGTAAATATGGGACTTTCTGACATTTCACCTGATAAAAGCCTAGCCAGGATGGCACCAGATTTTAAGGGGGGTGATGTCTTTTTGATTGTCTGTATTTTACAATGAACAATAAGTTCAGTATATCCTTTTTAAAGGTTCATTTAAAAATACGTTTTAGAAAACATTATATCATGTGTAAGAAAATATTAGTAATAAGTATACGCGTGTGTAGCATAGACATCATTCTAAGTGTATTATATACCATATTTTGGTTTTATATTTTTACACATAAGAATCTTACTTAGGTGAAGCTAATTGCTTCATTTTAGAAACATTTGTGTTTAAGTTTTTATGACCGCTATAAATACTATATCCTAGACACAAAGTCTGACAGGGTTTTAACACAGCCAAGTGATTTAATTATTTTTGCCCAGCCAGGTCAGAAGGTTATCAGTTAATAGTGGTATTATTGTATTCTATATATTGAATCTAATAAGCAATACAATACTGCCCCCTTTGGAGACTACTACTAAATGCAGTCTTGGGGTAAATCAGTAATTTCCAATATATATATATATATATATATATATATATATTGTCACAATATATATATATATATATATAGTATTAATAATATATTCTTATTAAATGGTGTTACCAGATTCAATCCCTGCCAAGATATATGATGGAGATATTAGATGGACATGTATATATTATGAGAGTATGGACAGGTTTTCATGTTGTTTTTATGATTATTCTTAAATATAAAGAATGTATTCTATATATTGAATCTAATAAGCAATACAATACTGCCCCCTTTGGAGACTACTACTAAATGCAGTCTTGGGGTAAATCAGTAATTTCCAATATATATATATATATATATATATATATATATATATATATATTGTCACAATATATATATATATATATATATATATATATAGTATTATTAATAATATATTCTTATTAAATGGTGTTACCAGATTCAATCCCTGCCAAGATATATGATGGAGATATTAGATGGACATGTATATATTATGAGAGTATGGACAGGTTTTCATGTTGTTTTTATGATTATTCTTAAATATAAAGAACTTATCATTTAATTTTAATATCCAAAATACTGGGTGATTAGTAGAGGCGTTGCCAATGACCTCACCAGTTAATGGATAAGTAATCCCAACCAATAGGGATAAAGTTCCTTCTTCTGGGTTTAGCTTATGGTAATTTTACTGGTCTTTTGTTCAATACAATATAAAAAGGGAAACCCAGATGTGAGAGACACACACACATTACGACAACACTCATTACACTTACAACACACATGCTGCTCACATCCATACATATACTCATCTATACATACTCCATTTTGCTCCATCATTTATCTGAAACTTTGAAGGACGCCAAACGAAACTCCTCCCTAACCGGCCACCATTTTGGGAAGGCAGCCATCTCAAGGACTCTGGTAATGACCATTTTAAGCTAGCAGCCAACTTAAGTGTGGTAAATATACCTTGCTGTTTATTTGATTATTATTTACTATTGTTTATTTCCTTCCTTATATGTTTTATATTTCATATTTAACCACTTGCCGACTGCCGTCAGTAGATTTACTGCGGCAGTCAGCCCCTCACAGGCAAAGTGACGTTAATTTACGTCACTAGCCTGTGAGGCTCTCGGTAGCGAGCGCGCGCCGCCGGCGGCGTGCTCCCGTGCGGTCACGGACCCCCCCGCGCGTGTGACCGGCGGACCCGATGTCTGCCGGTCACTCAGCGATCGGCGGGGGAGAGGGAGAAAGGCAGGCAGCTTGTGTAAACAAGCTGCCTGTCAGTTCTCCCTGTGTAGAAACACTGATCATACGGTTCTACTATGTAGGACCGTTGATCAGTGTAACTACAGCTCAACAGACAGCCAATCACAGTTAGAATCACGCCCCTAGGGACACACACAGCCCCTCCCTCTCAAATAAAGTTAACCCCTTCACTGCCAGTGTATTTTTACAGTAACAGTGCATATATATAGCACTGATTACTGTAGAAATGTCACTGGTAACTCCAAAAGTGTCAAAAATGTCAGTCAAGGGTCCGATCTGTCCGCCCCAATGTCGCAGTACCGCAAAAAAATCGCAGATCGCCGCCATTACGCGTTTAAAAAAAACAACAAAAATGACAAAAATCTTTCCCTTTGTTAGTAAACACAATAACTTTTGCGCAAACCAATCAAAATACGCTTTTTGCGATTTTTTTTTACCAAACATATGTAGCATAAAACAAATTGGCCGAAAATGTTAAAAAATTTTAATTTTTACTTTTTTTTTGGGGGGAATTTCATATAAAAAAATGTGAAAAATATTGTTATTTTTGCAAAATTGTCGCTCTTTTTTTGTTTATAGCACATGATCAAAAAAATCGCACAGGTGATCAAATACCACCAAAAGAAAGCTCTGTTTGTGGGAAAAAAAGGACGTCAAATTCGTTTAGGTACAGCGTCGCACGACCGCGCAATTGTCCCTTAAAGTCACGCAGTGCCGAATCGCAAAATACCCCCTGGTCTTTTAGCAGCCAAATCCTCCGGGGCTTAAGTGGTTAAGGGTAATAAGATTACAATCCCAGCCGTATGAACCATGTTAGATTTTTTCTCTAAAAGCTGATTTTTGTTTTTATACATTTTTATTAATATCAGATTTGGTGCATTATTTGCAATTTAGTCTTCCGTTTTGCATAGCCTATTCTCACTTCAACTGCAGCGGAGTAACTGTTGGCTGCGCAATTCGCAGACAATTGTGGTCTGTTTATATAAAACACTTAGCTATGGTTTCTACTACACCTGGGAAAAAGGTAATCTTGCTTTATTTTTAATTTCATTATTGAGCTAAATATCACAATGCATTTATCGTTTTAAGTTTGTATTTTATGTAAAGTTATCTCTTTGTGTCATCTCAAGTTTAATAATTTATTGTGAATATATGTCTTGTGAATAAATATTCTTATATATTCCCTACTGTAGACTGTTTTCACTAAGATTGGTATATGCTGTTAAAAAGAAATTAATCGATTAAAAAGAATTTGTTACATATTGATTTGTGGAAATAAGTTGAGATTCTCCTACCTTACAGATCTTTGCTTATTGACATAAATAGACACTGTTATATTCAGAGCAGTATAAATATTCTGACATAATGGAGGCACTGCTGAGATGTCATTGATTTCTTACATATGCCAATCATAATTTTGATCGTGGTGACATAATTAACTACCTCCCACCCGGGCCATTGTAAATATACGGCCGGGCGGGAGTCTCGTCCTTCTGAATGGACGTTCCGGAACGTCCTTCAGAAGGAGAGAGATCGCGCCGCCGCGGGCACGCGCAGCGGCGCGATCTCGATGTGCCTGTGTCCCTCGGACACAGAGCAACATCATTCGGCAGGAGGGCCCTGTGATTGGCCCTCCTGATCACATGACGGCTGTGTCCAATCACAGCCGTCATGTAATGTAAATAGAGCCGTTGTAACGGCTTCGATCTCTTCTCCTCCTGACAGATCCTGTCAGTGAGGAGAAGAGAAGAGGATCGGTGCTGCTGCTGGGGTGATCAGTGAGTATTTCTAATTACTCACTGATCACAGGGGGGGTCTGTGCTGGTAATCAGATGATTGATTACCAGTGCAGCCTTGGGGGGGGGGAGGGGTGCCACTAAGCCACCAGGGATGCCCACCCATGACCACCAGGGATGCCCACCATGGCCACCAGGGATGGCAAGCAGGGCTCAGAGAGCCCCCCAGTGCCCTCCCTATCAGTGTTGCCCACCAATGCCATCTATCAGTGCTGCCCACCAGTGCCGTTATTGCCATCTATCAGTGCCGCCCACCAGTGCCCATTACTGCCCACCAGTGCTGCCTATCAGTGCCTATCAGTGCCCCCCATCAGTGCCGATCAGTGCCCCCCATCAGTGCCGATCATTGCCGCCCAACAGTGCCACCTATCAGTGCCCATCAGTGCCGCCAATCAGTGCCCATCAGTGCTGCTTATCAGTGTCCATCAGCGCTGCCTATCAGTGCCCACCAATGCTGCATATCAGTGCTACATATCAGTGCCCATCAGTGCTGCATATCAGTGCTACCTATCAGTGCCCATCAGTGCTGCATATTAGTGCCACCCCATCAGTGCCACCCCATCAGTGTCTCCTCATCAGTGCCTGTCAGTGCGGCATCATCAGTGCTCATCAGTGCAGGAAAAAACATATCTATTTACAAAATTTTATAACCTAAACAAAAAAACTTTTTTTTTTTTCAAACTTTTCAGTCTTTTTTTATTTGTGCACCAAAAAAGAAAAAACCTGACGGTGATCAAATACCACCAAAAGAAAACTCTATTTGTGGGGAAAAAATGACACAAATTTGGTTTAGGTACAGTGTTGCATGACCGCACAATTGTCATTCAAATTGCAACAGCGCTAAAAGCTGAAAATTGGTCTGGGAAGGAAGGGGGTTTAAGTGCCCAGTATTGAGGTAGTTAATAACTTTGCAAAAAAAAATAAAAAAATTTTTTTTACATTTTTTTTTTATTAACCACTTTACCACCGGAGGATTTTGGTGTCTTGCATCCAGGCCACTTTTTGCGATTCGGCACTGTGCTACTTTAACTGAAAATTGCGCGGTCATGCAACGCCGTACCCAAACAAAATTTACGTCCTTTTTTTCCAACAAACAGAGCTTTCTTTTGGTGGTATTTGATCACATGTGCGACAATTTTGAAAAAATAACAATATTTTTCAAATTTTTTTATATGAAATTCCCCCCCAAAAAAATGTAAAAATCAAAATTTTTTATCATTTTAGGCCAATTTGTTTTCTGCTACATATTTTTGGTAAAAAAAATCGCAATAAGCATATTTTGATTGGTTTGCGCAAAAGTTATTGCGTTTACTAACTAAGGGAAAGATTTCTGTCATTTTTGGTGTTTTTTTTTTAACGAGTAATGGCGGCGATCTGTGATTTTTTTTACGGGACTGCGACATTGCGGCGGACAGATCGGACCCTTGACTGACATTTTTGACACTTTTGGGGGTACCAGTGACATTACTACAGTAATCAGTGCTATAAATATGCACTGTTACTGTAAAAATGACACTGGCAGGGAAGGGGTTAATTTTTATTGGAGAGGGAGGGGTTAATGTATGCCTGGTGCTTACTGACGTGTGTGGGGGGAGGTGACTGAGTGACACAGGGACAGATCGCAGGTTCAGCTATGCTGAACCCGGCAATCTGACCCTGTCTGTCACTTAGGATTTCCACACTCGATTCCCCGACGATCAGGGAAGAGCGGCGGTGATCACCGCCACTCCTCCCCTGTCCCGACTCCCGCTGTAACTGAATACAGTGGGAGCGAGCCTCCGGTGGCGCGAGCCTCCGGCGCCGCGCGCCGCCGAGAGAGGGGAATGTCTGGTGACGTAGGTCTACGTCGCCAGACAATAACGAACCACTTTGCCGCAGTACAGTCAACGTGACTGGTCGGCAAGTGGTTAATTGTGAATGTTGATAGAAACACCCTAAAAATGTCTACAGAAGGTAAGGTTCACGCTGCCAACTCTTGCAAGGTGTCAGTCCCTAGTGGTAATGCCACAACCCCAGTAGATTGGGCACAGATCAAAGATATGTGAAAACGCCTCTCTGAGTCTGAAATGGTGGAATATGTATAAGCTGGTTAGAGTCATATATATATCAAAATCCTCAAAAGTCAGACCAGTTATTGGGCACCTGACATATGGGTAGAGGAAAACCCGATGTATGAACTCACCAATAGCTTCTCTAACACCAAAGACGTCAGGAAGCGTGATCACATACTGTTAGAGTCATAGCCAATCTTACTGTATCTTTGTGAGGAACTTCAGCACCAGAATGCTCAGCAAAAAAAGGAATTTAGTAAAGTTCCAATCTCAACTCCAAATAAAAGAGAGTGAGATAAGGAACCTCCTTGAGCATGTGAAGGAAACCTCTATTGGTACACATCAGTTAAGAGAATGTAGCGTGAAACTGCAGAATGAAGTAGAACTGTGGCAGAAGTCCTATCAATAAAGCCGTAATGAAAGCAACCATTTGAAAGAGAAATGTAAAAGATTAATGCAAGAATTAGGAATTTTTGAGCAAGGTAAAATGCCCCTAGCGAAAGTTGCTGAGTAACCAGCAGTGAAAAAAAAAAAAAAAAAACGTGTAACAGCTCAAGTCAGGACAGGAACTCATTAGTAAACAAATAGGAGAGTTACAAAAGGTTATGGTGTCCATGCAAAAGGGTAATGCTTATTAGTCCTGCATTAAAAATGAAGTAATTAATTAGACCCAGATATGACTCCCAGTCTGATGGTTATGACCCAGACAAAGGGGGGGGGGGTCAGGCAGAGAGTCCACGTCCTACCCAAGCCATCTTCTAAACATAGGAGGGCAGAAATTGGGCAGCCATGCATAAATAGGTATGAGTCATATCAAGGTCCCCGCAAAAAGACGAGCACCCCTAACAAGATACCGGACACCTCCAGAATTATAACGTTTTAAAAAAGAGTACTGTCCCGATTTTTGTTATGAAAGGGTCCTTAAACATTACTGATTCCCTTGAGGCCTATGAAAACACCCTTTCTGTGATGGGCCTGCAGGATGTCATTTAGAATGCGGCCCATATACAAAAACCTCACTGCTGCTAGAGCTGCTATTTACAACCTAAAATGTACACAGCACCAAAGCCCTGCTGAATTTTTGGCTGTGCTCAAAAGTGCCTACCACCTTCAATGAAGGAGCCTGAGTATAACCACCTGTAATTTAAATCCCTGTTCTTTGAGGCATTGCCTACGTACATAAAAATAAGTTTGGCAAAGGAGCAAGACCTTAAGCTAAGGTAGTAAAAAGAGACATGCCACCTAGGCCCCAAGGGGAACACCGGATACCTCAAGGAGGACACAGGACATCCCATCAACAGGGGGGGACACCCACAAATAAATAGGGATTTGCCCCATCTTAGGGCTCCCCAAAATCCTCAGGAAGATCTAGAACCATTAAGGCCCAGACCTCACGCCAGAACCGAGTAAGTGGTTCTGATGGGGATCTGTCCAATCTGTCTGAACCCGAGAGACATAGTAAAGTTCCAAGCGTTGCGCAGGAGGTGGAGCCAAAAATCCAATTCTGAAGAGGTTTTTAGCTGAGTAGATACCGAGTTGGATCAGAGGATCACTTGGTTCACTCAGGGCGCTGCAGCCCAGAACCAAAATAATCCCTCTTTAGGAACAAATCCTGTGGCCAGCCAAGGGCCACAAAATCCTTAAATGCCCAAATGGCCAGGAATCAGAGGGATACACTGAATGGAGGCATAGGAGACAGAGGTTCTAACACCATTTTATCCCCAGGTCACAGTATTGAGGATCCTGAAATCCCTGCTAGGGGATCTTGGTTGTTAGATACTAACTACCCTCCTATTTTTTCAGTGGTCACTTCAACCCTCTGACTCAAACAGGTCGCTCAAAGCGGACACATTTAAAAAAAAATCGCCTATGACGGTGATATCCAAGGAGGATCAAACTCTAATGACGTACAGTGCCTTGCGAAAGTGTTCGGCCCCCTTCAACAACAAGTGGGACACATGATTGTGTCCCACTTGTTGATTCTTCACAAAAAATTACAGTTTTATATCTATGTTTGAAACCTGAAATGTGGCAAAAGGTCACAAGTTCAAGGGGGCCGAATACTTTCGTAAGGCACTGTAATGAAGTCAAGAGGTTAAAGGTTGTATACGGTAACCAAAAAGGAATCCTCAATGTCAGGTAGTTTTGTTGCCTCCTATAAATTGCATTGATGCCCCAAAGGGGGAGATATTATATTTTTCCTCCCAAGTAGAAGGTAAATTCTAATTGTATTATTGTTTAATTGTTCAATGCATAGTATCCATGGCGATGAATACATCCCCATGGTAATGAGCCCCAGAAGTCAGTCTCCCCTAGGAAAGGTCACATATATAGTCTCACCTTCCATGGTGGTCAAATAAAAGACTGATCACATGGTGGACTAAAGGAGAACTCTTAGGACACCAACCTCACATTGAACTGTCAATTGATAAGAATATATATTCATACTGTATGTTTCATCTAATAGGGGGAGATTAACCTTCCATGCCAGGTCGTTGATTGGTACAGACGATGATGTTTACCATAACATCTCCTTTACCGTCTCACTCCTTGGAGCCCAGCTCAAGACGGAACCCCTGATTGAATCGGGTCCCTCTTCAGGAATCATGTTGCAAGACGCCCCTGGATTCTTGTTGACAGAAAGGAAGATTTTGTTTCAAAAGATCTTTGTGAATTTGATCCGAGGATATCCATTGAGAGGAATCACACTACCTCCTGTTTTCAATTGAAGGAGATGTGAGAATGGTACATTGCACATGTGAGCAAAACTCAGTCTAGGTGTATGACACTCTAGACCATGCTGAGACCATTCATTGTTCAATCCACGTCCAAAGAGATTTCTCGGATTCCTGATTGCCAGCATTGTTTTACTGCGCTTTGAATGTTAGTTGCCAATACCATCGCAGCAGTTAATTTCTGTCTCTATATCAAGACTTTACAAGCTGAAGTTGGAGATTTCAAGGAACATTTGAGTTTCTTTACCAGGAGATCGAGATTCAAAAGATTAATAAGGAACAGTTTCTGACATAGCTAACACTAGCAAAGTCGCTACGAACTTACATTTGGACCTGATTTTTCATTTCACCGCCTAAAAATTATGAACAATTCCCAATATGAACTATTCTCTTATAAAAAGAGGACAAGACATTTTTTTTCTTTTCTTTTTCTCTTGACCTTATTCCCAGATATGTCTAAGGTTGTTCATCTGAATACTGGGAAGAAGGGGGGGGGGGTATGTCAGGATTATTGGGGAGATTAAATAAAACAAAAATGGAATTATAAAGGCCATGTATATTCAGTCTTATACATAGAAATTTTGAACAGTACAGCGTCCATCTTGCATGAGGTCACTGACAGTTCATGTTCTTTTGCAAGATGCCTTTATAGAGTCTTAAGTTCTACAGAAGATTTTCTTTGTATTTCTTAAAATCGTAAATATGGGACTTTCTGACATTTCACCTGATAAAAGCCTAGCCAGGATGGCACCAGATTTTAAGGGGGGTGATGTCTTTTTGATTGTCTGTATTTTACAATAAGTTCAGTATATTTTTTTTAAAGGTTCATTTAAAAATACGTTTTAGAAAACATTATATCATGTGTAAGAAAATATTAGTAATAATTATACGTGTGTGTAGCATAGACATCGTTCTAAGTGTATTATATACCATATTTTGGTTTTATATTTTTACACATAAGAATCTTACTTAGGTGAAGCTAATTACTTCATTTTAGAAACATTTGTGTTTACGTTTTTATAACCGCTATAAATACTATATCCTAGACACAAAGTCTGACAGGGTTTTGACACAGCCAAGTGATTTAATTATTTTTGCCCAGCCAGGTCAGAAGGTTATCAGTTAATAGTGGTATTATTGTATTCTATATATTGAATCTAATAAGCAATACAATACTGCCCCCTTTGGAGACTACTACTAAATGCAGTCTCGGGGTAAATCAGTAATTTCCTATATATACAGTGGAACCTTGGTTTACGAGTGCCTTTGTTTACGAGCATTTTGAAAGACGAGCAACATTTTTTTTAAAAATCTGTCTTGGTTTACGAGCACTGTCTTGATATACAAGCAGTTTTATCCACTAAAAGCATGCCATCCCCTCTGTTAATGCCCCTCTGTCACATAACATTATGTGTCCCAGTGCTTCTACTGTATATAAAGATGCCTATATACTGTTTTAGAGTGTTTCCCTGCACTTACTTTGTACGATTCCTGTCCCTCTGTCACTCTCTGCTCTCCGTCCTGTCTGTTCTCCCCGGCGGGAGGGGCCGATCACTCCTCCTGACGTCATCTGAGGAGGAGGGGGAGGAGAGCAACAGAGCAGGGCTGATGAGTCACACAGAGCCAGACACGCTCTAATACAGTATAAATCGGCTGTTATATACAATACAGACACAGGGGCACATAATGTTATCTAACAGAGGATATGGCATACTTATACTGTACAGTTATGTACTTTATATATAATACAGCATATCTTTTTATTTATAACATTAAATGCTTGTGGAACGAATCATCTGAGTTTCAATGCTTTCCTATGGGAAAACTTGCTTTGATATACGAGTGTTTTGGATTACAAGCAAGCTGCTGGAACCAATTATACTCGTAAACCAAGGTTCCACTGTATATATATATATATATATATATATATATATATTGTATTAATAATATATTCTTATTAAATGGTTTTACCAGATTCAATCCCTGCCAAGATATATGATGGAGATATTAGATGGACATGTATATATTATGAGAGTATGGACAGGTTTTTATGTTGTTTTTATGATTATTCTTAAATATAAATAACTTATCATTTAATTTTATTATCCAAAATACTGGGTGATTAGTAGAGGCGTTGCCAATGACCTCACCAGTTAATGGATAAGTAATCCCAACCAATAGGGTTAAAGTTCCTCCTTCTGGGTTCAGCTTATGGTAATTTTACTGGTCTTTTGTTCCATACAATATAAAAAGGGAAACCCAGATGTGAGAGACACACACACACACACACACACACACATTACGACAACACTCATTACACTTACAACACACGCTACTCACATCCATACATATACTCCTCTATACATACTCCATTTTGCTCCATCATTTATCTGAAACTTTGAAGGACGCCAAACTAAACTCCTCCCTAACCGGCCACCATTTTGGGAAGGCAGCCATCTCAAGGACTCTGGTAATGACCATTTTAAGCTAGCAGCCATCTTAAGTGTGGTAAATATACCTCTATATTTATTTGATTATTATTTACTATTGTTTATTTCCTTCCTTATATGTTTTATATTTCATATTTAAAGGGTAATAGGATTACAATCCCAGCCGTATGAACCATATTAGATTTTTTCTCTAAAAGCTGATTTTTGTTTTTATACATTTTTATTAATATCAGATTTAGTGCATTATTTGCAATTTAGTCTTCCGTTTTGCATAGCCTATTCTCACTTCAACTGCAGCGGAGTGACTGTTGGCTGCGCAATTTGCAGACAATTGGGGTCTGTTTATATAGAACACTTAGCTATGGTTTCTACTACACCTGGGAAAAAGGTAATCTTGCTTTATTTTTAATTTCATTATTGAGTTAAATATCACATTGCATTTATTGTTTTAAGTTTGTATTTTATGTAAAGTTATCTCTTTGTGTCATATCAAGTTTAATCATTTATTGTGAATACATGTCTTGTGAATAAATATTCTTATATATTCCCTACTGTAGACTGTTTTCACTAAGATTGGTATATGCTGTTAAAAAGAAATTAATCGATTAAAAAGAATTTGTTACATATTGATTTTTGGAAATAAGTTGAGATTCTCCTACCTTACAGATCTTTGCTTATTGACATAAATAGACCAGTGCTGTATCTTGGCCTAGGCCAACAAGGCCCAGGCCTAGGGCAGCACTTTGCAGGGGGGGCAGCAAAAGCTGCACCCTGCATGAAAAAAAAAACAGCCTCCTCCCGACACGAAAAGGGTCCCCGCGGGTTGCACTACGCGTTTTGTATAGTGCCAGTCTTATGTGGTGAATTGGGCCTGCGCCAGGGTCCAGGAGGCTAATCAGTCTGCTTCCCCCATAAAGAGGTAACACTGCTGCCTACCAGTATGATAATACTGGCCAGTCAGAAAATTCGGACAGACCGCAGGCCGCCGACAACACTTAATACAACTGGCCCAACGGCCGCCAATGCTAATCAATGTGGCACTGCAGCCAAATGCTCCGCCTACCCTCCTCTAACCCCAGGCACTGATGGGCACTCATATGCTGCATTGATGGGCACTAATATGCTCCTCTGATTGCCACTGATGAGGCGGCAATGGTGATTACTGATAAACTGCACTGATGGGCACTAATGAGGCTGCACTGATAAGGCAGCACTGATATGCTGCACTGATGAGGCTGCGCTGATGGGCACTGATGAGGCTGAACTTATGGGAACTGATGAGGCTCCTCTGATAGACTGTGGTTGTGGTCTGTGGTTTACAGATGACAGGGCGGGTCATAAACAGGAAGGGGTGTGGCATTTACAGGAAGGGGTGGGTCATATTTAAATTAGGTGGTGCACAAGTTTAGTCAGGCCTAGGGCAGCACAAAACCTAAATACGCCACTGAAATGGACACGGTTATATTCAGAGCAGTATAAATATTCTGACAGATCCTTAAGGCCCTACTCACATCTGAGCATTTTTCAGCTCGTAAAACGCTCATCTCTGAAGTCTCAAAACGCCCAACAAGCAAAACCTCATTCATTTCAATGGCCCCTGTTCAAATATGAGCATTTTGTCGCCTGAAGCAAAATGCCTGAAGCTCAAAAAAGTGCATGAGCTTCTTTTTTGGCAGGTTACAGGCGTTTTTGTTAAATGTCAATGCCTGCCTCCAAACAGCTTCAAAAATCGCCTGAAAAAAAAAAAACATCTGAAAAACGCCCGAAAAAAAGAAATGGCTAAAACTATACGTTGGTGTGAATGGAGCCTAAATGTGGTGGTGACATTAGCTTTCTTTTTTAAGGCTTTTTTTCTTTTATTTTCACCTGGCCAGTAAGACACTTCTTGTATCACGCTCAACACCCTTTACATTCTGATTTTACAATCTTTTTAGATCTACCAACAACTATGTAGTGGAAGTGCCATGCTGAATAAATACAGACTGATTGGATAGTTAAGGAAGGCCCTTATAATACATCGATTTGGTGAATCTGAAGTTAGGTATACAGAGATTGCATGGTCAGTTTGCAACATGTGTGGTGATTCTTAGGATTGCTTCACTATAGAGTAGCAACAGAGGCACACTTAGACACTAGCATTGTCCCTCTCTCCTGAAGAAAAGGGCTCATGCCCACAAAACGCTTCAAATTTGTACAGCCTTCGTTTGGACACCCCATTACTGTCACATAGTCACCTCTTGGGGCTTATACATAGTGTACACTAAATGTAATTGTGACATACTGCGTAACAAAACGAAGAATGTATACACAGATCATAGTGATACTCCAAGAAAATTGAGCAGTAAGAGAGGGATTAATGTATATCTATAAAGTCAGTTAGATCTATAGGAGAGGTTTTATTATCTTATATACGGTATATATTTTTAACAAATGGTGTGAAATAAAATTTGTATAAGTTTTAACTAATGACTCACTTGTTCTTTGAGCACCATTAAAGTCAAATCATCTTCTTTAAATAAAAAAAAAATACCTGTGACATAGATTTGGTAAATCTAAAGTTAATAGTACAGATATTGTATGGTCAGATATAATGTGTGGTTATCCCTAGGGTGGCTTCACTATGGAGTAGCAACAAAGCTGCCCTTAGACACTAGCATTGTCGACCTCTGGAAAGGGTAGTGTTGGATGTACTAGCAAATTTCGATGGACTTGACTAACAAATTAAAGCTGAACTCCAGCCAAAACTTTTGTTGTTTAATTAGAAACATAGTAAGTGCCGGTTCACATTATTGCGGCTGCGGAGATCGCATGTAATTCGGAGCGCACTGCTCCTTCATTACATGCGATCTCATGTGCGGATGCGAATTGAATTCGCACTGTATCCGCACAAAAGACGCACAGGACCCTTTTTTTCAGCCGCATCAGGATCAGATCGCACAGTGGTTCACACTTGTGCGATCCGATCCTGTGCAAACTGTCAGATTGCACTGCGATATGCGATCAAACTGGGGGTGTCGTTAACATTTAATTGACACCCCCTGCGTATCGCATATGGCAGTGTGAACTGCCAGATGTGCGGATGCGATGCGGGAACAGGCTGCGAATTCGCAGCCTTCCCGCATCGCACAAGTGTGAACCGAGCCTTAAGGTAAACTGGGGTAGCAGGAGAAGGGTTAACAAGGGAAGAGGGGAGGGGCACTAAGCTGAGGCGTGTGTTGTAGAAAATATTGTCATAATTCCAGTAAGCAACAGTCAAAATTATGCAAAAGAAAATTTGAGACCCACAGCCAGCAGACTTTATTGAATTTAGGCACATTGCCCTGGAGGAGGACCTAGTCTTTTCGAATTTTGTAATCAAAGTTCACATGCAATATACTTGCTGATGTGCAGATATTCATGCCCCCTTACAGCTTATTGGTGAAAAAGTCACTCATAACAGGATTATGCAATAATTGTGGCACTGCTCGTCTCTAGTACTACCATTGGGAAATGGAAAAGGATCTGCAACAACACAAGAAAAAGCAAGCACACAGCCACCTTAGTGTAATCCAATTTATTAAGGGCAACCAAAAAAACATAACTCAATACACTCATATTGTTCCATAGTAAACCTACCGTTAGTAGACCGGTAACGGTGTTTCTACGAACCTTCCAGGACGGCCAACGCATGAGGGATGATAGGCTCCTCCCTACCGGAAACACAATCCAGATACAATTTGTTAAAAGGCCCCACCCTTCCCCACCCTTCCCCTTGTCCCTCAGTTACAAAAGAGTGTCTTCCACAACCAATTCTCAAGGGAAGCGTTCTTACAATTCTATAGGTACTTACCACCTATATAAATATCTTGAAGTTATGCTTCAATTGGGCAGCGCATATCTTGCCATACGAAATTTTGCTTATATATATATATATATAAAGTGCTATAGTGACATCGACTAAAATAAACCTCTTATAATGATACCAATCCTTATAAATGATTGATAAAGTGCATAAGTATCAAAATAGAAATAAAGTGCTCTGTGACATTCATATATGCATACGTATTCAAATAAATACAATTATATATGTGTAACACATCAATCGATAAAAGTGCTTAGTGCTCAGTGCAACTCCAATTGATCACTCAAAAATCAGTGCAAAAACAGTCCAACAGAATACCTCACTCTCCCAGTGAGGTATTCACGACCATGCAGAAGTCCCTTGTTTGTCTCCCACTATCCACTTTGAGACATATAGGTGACCCCAGACTGAGGAAAAGTGGACGATCACCTAACAGCTAAACATTTAGGATCCAGGTTGCCATAAGGTAACAGGAATAATATCCCTCTGGTAAGCTCACACTCCGGCCATTACTGCACGAGTGAATAGGAGATACCCACCACCACTGTTCCCCAGCATGGGTGTGAATACTTCACTGAGAGAATATTGGACTGTTTTTTGCACTGATTTTTGAGTGATCAATTGGAGTTGCACTGAGCACTAAGCACTTATATCGATTGATGTGTTACACATACGTATATAATTGTATTTATTTGAATACATATGCATTTATGAATGTCACAGAGCACTTTATTTCTATTTTGATACTTATGCACTTAATCAATCATTTATAAGGATTGGTATCATTATAAAAGGTTTATTTTAGTTGATGTCACTATAGCACTTTATATATATATATCTATAAACACAATTTCGTATGGCAAGATATGCGCTGCCCAATTGAAGCATAGCTTCAAGATATTTATACAGCACTCTTTCCCCATTGGCGATTGCAAGGTAGCTGCAGTTTTGAACATCCCCTTACATAATTTATTAATCATTTTGGCGCGAGTAATTTATAGCACTTACCACCTATGTTATACATTTCTTACCACACCCTTTTAACAGGGCGGGAAGTAGGCCGGCCGTCCTGGACGGTTCGTAGAAACACCGTTACCGGTCTACTAACGGTAGGTTTTCTCACCTCACCTTCCAGGACGGCCAACGCATGATAATAGATTACCCATAGGCCTACCTTAGGGTGGGACCACTGCCTGTAAGACCACTCGGCCAAAGGCTAGGTCTTGTTGAGACAGAACTTCTACATGGTAATGTTTCAGGAATGTGTCATGACTGGACCAGGTGGCTGCACTGCGGATCTGTTCCCAGGATGCTCTTCTCACATCAAGACCGTGAAATTTCCTTTCCTTTTCATTTTTGGGGTTATCACAAAAGAATGGTAAATTTATTTCCTGTGCTCTGTGAAATGAAGATGCTACCTTAGGCAGATACAAGGGATCTGGTCTAAGGACAATCCTGTCTGGAAAAATTAACATAAAAGGTTCATTATAGATAGACCCTGTAGATCTCCTACCCTTCTGGCTGTCGTGATGGCTAGCAAGAAGGCTAATTTAAAGTGACAAAAACTTAAGGGGAACCTCCTTTATAGGTTCGAACGGGTTACTAGATAACGCCTCTAGAACCCTCGTCAGGTCCCAAGGAGGGAACCTGTTCCTAACAACAGGGGTAGCCCTTTGTCTAGCCAACAAAAATCTTTTCACCAACAGCTCCTTTGATAGACTTGTATCCAAAAATACTGAAAGAGACGCTATTTGTACCCTAAGGGTGTTCGTTGCCACACCCTTATCTACTCCATCCTGTAAAAATTCCAAAACCATAGGAATAGAGGTGGAGGCGAAGTTCCTTTTCCTACGCCAGGTACAACAAATCTTCCAAATTTTAAGATATATATTTCTAGTCACTGGTTTTCTGCTCAGTAAGAGTGTATCTACCACTCTATCTGAGCAACCCTTCATTTTTAGGATCTGGCGCTCACTAACCAAGATGGAAGAATTCCGGTTTTGGATACACAACAGACCCCCGAGACAGCAGGTCTGGGAGATTTGGGAGTTTCCATGGGGGAGCAACTGACATGGCTTTCAGAGTTGCAAACCATGCTCTCTTTGGCCACCAAGGGGCAATTAGGATAAGTCTCAGGCCTGGAGACCGACTTAGTTTCTGTAAAATTCTGGCAATTAGATCCAATGGAGGGAAGGCATAAGCCAGCTTGAACTGCCATGCTTGAGCTAGGGCATCCAAGCCCAGCATCCCTTTCTCCTGCGTAAGGGAAAATAATCCTTTTACCTTCCTGTTTTGCAGGGTGGCAAATAAATCTATCTCCGGGTACCCGAACATTTGGACCAACAATTGGAAGATTTTGGGATTTAGCTCCCACTCTCCTTCTCTTATGGGGTGACGACTGAGGAAGTCTGCTTGCCAGTTGTTCTTCCCCCTTATATGAATGGTCATCAGGGAGATCACCTTCCCTTAGGCCCACCCTAGAATTTCCTTGGTCAGTGCTAAGAGGGAATTTGACCTGGTACCCCCTTGACGATTTATAAAGACCACAGTTGCGGTGTTGCCGGACAGGATCTGAACTTCCCTGCCTAAGATGGAGCTCTTGAATGCTTTCAGAGCTTCTCCCACAGCTTTCAGCTCCCTAAACTTGGATGAGGCCTGGGCTATTTGTTTGTCCCAGAACCCCTGAGCTTGGCCCCCTTCCAGGTGAGCCCCCCATCCACACGTGCTTGCATCTGTGGTGACTTTTACAGGATTCCACTGACCCCACGGTCTGCCTTTCCCCAAATTGCTTGGGTCCAACCACCACTCTAGTGACGCCTGGACTTGAGGTGTGAGGTTGACATTCTTGTCTAGTGACTCCATCTTCCTGTCCCAGGAGCACAGGTGGAAGAACTGAAGGTCTCTTGAGTGCGGCTGAGCCCAAACAACCACTGGGATGCTGGCTAACATGGACTCTTAGGATTTCTCTCCTGGAACAAGAGGATGCGCTCTTGAGAGCTCCTATTGAAGAGACTATTTTCTCCACTTTTTCCACTGGAAGAAAGAGCTTTTGTGCCATTGAGTCTATACGGTACCCCAGATAGGTCTGCACCTGGGTTGGTTCCAGAGAAGATTTTTCTAGGCTGATTAACCAGCCTAGTTTTTGTAGGAATCTTATCACCTGCCGGGTGTCTGAGTTCACCTGATCTGCGGACATGCCAAAAATCAGCAGGTCGTCCAGATAGGGGATTAAGGCTATACCTTGGAGATGGAGATGGGCCACTGCATCTGCTTGAGTTTTTGTAAAGATTCTCGGGCTGACTGCTAGCCCAAAGGAAAGTGCCCTGAACTGCCAGTGTGCTGTTCCCTCTTTGGTAACTACTGCAAATCTCAGAAAGGACTGATG
This sequence comes from Pelophylax lessonae, assembly GCF_965119305.1. Classification (NCBI taxonomy): domain Eukaryota; kingdom Metazoa; phylum Chordata; class Amphibia; order Anura; family Ranidae; genus Pelophylax; species Pelophylax lessonae. Next base: position 146,692,500 of record NC_138773.1, on the reverse strand, counting down.
TTCCTGATGAATAGGAACATGCAGGTATGCATCTCTGAGATCCAGGGTAGTCGTGAAAACCTCTTTCAGCAGGTTTTTTCCGTACTGAATATATGGTTTCCATTGAAAACTTCTTGTATAGTAAAAACTTGTTCAAGTTCTTTAAGTTTATTATGAGGCAATGTTTTCCCGAGGGTTTGGGGACCACAAACACATGAGAGTAGAAACCTTGGAAGAGCTGATCTTCCGGTACAGGGACTATCACTAACTGCTCTGCCAGTTTTTGAATTCCTTGTAACAGGGCTTCCCTTTTTTGAATTTCCACAGGAGGATTGGTAAGGTTTATCGTTAAGGGGGGTATTGCTGTAAATTGCAGACGATAACCTTCTTTTATGAGGGAGTAAATATAAGGGGTCACTGCAATTTCTTCCCATTGGGACAGAAATTGGCTTAGTCTGCCCCCCACTTTGATTCTGGCATCACTTATTATCTCTTGTGCTAGATGAGGGAAAAAGCAAACTGTTTCTTTGCCTCCTTTTTCCAAAGCCCCATCTTTTAGCAGGTTCTTTCCTGTTTTTTTTTTTTTTTTGCTGCCTTTGTCCTGGGGGGCCACGAAAAAATGTTCTGCCTTTATCCCTCCTGGGTTTGGCAGGAAACTTTTTCCCCTTTTCTGAGGATCTGGTCAGAACTTTGTCTAGGCCTGACCCGAAGAGTAACGACCCCTCAAAAGGCAAACCACAGAGCTTGGTTTTTGAAGTGAAGTCACCTTCCCATTCCTTAAGCCAGATGGCCCTCCTGGCTGAATTCAGAAGAGCCCCTGCTTTAGCTGAGGCTATAACTGATTCCACTGCCGTGTCAGCCAGATAGGCAACCGCTTTACCTATAACTGACAGGGAGTCCTGTAGGTCTTGGGTTTTAACCTGAGACAGGTGTTTAGTCAGTCTTTCCACCCAACAGTTAGCGTTTCATGCCACACAAGAAGCAGCTAGGGCTGGAGCCTTTGCTGATGCATTGGCATCCCAAGCCTTTTTTAGTAAGGACTCTGCCTTCCGGCTGATGGCATCTTTAATATTGCCTGTATCCACAAAGGAGAGGTCAGACCTCTTTGTTACTTGTGACAGTGGGGCATCCAGTTTGGGGTTTTTTAGAAACCTTTCCACGTCTTCCTCCTTAAAGGGAAATCTTCTTTTCCATGACTTTGGTTTGACTAGCTTGCTTTCTGGAAACTGCCACTCTTGAAGGATTAATCCTTTCAAGGACTGTTGCACAGGTACAACCTTTGAAGTGTTCTTACCTAGACCCTTATACATTCTGTCCTGTGCTGAAGTTTCCTTCGGGGGTTCAGGGATCTCTTTTGAGGCGTAAATGGCCTGAAGGAGTCCCTGCATATTTTCCAACCCGAATAAATTCCTGCTTACTCCTGAGTCCTCGGCTTCACTTTCTGAGTCCCTCTCTCCCTCACCTTCTGAACTGGTTTGGGAGTCTGAGCGGTTAGTCTCAATTGTCAACCTTTCTTCCTCCCTGGGCTGTGCTGGGGGGAGGTTCTGGGAAAATGATAACAATCCTGAAAGACCTGCCCTGGAAGCTGAGCTTTCCTGGGAAGAAACCCCCTCCTTAAGGGTAGGCTCACTGGATTCTATGATTTGGGGGGAAACCACCGAGGAACAACATTACTGAATTGTAGCCAGCATTTCTTCCTGGAAAGATTTTAAAAAATCTTTCATTAATATCTCTTTTTTTCATATATTAATCCAGAAGCCTCTTTACCAGCTAATTTATTGATGCATTTATAGCAGAAAGGCTTAGTGTGGGAGCTAGATAGTTTGTCCCCGCAATTACCATACTTTTTTGAGGTACCGGCACCAGTAGATAAGGGGGGTACACTACTAGAGGTATCTTGTGAACCGCTCTGGGACTCTGGAAGAGAAGATACAGACAAAAAATGTATCACTCTTCCATAAGAATAAAACCTTAGAAAGGACAAAATATGGGTCTGACTATGGTCAGGGGAAAGGACCTTCCAGGGTTCTTGTTAACACCAGCAATTAACATTTGTGAACAGACAGTCAGCACCTACCCGGTTCCGACCTGGGTTTGGCTGCAGTCACCTGGACCGGCCTTCTCTCCTCCTTCTCCGTGAGGTGGGTAGTAGTAGGCTTCATTTCCTCTGCAGCTGTCCGGGCTCTGACGCTACACCGGAAGTTCTGGTTTCACAGTGAGGCTTGAGACACCCATCTGTTGGGCTTTTCGAATTCCTAGCGTGGAGGGGACTGTTGGATAGCTGGAGACAGGCCTAGAGGGACACCCTGGTGACCGACGGCCTGTGCAAAATGGAGGCGACCTGTGAGAAGCCTAAGGAGGCGGCAGGTAGAGTGCAGCTCTCACTGGCATTCCTGAACCTGGCTCACAGGGGGACCATCAGATTATTTCACAGGTCACATCACTTCATCAGGGGGAAAAATGACCTTGCATTCATTAATTTTCTTTAATTCAACCTGCTGGTTGAACGCAAATAAATCATGTATGGCCTGCCTTACTGGTAGGATCAACAGGTGAAAATAAAGAAAAAAGCCTAAAGCTAATCATATACTAGTATTCAAAATGTTCTGTTTAAAGGATCCTCTTTTTAATTTTCCAATCATTAGTGGGGGTCAAATCGATGTTAGTTATCGACTACAGTGATTAGAAAATTCAAAGGAGCGGAATAGAAGTTTTTTCTTTAATGAACATTTAGTGAATGTCATACATCCCAGGAGACTACAAAATCATTTTCCCTGCACCCCTTGATCTCACGCATGCACTGTGGGGAGTCAGCTTTGAGTCGTCATGGAAATTATAGCAGGCTTCCAAAGTCAAGATGGAGCCACTGGAGATCCGAAATCCTGAGAAGAATTGACAGCATTGGACTCCATGCAAGTGAGTCAGTACCAAGTCAGTCAAACCAGGATGGTTTTATGCATGTGGGAGATGTTATGCATGTAAGAAAGTAAAAGACAACAGGTAGAGGATAAAATAGTTCATAGATACTGGACAGCAATTTATTGTTCCTCTGAGGGGGTAGTTTATATGTTGGTTGAGTTTAAGTAATTGTAAAGTCTAATTTTTTTCAATAAAAATAACAAACAAAAGCAGCTTGCTATGGGGGCACCCGAGCCGAGTCACAGGTCCCTGTGTCCATTCAGACAGGGACCTGCTTCCCCTCCATCTCCTGATTGGCTGACTGACTTTGATTGACAGCAGAGGGGGCCAGTGGCACCACTGCTGGGTCTCAGCCGATTAGATGGGAGAGTCTCGGATGGCCGAGACACTCACAGACATCGCTGGAGAGAGAGGGACCTCTGGTAAATATTAGGGGTTGCTGGGGAGGCTGCTACACACAGAAGGTTTTTTATCTTAATGTATAGAATATAGTAAGATAAAAAAACCTTCTTACATTACAACTCCTTTAAGTAGTAGTTGAGTAGTAGTAGAGTGCCTGTGGATTCCAATATGTGGGCCGCACATCAAGGATGTTATCCACAAGAATGAGAGACCACATGTATAATATAAAAAGTGGTTTCATTAAACATGGTGTCTCAAAACATTTTGGGACCCATCATATTAGGGACCCTAGTGGCCAATGATTTTGGGGCTGAGAGAAAGTAAAGAGACATTGGAGAGGAGGTAATTTTATCAGAATATTAAGAAGAGGAGAATCATGGTGGATTTTTGATATTATGGTTTTGTCCTCTGAGGTCTTAATATAGAATTTGATCTGAATTGATTTATTAGTGATTCATTAGGGATTTATGGTAGTGTTTTTTTTTTTTTTTTTATAATATTGATACTGGTGTTTGTTTTATATATGCTCTGTTGGTTTAAGATAGGAGTCCCTTCTCTTCCCCTTACATGTTATATTGAATTTTTTAATTATTAGTCTGTTCTCCCCTTTTTTTCTCTCTCCCTCTCTCTCTTCTTCTAATGTGGCCCAGGAAGAGACATTAAAGACCATAATCGAATGAATGGAAAAACCCAAATAAACCGACAGCTATAAATAAATACAATACCCCTTATAAATAATTAGAAAAAAATGGTTGCTGACAGTAGGCTGTCCACATCCCAAAACTCAAAAATTGTTTGGTTGGTCCCCTTTGGGTGGGATTTTACAGGGCATGGAAAAAAAGGCAATCGTTTAAAATTTAACAAATTTTATTGCACAAAATACAGAGTACACAATTGTAAAAACAATGCGGTAAAAGCTTATTGGTACAACCATATTCTATTTGACTGGTTACCAGGAGCAACCTAGTGACTGAAACAGGCAGGAGCAAACCCAACGCATGTCAAGAATTTATGGGGTTTAGTCTCTTAATCAGGGGTATTAAGCTACTGTTTACATTAGGTCTGTTTGAAAAAAAAAACAAAATTCAATTACATGTTCAACATATTCACATCATATATCACATTTTCAAGACATAATGTATACAAGGTTGTACTGACCAATAGAAAGTGCACCAAGCAGGGAACCGCATGCTTTAAAAACAAAGTTGTTGATCCTTGGCCACATACTGCACCATGAAGAAACAACCCCCAGGATGGAACATCAGCAATGGGTAGGTCCTTGGCCCACACCACCTGATATGGCGAACAAAAGAGTAAACTATAAGGGTCATGTTGTATGAATTATTATATCCCCTACTTCACATTCACATGAGTTTAGACATGAAACCGACCTTAAGTCCTCTAAGTGGGGAAAAACAAATGTGTAGTATTGGGTCTGCCACGATACCAAGATGGACAGGATGGCACAGCCTCTCTGCAAGTTGAGAAGGTATATATGTATAAAAAAAAGGGGTGGGAAAGAAAGTGGTAAGGGGTTAAAATCATCAAATCAATGTTTCTTACAGTCAGTCGTGCTGGTGTTCATCTCCATGGTCAAGTGGAGACTGACACCACCAGCCTTGTAAAGGTGGATTAAATGAGAAGGGACTATACCATTCTTAAGGATGTAAGGGGGTGACCAAAAGTTTATTTGAAATCAAAAAAGATCCAAATCTATCTTATCATAATCCCCAATTGTAAGGAGGTGCCAAAGGGAATGGGGTCCTAATACCCCCTGATCTGGAGGCGCACGCTGCCGGCCCACCCCCATCCAGCCAATCCGGTCCTCAACAGACGGAGACAGCGGAGACGCCTTTGGTATAAGCCGAAGAGGCGGGGGCGTGACCAGTTGAGAGGCGTGATGACGCGGAACGGCGGCCCTTGTCATCAGATCACCAGCGCACATTGATGCCATGGAAACCCAGACGCGAGTCGGGTTTCCGGCATCAGAGTGACAGGTCGGAGGCGCGGGTAACACCAACTGACCCACCGTGCGCTGGGTGGGAACTAAGAGACACAGAAACCGGAAGTCCACCCGGAGGTGATCACAGTGCACTATAGGGCCAAGGCAACAACCGTATATGAAAATATATAGCACAATTAAAGAAACATAATTAGCAATACACAGTATATACAAATATGTAGCACAATTGAAAAAACATGGTTAACAGTACACAGAAGGATATATTTGAGAGAGAATAGGCCAAAGAAGATAGAAACTTTGTTTTTAAGGCTTGCGGTTCCCTGCTTGGTGCACTTTCTATGGGTGAGTACAACCTTGTATACATTATGTCTTGAAAATGGGATATATGATGTGAATATGTTGAACATGTAATTGAATTTTGTTCTTTTTCAAACAGACCTAATGTAAACGGTAGCTTAATACCCCTGATGAAGAGACTAAACCCCATAAATTCTCGACACGCGTTGGGTTTGCTCCTGCCTGTTTCAGTCACCGGGTTGCTCCTGGTAACCAGTCAAATAGAATATGGTTGTACCAATAAGCTTTTACTGCATTGTTTTTACGATTGTGTACTCTGTATTTTGTGCAATAAAATTTGTTAAATTTTAAACCATTTCCTTTTTTTCATGCCCTGTAAAATCCCACCCAAGGGGGACCAACCAAACAACCTTATAAATAATTAAAACATATTACAGCACTGAATAATTAACCTTACCAGTCCAAAATTGTACACAAAAAAATCAAATAAAATCATGACCTTTGTGCAAAAACAATATGAATTTAACCACTTGAAGACCAAGCCTTTTCTGTATTTGTTGCTATAAAATTACTAAGAACCCCCACACCTTTTATTATATAAATAAATAATTATGTACTAAAAAAATATATATATATATATATATATATATATATATATATATATATATATATTGTGACAGGAAGTCAGGTAAATCTGTGGATGTTGTCACAGACAGGAGATACATGTCTTCTTGGTTTAGACAATTCACCAATTACTATAGGGTGTCGGCTGCAGAGGTAGCCAGCAGGAAGGTGTAAAGAAGTTGAAACACCTTCAGCTATTCAGAATGAGGAAATTAAGGCCTCTATAATTTGTCCAGAGGAAGTCTATTGATTGCTGCCTCCTGACGCTGTGTGGGTAGAGGAGGACAGTCAGATGTGTGCCTCCTGACGCTGTGTGAGCATGGGAGAGGAATGCCTCCTGAAGCGATGTGCACTGAGGAGGGTAATGGGGCTGAAGGCTACTCAAGGTGAGGTCTTGGATTGTTTCTATGTGAAGAGAAACCAATGGACATTTTCTATGTGAGGAGAAAATGAATTAAGACTGAAGACTTCTCAAGGTGAGGTCATGGATTGTTTTCTATGTGAAGAGAAAAACAAAGGAATGTTTTCTATGTGAAGAGATAAGAGACATTTTCTGGGTGAAGAGAAAATAAATGGACTATTGAGTGTCTGCTGTAGGATCAGCAAAGTCTGCCCAACAGTAGGTTGGGGACAGACTCCTTAGGTAGGTTCCTGTGTGTGAGAAGGTAGCCGCCCACAGTGGCAAGGATTTATTTTATTTTATGTTTATTTTGAAGTATGCTGTTTTTCATGCTTGCACTTGTGTGAAGAAAATTGCAAGAATAAAACCTTACACTGTTGTTTGCAACCACTCCTCGGCTATCTCCCTGTGTAACGAACCCCCCCAAGGGGTCATCCACACCCGCCACCGAGCTAATCCCTCACATATGGTGGAGGATGCGGGCAGAAGCAGAGATCCCTGCAAAGAAGTTCATCTGTTCTATGAACTTTGTCTGGTGCATGAGATTGCACAAACTGTGTGTGCAGGAGAGGAGATCCTGAAAGAGAGAAAAACTACTAGTTTTAAAGAGACAGTGGTCTCAAAATTTTTGATGGACTTTGTTTCGTCTGGTGCATTAGACTGCACAAACTGTGTGTGCAGGAAAGGAGATCCTGCAAGAGAGAGAAAAACTACTAGTTTTAAAGAGACAGTGGTCTCAAAATTTTTGCTGGACTGTGAAAAAATTTTGTAGAGTTATTGAAGATGGGGCTGTCAAAACGCCTGAAAGATGCAAAGATAGCTGAAATGAGAGACCGAATTCTATGGATGGAGGGGATGTTACCGCCTGAACGAGCCCCATCCATGCCTGAACAGAGTCTGCTAAAGAGAAAGGTTGTTGTCCTTAGCAACACTGAGGCAAATGCAGATTTTCAGCGGAGCTTTGCAGCTCAACAAAAGGCTCACCAAGAGAGCATGGCAGGCTGGAAACAGAGACACCAGCAGCAAATGGAGGCCATCGGTTTGGAGGAAACCGAGTATGTGTGCAGGGCTGAGCTGGATGCCTTGCAACGGAAAATGGAAGAAAAGGAACGAGCCCTGGAGTTGCTTAGGATGGAGCATAGAAACTTGCAGGCTCAGGTGTTACAGTGGGAAGAATCCACTGCTCTTCTTTTTTCCAAGTTACAAAAACGTAGAGAGACTATAATGGAGAAAGATACCATCCTCATGGAAAAGGAAATTGAAGTTCAGACTTTGCAGAAGCAAAGTATGGGTGATATGTTGGAGTTACATAATCAGCTGGAAAAAAGTCTTCAGTCTTTGGAAGCTACAAAAATAGACCTGCAGGATGTGCAGGAACAGAATGTCTCTCTGAAAACGACATTGTCTCTCAGTTACAAGGAGAAAAATGAGAGAGAGGCTAAATTACTGAGTACTGTGTATGAGCTCACCACTTTGAGCAATGTGGTAGATGAATTACGCACAGACTGTGAAAGTTGGAAAGATGAAGCCCAACGTGTCCAGCAGCAGTTAAAGAAGAAAGAAGCCTGTGTGGCAGAATTACATTCTCATTCCCAGAAACTAGCCAATGAGGTGAAGGCTCTTATGCAGGGAAAAGGAGATTCTGAACACAAGAGAAAAAAAGTAGAGGCACAGCTGCAGGGATTGCAAGTCAAAGTGTCAGAAGGTGACCGAGTGTGTGCTAAGCTGTCAGAAAAGGCAAACCGACTGCAGGTTGAGTTGGACAATGTCACAAATCAGCTTTCTCAAGCAGACAGCAAATCTAGAGAAATTGCCAAAGATTTCTCTATCTTGGAATCGCAGCTGCAAGACACTCAGGAACTCTTACAGGAAGAGAGGTGTCAAAGGCTGAGTTTTAGCACAAAACTCAAACAAATGGAAGATGAGAAAAATGGCGTCCTGGAACAATTAAAAGAGGAGGAGGAAGCAAAGAAAAACCTATCGGAGCAAGTCGCAACACTGCAAGCTCAGATAGGAGATATGAAAAAATGCATGGAAGAAAGCGTTGGTTCATTAGAAAATGTTGAAGATGTGAAAAAGAAGTTTGATCAGATGCTTGGTGAGGAGAAGACTGTGTCTGCAAAATATGCAGAAGCGGAGGCGCGTGATAAAGAGAGCAAAGCCCTGTTCTTGGCTCGCTCCTTGGAGGAAGCTCTAGAGTGTAAGGTTGAACTAGAAAGAGTTAACAAACAGCCGTGTACAGAAATGGAAGATTTGGTCAGCTCCAAGGATGATGTTGGAAAAAGCGTTCAGGAGCTAGAAAAGTCTAAGCGAGCCTTAGAACAGCAAGTGGAAGAGATGAAGATTCAGTTGGAAGAACTTGAAGAGGAATTACAGGCAACAGAGGATCTGTCCCAAAGAGGGGATAGTGTGCCTGATGCAGTTTATAAAAGGATCAGTGTTTTGGGGTCTGTCCTGAGTGAGCATCAGAAATTTGATGACATGTTATTAGAATCACCCCTCTGGAATAAACAGTTCCTTCAAAAACTTCAAGCACTGGAAGATGTATCATTAGAACTTCAGCAAACAAAGGAGCTGTGTAAATGTGATGATTTCTCAGCTCAGGCTGAAAGTCTAGTGAAGACGGCAAGTGATATAAAGCTTGGAGAAAAAAGCAAACACCACCTAGTGGAGAAAACTAAGGCTGTTGGTGAAAACGTGAAGCAAATGAATAAGTGCCTTTCCGGGAATATTTCCAAAATGGAACTGGTGAAAGACAGGTGGCAGAAGTTTGATCGTGATCTTGAGATACATTCCATGTGGAGTTCAGATAAAGAAAAGGAACTAGGTGACCTTGAACGGTCAAATAGTTCAGCAGTGATGCAATTCAACCAAAGCAAGGAAATACTAAAGGAGCTACAAGGGAAAAGTAGTGCAATAACAGAAAGTGCATTGAAGAAACCTGTAATAGACTGTGTTGTTGCCTTTGACCCATATGATGGTGGAAGGAAAGTTGATGATGTCTCTGGAAAAAGGAACAGGGGTCACTTTGAAGAAATGTGTGACAGCCTGTTGTTGCAAATGGAAGGCCCTCTGCACAGCATCTTAGAGCAAGCTAAGCTCAAGATTATTGAAGACATTAAGACTAGCACAATTGAGTTACCTATGGATCACGGTCCTCCATGGCGGATAGGACAGACGGTTATGCAGGACAAACTTGAGAAGGAGCGAAATGATGCCAAAAATGCAGTTGAAGAATTTGTATATGAGATGAGGGACAAGCTGTCTGACATTTATGAGAAATCTGTCAATGAAGATGACAGAAACAGTTTCATCCTGAAGCTTGAAGATACAGAGAATTGGCTATATGAAGATGGAGAGGATCAGCCAAAACAAGTGTATATAGACAAGCTAACGGACTTAAAGAAAGAGCCACCCCTACAAGCATCTCAACAAAGGTTAGCAGTTGTTAATGAACCGGGGAGGGAAATAAATTCATATCAGCATGAAAGACAGTGGCTGAATGAAAAAGCAAAGCAGATTGCTCAGAAGGATGTATCTCTGGCAGCTGAAGCAGACAAAGAATCAAATGGACTGAACATTACTTGGGAAGATACTAGGAGGCTTATCAGTGAGAGTCAAGAGCAGTGCCTGACACATGCGTGCCTGGAAATCTGTGTCCCAACCCTAGGGTTGAAACAAGAGGGGGGGGTATGTGACAGGAAGTCAGGTAAATCTGTGGATGTTGTCACAGACAGGAGATACACGTCTGCTTGGTTTAGACAATTCACCAATTACTATAGGGTGTCGGCTGCAGAGGTAGCCAGCAGGAAGGCGTAAAGAAGTTGAAAAACCTTCAGCTATTCAGAATGAGGAAATTAAGGCCTCTATAATTTGTCCAGAGGAAGTCTATTGATTGCTGCCTCCTGACGCTGTGTGGGTAGAGGAGGACAGTCAGATGTGTGCCTCCTGACGCTTTGTGAGCATGGGAGAGGAATGCCTCCTGAAGCGATGTGAGCTGAGGAGGGTAAAGGGACTGAAGACTACTCAAGGTGAGGTATTGGATTGTTTCTATGTGAAGAGAAACCAATGGACATTTTCTATGTGAGGAGAAAATGAATTAAGACTGAAGACTTCTCAAGGTGAGGTCATGGATTGTTTTCTATGTGAGGAGAAAAATAAAGGAATGTTTTCCATGTGAAGAGAAAAGGGACATTCTCTATGTGAAGAGAAAAACCAATGGATGTTTTCTATGTGAAGAGAAAAGAGACATTTTCTGGGTGAAGAGAAAATAAATGGACTATTGAGTGTCTGCTGTAGGATCAGCAAAGTCTGGTAGGTTGGGGACAGACTCCTTAGGTAGGTTCCTGTGTGTGAGAAGGTAGCCGCCCACAGTGGCAAGGATTTATTTTATTTTATGTTTATTTTGAAGTATGCTGTTTTTGATGCTTGCACTTGTGTGAAGAAAATTGCAAGAATAAAACCTTACACTGTTGTTTGCAACCACTTCTCGGCTATCTCCCTGTGTAACGAACCCCCCCAAGGGGTCATCCACACCCGCCACCGAGCTAATCCCTCACATATGGTGGAGGATGCGGGCAGAAGCAGAGATCCCTGCAAAGAAGTTCATCTGTTCTATGAACTTTGTCTGGTGCATGAGATTGCACAATCTGTGTGTGCAGGAGAGGAGATCCTGAAAGAGAGAAAAACTACTTGTTTTAAAGAGACAGTGGTCTAAAAATTTTTGATGGACTTTGTTTTGTCTGGTGCATGAGACTGCACAAACTGTGTGTGCAGGAAAGGAGATCCTGCAAGAGAGAGAAAAACTACTAGTTTTAAAGAGACAGTGGTCTCAAAATTTTTGCTGGACTGTGAAAAATTTTTGTGGAGTTATTGAAGATGGGGCGGTCAAAACGCCTGAAAGATGCAAATATAGCTGAAATGAGAGACCGAATTCTATGGATGGAGGGGATGTTACCGCCTGAACGAGCCCCATCCATGCCTGAACAGAGTCTGCTAAAGAGAAAGGTTGGGGACAGACTCCTTAGGTAGGTTCCTGTGTGTGAGAAGGTAGCCGCCCACAGTGGCAAGGATTTATTTTATTTTATGTTTATTTTGAAGTATGCTGTTTTTGATGCTTGCACTTGTGTGAAGAAAATTGCAAGAATAAAACCTTACACTGTTATTTGCAACCACTTCTCGGCTATCTCCCTGTGTAACGAATCCCCCCAAGGGGTCATCCACACCTGCCACTGAGCTAATCCCTTGGTGGCGGGTGTGGATGTGATTTTGCTTCTAGTCCCATGAATAGGTTTTTTTGGGCACACCACTTTTTTCTTATATGTATTTTTTTATATTCTGTATTTTTACTATTATACTATGGCTCTATACAGCAGGCTTCCATTTTCTCTTTGATTCTTACTGGTACTGGTGGTATTAGAATTGTATTGTTTTTAAATTTTATTATATTTTCATATTATTTTCGGTGGGCGGTCCAAGATGACGATCTGAGTGGCTGATACTGATGGAGCTCTGCTGGTCAGACTTGTTGTTTCCCTGGTTCCAGACCCTGTTTCACCTCAGGAGGTGTCTCCCTTCGGCTCTGATGCAGCGCACATCATTCAAAACACCAGTAAGGGAAGGAAGCTTGGAAGCTTTGGTTCCCCCAGGTTGAGGAGAAGGATCCCCCAAACGCGTGCCACCCCACGCCAGGCAGGTTGCAAACATGGTGTCCCAGACTGAGCAGGAGGAAGCAGCAGCTGCCACTCAGCCTGGCATCCCGGATGTTATGGCGGCCATAGCCACTTGTCAGGCCACCTTCACCTCCAAAATGGAAGCTATCTAGCTGGATGTTGGACAATCTTTTATGTCACACTGTATTTGCGCAGAAGTCTTTCAAACTCAGTTTTTTGGGAAAAAATACACTTTAATGCATTTTAAAAAAAAATAAACAGTAAAGTTAGCCCAATTATTTTTGTATAATGGGAAAGATGATGTTACCCCGAGAATCGTGAGAGCATCGCGAGAGAATCGTGATCTTTATTCTAAGCAAAAAAATGTTGATTCTCATTTTATCTGGAATCGTGCAGCTCTACAGTATGTAAAAAAAAAAAAATACATGTGAAACATTTGTTTTGTAATTTCTCCAGTTTCCAAAAAATTGTGACAAAATAATACAACTTCAAAAAACTTGCCATACCTCTTCCTAAATACCTTGGACTGTCTATTTTCCAAAAAGGGGTCATTTTGGGAGATAATTGTACTGTTCTGGTGAAAAGTTATAGGTCATCAGTACATCAGGATTGATACATTTTAAAATAAGCCATAGTTTATGGTCTCTATAACTTTTCCACAGGCTGATTTGGGTTATTTTAAACTTATGAAGAAAGATTAAAAGATTAATTGCAACATTTAATAAAAGAAGCAAAGAAAAACATGTTGTTTTTTTTTTGTTTTATTTAGCAAAAAGAAAACAGTGCTAATTAAATACCACCAAAAAAAAGTATATTTGTGTGAAAAAAAATGCTAAAACATTTTATATGGGTACATTATTGCATAACTGTAATTGTCATTCACAGAGTGACAGCGCTGAAAGCTGAAAATTTACCTGTGCAAGAAGGGGTATTGAAGTGGTTAAAGCATTAGGCAATGGGTACAGACCCGCTCCCTCCTTTCTTCTATGCTCAGCGAGGGTCAAGGCAGTATGGCGTGCATCGGTGTGTCTCCTCACGTCCGGGGCAATCGCCTCCAGGTCAGAAGACACCAGGCGTCGGGTTTAATTTTTTTTTTTTTGATCGCTTGTAAACATCCCTTGGAATAGGATTAGGGCATGACAGGTCCTCTTTACAGAGAGATCTGGGGTATAAGACCCCACATCTCTCCTGTAGGCTGGAAAGCTTCAGATTAAACAAAAAAAACCTATCCTAGCCTTTTCCAGTTAAAAACACGGCAGTAACGTCATAACGTTGCGCCCGGCCTCCAATGGTCATAGAGATGGGATCATCTTGGTTGCAATCAATGGCCCACATTTGTGGGAGTATTTTGTAGTATCCTGTCCCATAGAACATGTTGATTTTTAAAGGAAAATAAAGGTTTTTCTACAAATCAGTTGGGGTGTACTCATTTATGCTGAGCACTGTATATACCATAGTTTGTGGGATCTATACCCTATACTCATTGAACCCAGTGATAAACAATATATCACGAGGGCCCCGACCAATACTTTTGACCTTGTATTTTCACAGCCCAATCCCTGGCTCTTTGAATATGCTCTTTATGATACCCTTTTTCTATAAATGAACTTCCGCCTGGGACAGGTACTCCATAGTATCAGTGCAATTCCTGCGTAGTCGAAAGAATTGACTGTATGAAATATTATCCTTCCACTTGGGAAGATGACAGCTCTTTCGATATAGGTAGGAATTGCCTGCCATCTCCTTGATGCGTGTCCTGGAAATTATCCTGCCATCCTGATTCCAGGACAACTCTAGATCCAAAAATACTAAGGAGTGCTTATCTACAACATGTGTAAACTTAATGCCAAATGAATTGGCATTACAGTATGATACAAATTTTTCCACTGTATCCAGAGTGCCATCCCAAATGATGAGCACGTCATCAATATATCACCCATAGTAAACTAGATGTTGAGCAAATAAGTTCCGGGTCCATATATTGTATTCGCGCATAGCAGGGTGCAAAATGTGCACCCATAGCCATGCCTGATATCTGTCTATAGAAGGAGCCCTGGAATTCAAAATAATTCCTTTCCAATGCAAATTTTGTTCATGCACAAATAAATTCTGATTGGAGAGGGTGCATGTATTCTGCCTCCGATAAAAAATGTTCAACAGCCCTTAATCCACCTTCCTGAGGAATGGATGTGTATAATGAGCATACATCCAAAGATAACCACAAGTACCCAGGCTCCCACCTGTACTTCTGTAAGATGTCTAATACTTGGGAAGAGTCCCTAATGTAGGCCGCAAGGACGTCACCAGCGGTCGTAGATCCACATATTGGGATAGCCTGCTGGTGATACCATCCATGGCGGCCACGATGGGTCTCCCAGGTGGGCAAAGCGGGTCCTTGTGGATCTTTGGTATATGATAGAAATATGGAGTCTTAACCACTTTACCCCCAGCCCTATTTCGGACACTTTTTGTTCACAAGTTAAAACCAGTATTTTTTCCTAGAAAACTACTTAGAACCCCCAAACATTATATATATTTTTTTAGCAAAGACTCTGGAGAATAAAATGTCGGTCATTGCAAAATTTTTTGTCACGCGGTATTTGCGCAGCGGTCTTTAAAACGCCATTTTTTTGGAAAAAAATTGAAAAATCACATTTCACTAATTTAAAAAAATACTAAACAGTAAAGTTAGCCCATTTTTTTTGTATATTGTGAAAGAACATGTCACGCCGAGTAAATAGATACCAAACATGTTACGGTTTAAAATTGCGCCCCCCCGTGGGATGGCGACAAACTACGGTCAATAGAGATCTCAATCTGCGACGCTTTAAATTTATTTAATGGTTACCAGTTTTGAGTTAGAGTGTAGCTCTTTTTTTTAAATTATTGCCCACGCTCTGGCGATCGCGGCGATACCTCACATGTGTGGTTTGAACAGCGATTTCATTTGCGGCTCGACTTGCGTATACGTTTTTTTTTGTGCGCGAGCTAACGGTGACGGGGGCGGCTAAATTTTTTTTTTTTTTTTTTTCCTATTTATTTTTTCTTTTTTTTTAACTTTATTACAGGTTTTTTAAAAAAAAAAAAATCTGATCACTTTTATTGCTGTCACAAGCAATGTAAACATCCCTTGTGACAGCAATATGTGTGACAGGTACACTTTATGGAGGGATCGAGGGTCTAAAAGACCCTAGACCCCTCCACTACACTTCCCTGTATGCAAAACGCCAAAAACGGCATTTTTGCATACAGCCGTTTTTTAAATCTGCCGCCTTTTGTGGCACGGTAACCCGGATGTGACGTCATGGACGCCGCCTCCGGGTTACGTCATCGGAGACCCGATCGATGCCGTTTCCGGCATTCATCGGGACTCCATCCAGCCGGCGGACGTGCCGGCTGGGTGCTCGGGGCTCCCGGTGGGACGGGAGCCCCGAGCAAAGCCGCGGAAGGCGGCGGGAGGGGGGGGACGTCCCCTCCCGCCCCCCGGGTATCGATCGAGCGGCTCCCGAGCCGCATCGATCGTTACCGACGGAAAGCTGACCGCCGGCTTCAAACAACGGTACTGGGATGATGCCTCTAGCTAGAGGCATCATCCCGGTATAACCACTCAAAGTCAGCCGGCGTAGATCTACGTGGCTGGTCGTTAAGTGGTTAAAGTAGTTGTTGATAAAAAACAATTTTTCAGATTTATTGATAATCTTACTGTGAAAAGCCTGATTTATCAACTCCTGTAATTCTACTTTAAATCCAGGTAAGGGGTCATTACTTAGAACCTCATATGTCATACAGTCAGACAACAATCTATGTGCTTCCTTCAGATAATCTATTTTGTTCTGAATCACTATTCCTTCCCCCTTATCTGCAATACGAATGACAATTTCATGTTTTTTCTTTAAACAGCCTAGGGCCACTCTTTCTTCCTGGGATAGATTATGGGTACTAAATTTCCCCCTGGGGTGAGCGCATATCTTACTGAAATCCGCATACACCATAGAGTAATATGTTTTAATAAATTCATTTTTAACATGGTGTGGGTAGAATGTTGACTTTGGACAGAAATTACTATAAATAACATCATTATTAAAAGGGGTGGAGACTACATCTCCTGGTCTTCATGGAAAATGTGAGTGTATTTGTCAGTAATGTTGTTCTTTGTTCAATAAAACGGTATTTTGCAAGGACGGCCGTGCGCTGGTGTCTCCTTTTGTAATTTTCATACAGATTCAAGCTCTATCCACCCGAGAACCTTTTTTTACAGATTTTGGACGATAGGATTAATACTAAGCATGACCTAGTTTCATTCCTAAAGTTGCCTCCTCTCTTTAACCACTTGCCGACCGCCGCACGACTATCTACGTCGGCGGTCAGCCCCTCACAGGCAAAGTGACGTAGGTCTACGTCACTAGCTTGTGAGGGTCTAGGGAGCGAGCGCGCGCCCCCCGGAGGCGCGCTCCCGCTCCCGAGTGGTCACGGACCCCCCCGCGCGTGTGACCGGCGGACCCGATGTCCGCCGGCCACTCTGCGATCGGCGGGGGAGAGGGAGAAAGTCAGGCAGCTTGTGTAAACAAGCTGCCTGTCATTCTCCTTGCTGTATGAGAGCTGATCATCTGGATCTACTATGTAGATCCGTTGATCACTCTGCATACAGCTGAAGCCCCAGCCAATCACAGTTAGAATCACGCCCCTAGGGACACACACAGCCCCTCCCTCTCAAATAAAGTTAACCCCTTCACTACCAGTGTATTTTTACAGTAACAGTGCATATGTATAGCACTGATTACTGTAGAAATGTCACTGGTAACCCCAAAAGTGTCAAAAATGTCAGTCAAGGGTCCGATCTGTCCGCCGCAATGTCGCAGTACCGCAAAAAAAATCGCAGATCGCCGCCATTATGCGTTAAAAAAAAAATAACAAAAATTACAAAAATCTTTCCCTTAGTTAGTAAACGCAATAACTTTTGCGCAAACCAATCAAAATACGCTTTTTGCGATTTTTTTTACCAAACATAGGTAGCATAAAACAAATTGGCCGAAAATTTTAAAAAATTTTGATTTTTACATTTTTTTTGGGGGAATTTCATATAAAAAAAAGGGAAAAATATTGCTATTTTTGCAAAATGGACGCTCTTTTTTTGTTTATAGCGCGTGATCAAAAAATCGCACAGGTGATCAAATACCGCCAAAAGAAAGCTCTGTTTGTGGGAAAAAAAGGACGCCAAATTCGTTTAGGTACAGCGTTGCACGACCGCGCAATTCTCCGTTAAAGTCACGCAGCGCCGAATCGCAAAATACCCCCTGGTCGGAATGGGGGTAAAATCTTCCGGGGCTTAAGTGGTTAAAGGAGTCAAGACATTATTTTGCCCACCTTTTGCAATCATCTGGCCAACAGCAAGGAAGAGCAACTGCATCTGTTGAATGTCAGAAGGTGTGTTTATTTCCAGCTGTGGGTTTTGTATAGATTTTTGCTTGGATTTTGCCATTTTCATGGTATAGCATGAGATCAAGGAAGGCTAGTTGGACAGAATCATGTACTGAGATGAAGGTGAGACCGTAGTTATTGTTGCAATGGGTAACGGATTTGTGAAATATAGGTTCCGGGCCGTCCCAGATGACTATAATGTCATCTATATACCTCCCATAGAAAATTATATGGGAGGTATATGGGTTGTTATGCCAGATATAGTTGGCTTCCCAGAGACCCATTTGTAAATTAGCAAAGCTGGGGGCAAAATTCGCCCCCATCGCTGTGCCATTGACTTGTAAATAGAATTCATCGTCAAATTTGAAGTAGTTGTAAAATTCGGTGGCATCTTACAATGGGTTAGTTATGCTATCCATAGCTGCCACAATGGGTCTCCCTGGTGGGTTGTCCTGGTTCTTGTGTATTTTTGGGATATGATAGAAATAAGGTGTGGAGTATAGATCTCTGTTAAAAAAGCTGTATTCCTGTTTATTAAGGATACCATCCTCCTTGGCTTGTGATGTTAATGACTTTGCCCCTCTCATGAAGGCTGGTAATGGATCCGTGTGAAGTTTGATGTAGGTGGTGTTATCGGCCAATAGTCTATGTGCTTCCTTGAGGTAGTCTGTCCTGTCCTGTACCACTATACTTCCTCCTTTGTCAGCCGTTTTTATTAACATAGCATAACTAACCCATTTTCACAATATCTAGACCAGTTATTACAGCCACTAGCACAAGGGCTCCCTTCTTACATTCAAGATGGAGTTCACCTTTTGGAACAACTAGAACACTACACCTGGGAACCCACCTACCTTTGGACTTCACTGGATGTAAATTCACTCTACACATCCATCCCTCATCACATAGGCCTCAGAGTGGTCTCAGAACTCCTGATGGAAGATTCCATACTTGCAAAAATAACAACTACGGTCTCACCTTCTCCTCAGTACATAAATCTGTCCAACTAGCTTTCCTTGATCTCATGCTATACCATGAAAATGGCAAAATCCAAGCAAAAAACTATACAAAACCCACAGCTGGAAATTCATTTCTCCACTACAGCAGTTGTCACCACCCGAGATGGATTCAAAATATTCCAAAAAGCCAATACTGCAGATTGCAAAGGAATTGCACTAAGGGGAAGGACTACATGGAACAAAGTGCAGTACTAAAATAAAAATTTACTGAAAAACAATTCCCAGAACCCCTTTTTTAGAGCCTATACCACATACTTAACAGGCTCTAAACAGACAAAAGGAAGAACACAGGATAACCCAGACAGTGCCCCCCCCCCCCCGTTTTGTGACACAGTTCCACGCCAAGTTTAAACAGATGGAAAAAGTTCTAACGAAGCATTGGCCAATACTAATGGAGGATCCACACCTTAAAGACATCTTACTGTCCAAACCTAAGGTAGCTCCCTCGCCACTTCCTCAAATACCACCAGAAGTCGTCTTTGGGCCTCAAGGTATGGATCATTGAATCCATCCCCAACACTTTCCCAACAACAGAACGTTTCAAACGTCTATGCCAGAGAGAAACATACTGGATCTATACCCTCGATACTTTGGTTCCCGGGGGCCTGAATGAGGAAATAGAAACCAACACACTACTATAAGATTTAATACTGCTGTTCAGGTACAACACACATATAGATCTCGGATTACCCTGACATCCATAGCCACTGGGCATTTTCCAATACTATCATTCCACCCCCTTATTTATTGGTGAATCTGAAAGAACACTGGTCCCCTGGTTTCATTTCCAGCAGATCCAAAATAATAATTTGTATTAATAATTTTTTTTCTTGAATTTTTTTTTTCTATCACTATTTATTTATTATTTATTTATAATTCTACTTTTATATTCTCATTTTTATTTTTGTTTACATTTTCATTTACCTTTTTTCCTCTTATTTTTATTATTTTTATTTTGTATTTTTATTTTTAATTTTATTTTAATTTTACTTTATTTTATTGTATTATTTATTTTCACATTCTTTCTTTTTTAGATTTTATTTCTTATTTTTAAATTTTAACTTTTACTTTCACAATTAGCTTTTGGCTCCATTTTATATTGCATTCTTGTATTGTCTGTTGCCTTTTCCCAATTTTATTGCTTTTAAATACAGCATGTACATTATATACATCGCTGACATAGTATTAGTGGAATCGCTGACAATCCGGAAGCAGAGTGGGCGAAGCAACAATCTGCAGTGAGAGAGCTGTGGAGGAAGAGCCGTGGGGGACACGTGCGAGGGGAGCCACACTAGGGAGCCGCACTAGGATACCGGAAAACCGGGCGCGGATGCGGAGGACCCCGGGGACCGGGTCAGAGAGTGGCGGTAGCGGCGGTGGAGGTCGGACACCACACGGTACTGAGGAGAGGAGGAGAGCGTTCCAGGAAGCAGGGAAGGAGGAGGAGGAGACCGTCCGTTCCCAGTGTGTGTGGCAGCAGCTGTGAGTAAGGCAGCGCTGCAAGCAAGGCGAGGGAGAAAGCTGTGTGACTGTGCTCTGTGAACCAATAACTGTGGGACTGTGCTGCAACTGATTGCTATGTAACTGCTCTGCGACTGATTGCAGTGTAACTGTGCTGTGCGACTGATTGCTGTGTATCCGTGCTCTGTGACTGATTGCTGTGTAAACGTGCTCTGCGACTGATTGCTGTGTAACCGTGCTCTGCGACTGATTGCTGTGTAACCGTGCTCTGCGACTGATTGCTGTGTAACCGTGCACTGCGACTGATTGCTGTGTAACCGTGCACTGCGACTGATTTCTGTGTAACTGTGCACTGCGACTGATTGCTGTGTAACCGTGCTCTGCGACTAATTGCTGTGTAACCATGCTCTGCGACTGATTGCTGTGTAACCGTGCACTGCGACTGAATGCTGTGTAACCGTGCACTGCGACTGATTGCTGTGTAACCGTGCACTGCGACTGATTGCTGTGTAACCGTGCTCTGCGACTGATTGCTGTGTAACCGTGCTCTGCGACTGATTGCTGTGTAACCGTGCTCTGCAACTGATTGCTGTGTAACCGTGCTCTGCGACTGATTGCTGTGTAACCGTGCTCTGCGACTGATTGCTGTGTAACCGTGCTCAACGACTGATTGCTGTGTAACCATGGTCTGTGACTGACTGCTGTGTAACTGTGCTCTGCGACTGATTGCTGTGTAACTGTGCTCTGCGTCTGATTGCTGTGTAACCGTGCTCTGCGGCTGATTGCTGTGTAACCGTGCTCTGCGACTGATAGCTGTGTAACTGTGCTCTGCGACTGATTGCTCTGCTCTGTGACTGGACTGATAGCTGTGTAACTGTGCTCTGCGACTGATTGCTGTGTAACTGTGCTCTGCGACTGATTGCTGTGTAACTGTGCTCTGCGACTGATCTACGCTCAGTGACTGTGACTGACTGACCTGCTCTGCTACTGACAGCGACCTTTTCTCTGAAATACTGCCTGTACCTCGAGCCACACAGGAGAGGCAGAAGGAGCTTAGGGAACTTAACAAGTGGCTGAGGAATTGGTGTAGGAAGGAGGGGTTTGGGTTCCTGGAGAACTGGGCTGACTACTCAGTCGGCTACCGGCTCTTTAGTAAGGATGGGCTGCACCTTAAGGGGGACGGTACAGCTCTTTTGGGGAGAAATATGTCCACCAAGTTGGAGGGTCTTTTAAACTAGGAGACGGGGGGAGGGCTCAGAAGTAGAGTCAGTCAGGAGGGAGCAAAGGACAGAAGGCAGTAGTAGAGTCAGCAGCGACAGTAGTTCAATAACGTCAATTGGGGGGTCTGTGCGGGAAAACCTCAGACCAAACAGGAATAAACATAATCACCATTCACGATTAACTTACACAAAACTAAGAGGGGTATATGCTAATGCCAGGAGCCTAGCTAATAAAATAGATGAGTTGGAAATGTTAGTACATGAGGATGTCATACACCTTGTGGGAATAACGGAGGCTTGGTTCAACCCCTCACATGACTGGCTGGCCAAAATCCAAGGGTATTCGGTGTACCGGAAGGACAGGGTAGGAAAAAGAGGGGGAGGGGTATGTCTCTATGTCAAGAACAATGTAAAGGTGATAGAGAGGAGTGACATTACGGAAGGGATGAGTATGGAGTTAGAATCCATGTGGGTAGAACTCCATAGGGAAGGAGAAATGGGAAAAGTAATTGTGGGGGTTTGCTATAGGCCACCCAACCAAAGGGAGGAGGTAGATCTGGAATTTTTAGCACTATTTGGTAAAGTTGCAAAACTGGGATCAGTCATCATATTGGGGGACTTCAATTATCCCGACATTGACTGGGAAGAGGGGACTGCACACTCTCAAAGGGCCCGTCTATTCACGGAAACCTTACAGGATAACTACATGTCACAGTTGGTAGATTCTCCTACTAGAGAAAACGCAGTCCTGGATCTATTGATCACTAATGACCCAGACCTAATCTCGGAGGTAGGAGTCCAGGACTTCCTGGGCTCTAGCGATCACAGGATGATCACATTTAGAGTAAATAACAATATAACAAGGCAAGTGGGGAACATAAGAACCCTAAACTTCAGAAGGGCAAACTTTCCAAAATTGTACTCATTGATGGAAAGGGTAAACTTGGACCAAACCCTGGGATCACTGACCAAGGAGGAAAAATGGGAATGCTTTAGGAACATATTAAGCAAATGCATCTTGCAGTGCATTCCTATGGGAAATAAATTTAGAAGAGACAAAGCCAAACCTGGCTGGCTAAACCGTAGCGTTAAAAAACTTATTAGGGGAAAAAAATGGCCTTCAAGAAATATAAATCAGAGGGCACAGTATCGGCTTTCGAGCAATACAAGGAGGTAAATAAGAAAAGTAAACACGAAATCAAAATGGCTAAAATCAACTTGAGAGACAAATAGCGGAGGATAGTAAAAAAACCCAAAGAAATTCTTTAAATATATCAACAGCAAAAAAACTAGGGCAGAGCATATTGCACACATAATTAATGATGATGGGAGGATGGTTACAGAGGACACTGAAAAAGCAACCATGCTGAATGCTTTTTTCTCGTCAGTCTTTACACAGGAAAAGGAGGGGTACACTGACCATGACTGTATGGTTAGTAGTAATACACAGGACTTGCCACTATGGCTAACAGAGGGTGAAATCAGGGAAAGGCTGGATAAACTTAACACAAACAAATCACCAGGCCCGGATGGCGTACATCCGAGAGTACTCAAGGAACTCGGTAAGGTTATATCTAGACCACTGTTCCTGATCTTTGCTGACAGTATTAGGACAGGAGATGTACCAGGGGATTGGAGGAAAGCTAACGTGATTCCGATATTCAAAAAGGGGCAGAGGCATATCCCGGGAAATTATAGGCCTGTCAGTTTGACATCGATAGTATGTAAACTTCTGGAGGGGATGATAAGGGACTATATCGTAGAGTTTGCTAAAGACAACAACATCATCAGCAGTAATCAGCACGGGTTTACAAATGGGCGTTCTTGTCAAACCAATCTCTTAACATTCTATGAGGAGGTGAGCTGTGAGCTAGATAGGGGCAGACCAGTGGATGGGGTGTACCTGGATTTCGCTAAGGCGTTTGATACAGTTCCCCACAAGCGCTTAATCTACAAAATAAGGTCTGCAGGTATCGACAGCAGGGTTTGCTCTTGGATACAGAACTGGCTAAAAGGGCGTGTCCAAAGGGTGGTAATAAACAGCACATACTCAGACTGGTCTGAGGTAGTAAGCGGGGTCCCCCAAGGTTCAGTCCTGTGACCAACCTTGTTCAATTTATTCATAAACAGCATTGAGGACGGGATCAGTAGTTCGATATCAGTTTTTGCAGATGACACAAAATTGGGCAGGGCAATAACTGCACAGCATGAAGCAGATATCCTACAGAAAGACCTGGACAAAATAACGGAGTGGGCAACGACATGGCAAATGAGGTTTAATGTGGAGAAGTGTAAGGTTTTGCACTTGGGGACTAAAAACATAAAAGCACAATACACGTTAGGGGGGGAACCCTTGGGGGAATCAAAAATGGAGAAAGATCTGGGAGTCTTGGTTGATGATAGATTAGGCAATAGCATGCAATGTCAAGCGGCAGCTGCCAAAGCCAGCAGAATATTAGCATGCATAAAGAAAGGGATGTATTCCAGAGATAAGACTATAAACTTTCCACTTTATAAAACTCTGGTCCGACCGCATCTGGAGTATTCTGTCCAGTTCTGGTCGCCAGTCCTCAGGAGGGATGTGTTGGAGCTGGAGAGAGTCCAGAGAAGGGCAACTAAACTGATTAGGGGATTGGAGGACCTTAATTATGAAGAGCATCTGCAATCGCTTGATTTATTCTCCCTGGAGAAGAGACGCCTGAGGGGGGACATGATAGCAATTTATAAATATCTCAATGGGGATCTCGGCATAGAAAAACAGCTATTCAGTCGAAGGGATTGCATGAGGACTCGAGGGCATACAATGCGATTAGAGGAGAAGCGTTTTAACCTCAGGCAACGGGGGGGGTTCTTTACTGTTAGGGCTACAAGATTGTAGAATTCTCTACCACAAAAGGTGGTTTCTGTGGGAAGTATGGTGGCTTTCAAAAGACTCTTAGATGTACATCTCAAGGATCAGAACATTCAGGGCTATGTGAGATGATTACAGCCACACACACCTACACAGGTTGAACTGGATGGACTATTGTCTTTATTCAACCTCATCTACTATGTAACTATGTATGTAACTATAATGTGCCCATACACAATACAATAGTAATCTCCAACTGCGGAAGCTAGGACCCAGGAGAAACATCCTCGGTCCTATTTAAATCCACCCCAACATGGCTCTAGTAGGCCTGAAGAAGGAGCGCATGCTTTGAGAATGCGTCGCCTTGACAACCCCCCTGCACCCGGATGTCGAGCACAGGAGAAGCCCCTGGACAGTCTGCTTAGCCGCATAGAGGCTGACACCCATTAGCCACATCCAAGGAGCGGGAGCCGCCGAGGCCATCCTGAAGTCTTCCTTCCTCCCATGGGATTCACACATTAGGACTGATCATTTAAACCAGAAGCACACTCTGTATTAAAGTGTGAGTAACTATGTTTCTTTTGCCCTACTAAACACCTTATGCTGCACTCATATGGCACTTTTTGTTTTTCTCCAGCTAAGGAATTTGCACTGCATCCTTTGGATGTGGTTCGGGCAATCAGGGTGTACTTGGAGACTACTGAGTCTTTTCAAAAGTCAGATTTGCTCCTTGTTCTCAAGGATGGACCAAAGAAAGGGCTGTCTGCATCTGCTGGGACTATTTCCGGATGGTTTAGACAGACAGTTGTGCAGGCTTATTCAATTAAGGGTCAGGTTCCACCTTTTCCTGTTAAGGCACATTCTACTCAGGCACTTAGTGCTTCCTGGACTTTTCGCCATCAGGCATCTGTGGTTCAGGTTTGCAATGGTCGTCTGTTCATACCTTCACAAAGTTTTATAAGGTGGATGTGCTGGCATCTGCAGATGCCTCCTTTGGCCGCAAAGTTTTGCAGGCTACCATTTAAGGGTGTTTTAGTCTCCCTTGAGGGTGTTTGATGTTTTTTCAGGTGGGTCTCATCTTTTTGTTCTGATGAGCTCTATGGTGCCTGGTTAGATATGGTTCAGCCATGGGAAATTATTTTCTGCTGTTCCCACCCCTCATGTTTTATGGCACTGCTTTGGGACGTCCCTACTGTTAAGAAGAACAGAGACTGCGTTGGTCAATGAACTATAGAGAAAATTGGATTTTTGTCATACCGTAAAATCCTTTTCTCTGAAGTTAATTGATGGACGCAGTATCCACCCCTCTATTTTGAATGGGGTTAGTATTGTTTTCTCTGACACTGCTTTGTTACAAAACTGAGATCCTATAGCAAGCAGAGAGAGGGTGTATACCTCCTGGGACTGGCCAAAGGCATAGCCAGAACTTTTTTTCTGCCTAGTGTCCTACTCCTGTAGGGGGCAGTATAACCCTACTGTTAGGAAGAACAGAGACTGCGTCCCGTCAATGAACTTCAGAGAAAAGGATTTTACGGTAAGACAAAAATCCAATTATTACCTTACTACCACTGATATAGGTTTATTAAATGAAGAAATAGCTCAGCTACAAAAAGTAGTATTAGGAGCATACCTTAACTTTAAATTATCTCACTGCAGCTCAAGGTGCGATGTGTAAGGTTATTCACACAGACTGTTGTATATACATTTCTGATAAGGTGGACATTATCAAAGGGCATCTTGCTAAGATAAGAGAATTACAAAATAAGGTCAGAGATATTGATAAAGATGGATGGAACCCCTTTAAGGGATTAGGAGGTTTTGGGGACTTTTTATGTGGCATAGTAACATGGTTACAGAAATGAGGCGCTTACATTGTGATGTTTCTGTTTCTCATGCTTGTTTTTTACTTTCTCATCAGGCTATGCCTCTGTGTGACTTCCCACTGTACCAAGAGATGGTCCACCAGCCCTGATGAACCTATTATTCTGAGGAAGCTAGGAGAGAGCTGAACAGGACGCCGTCTCTGTGCCAATGTTACCAGCAATCGGATAAATGTAACGGGGAGAAGAATAGTGTCAAATAAAACAAAAGGCAGGAAATGACATGGACTTTCATTGCTATGTTAATTTTTTTGTTTATAAACCTTTATTGAAAATAATTTTTTAATACATAACAGGATTAAAAGAATATAGATATACAGAATTCAAGTACAAACTGTTAGCATGAAATAATAAATTCTAGTCACAAAATATACATCCATTGTAAAAGTGTAAACAAGGATACATATCAAAAAAGTAGATAGAGAAAGAAAAAGAAACAGATATTCGCTCAAGGTAGAGAAAAAAGTGCTGCTTCGGTCTTCCTCCTGCCTCTTAAAGGGAGCTTGCCGACCATCATCATAATATGGCAAGATGTAGGGCATAAGATAAATTTAACAAATTGAAATGGTATTAGAAGTGATAAATAAGGGATTTCATATATAGAGTGGATATAAACCATGCAGTCCACTTAAGGTCATATAACTGTTTAGTATCATTGATTGTATGGTGGAGGTATTTCATAGATCTGATCTCTTCTACTCTATTAAGGACTTGGGAGAATGGGACTACATTCTCTTTCCAATGTTTGACTATTGTCTATTGAACAGCTACATAGATGGTGTGAATCAATTGAGTAATTTGTGGGAGAGTGTCTGGTATGGTTTGGAATAATAAGCAGTGAGAGTGTGACAGTACTATCCTCTCCCAACTAATTTTTCCAAAAGGTTAAAAACTTCCGACCATGCATGTGTAAGTTTGCCACACTCTCAAAATGTGCACATCCTCTAAAACAGTTGGGGGGGGGGTCAGGGAAAAATCTATTTGAAGGGGGTATAGTACCATCTGGTGAAAAGCTTTAACGCAGTTTCTCTAACTGCCAAATATTTTGTACATAAAAGAAAAGAAAAAGCAGGCGCAAACACCTAGTGCATTACCCGTGGTCACTGTTTATAAAATTTTAATCAAATGCATACTCACAGACATGAAGATATTAAAATCGTGTTACAAGAATCCATCACACATGAACTGGAACATGTCCTTAATGATATTCGGGAGTCAAGCTCCCTTCCTCAGAGCTGGTCATACCAGTAGCAGATCAAAATATATATAGTAGCTTCAATTGAAACGGTTCATCCCCCCAGAGGGAATGGGCGGGACCGTCCAGTGCAACAAAAGGCCTTCTCCGCCTTAGATGGACATTAACCCTCAAAATACCAGAGGCCACTATCTACAAACCCAAATGGAAAAAACACCAGGACCCACAGGATCATGGAATGTGAACCAGGGAAGCCGAGCCAAAAAAAAAACAAACATATATATATATATGAAAACACATAGCATTTTGTGTCACGAAGTTATAGTTATGTGTGCACACTCTGGGTGGGAGCTCCTACTGATAGGCAGGTTGATGGGTTATCTGTATTGTGTTGTAAGCTTACCCATCCAAGATCTCTCTGGTGGCCCTCCCTGTCTACCAATAGCGACATGATGCCAGAGCCTCCGCCCTCTCTGCGCCTCCGGTCACCGCACCTCCAGAGCCCCTCGCTTGCCGAAGTGAAGCCGGCACGGCGATCGCTTATTGTGTCCAGAATGCATTCCCCTCGGAAGGATGTCGCTTCCGGGTTCTGGAACGCACGCCAACCGCTCTGCGCTCCGGGACCCGTGTCGCGTCACTTCTGGTGGGCCGGGGCAGAGACTCAGTGTACGGCCCGTCTCTGTCCGTAGCCATGGGAGCCTATAAACAACCTCCGCTCGATCCCCGGCCTGTCTGCCTCATCTAAGGCGGAGAAGGTCTTTTGTTGCACTGGACGGTCCCACCCATTCCCTCTGGGGGGGATGAACCATTTCAATTGAAGCTACTATATATATTTTGATCTGCTACTGGTATGACCGGCTCTGAGGAAGGGAGTTTGACTTTTCCGAAACGCGTTAGCGGTCCTATCATTAAGGACATGTTCCAGTTCATGTGTGAAAGATTCTTGTAACACGATTTTAATATCTTCATGTCTGTGAGTATGCATTTGGCATTTTATTAAAATGTTATAAACAGTGACCACGGGTAATGCACTAGGTGTTTGCGCCTCCTTTTTGTTCTTTCATGTACCCATGTTGGAGTTCCCTGCCTGAGGAGAGCAGCACACCAGTCTTCCCCTTCGGAGTGAGCTCTTGGCTGAATTGTTTGTTTGGGCCAAATATTTTGTACACTTAGGCTCCTTTCACATGGTCCGCTCCGTCTGCTGACTCCGAACTGCTGAGTGGGGGAACGATACACTGATCCCCGCTGAGCAGGCAGGTGACAGCTCCCTCTCCACTCTGTGTGTGGAGAGGGAGGTGTCAGAGCCCCGCTGCTCTCTATGGGGAATCGGATAAGAGCGGAACGCCTGTCTGCTCTCATCCGATCCGATCCCCTGGACGGATGGAAAATAGGGTTTCCATCCGTCCGGATAGGGTTTCCATCCGTCCAGGCTTCTATGATCACTTACACCTGGGTTCAGCTGCCAGGTGGCTATTTAAGGCTGCTCCTCCCTTTCCCAGACGTGTCACTATTTTGATTGCTTCCTTGCTGTCAGAATCTAGTGTCTGTTATCCTGATTTATCCTATACCCCTTTGCCTTGCTCCTGCTCTCTGCCTAGTATCCAGTCCTGTTTGCCCTCTACCTTGCTTCCCTGTTCCCCTTCTCCACTATATTGTATATATTTGTAGATAGTCAGTTCTTAGGTTCTTTAGTTATTTTGTCTTTGGGGTTGGGTTTTGTTTGCTGGCATTTTCCATGTTCACTATTGCTGTGTATGCTTGTTTATGTGGTTCACTGTAATAAATCTCACTTTAAGGTTATCTATATTCTTTGGTCTCCGTTTTGATGTGTAGCTACATGTGTCTGGTCTCCCTAGCTGCTGCTGAACCCTGACATAATTGTGACGCCACACTACGACCAGATCAGCTACACTTTGGAGCTGGAAGCCAGTTGCTTTTGACTTTATTTTTCCTTTTGTCCAATATGCTTAGAGTGAAGGTTATTTGTCGTGTGCAGCTTGCAGCAGATAATAAAGATTTTTGTTGTTCATTTTGGCAGGATTTGGGTTTCACTGAGGAGAAACTGTAGGAAAGTATGCTGACAGCATATGCCTTAGCCGTTGAGGGCAGATTCTCCTTTAGCAAAATTCAGCCCTTAATTCAGGTTAGTTCTGAGCTAATATTACAGTTGACCTCTCAGGGCCATGATGTTTTCACTCCTCCATTTACTATATTCCAGGCCTGATTTTTGGGATGGTTGTTGAAAAATTTTTCAGGTTCTTTCTTCCATCAGTATTCAGCCTATTCACAGCAGGTGTTGTTGGATTGCATTGCTGCTGTGCAGTCTTTAATTGAGCAAAGTGAGTTGGGGAAAGACAAACTGACTTTAGTTTACTCTCTGCTACAAGCTTGGTTAGAGATCCTGTCCCCAGTACTAGATGAGTCACATAAAGTTATACTGTATCTGTTGAAAGAAATCAAGAATCTATCCCTCTGTTATCCTTAGCAACCACAGCTGCTACTGAGTGTTCTTTACCACCTGTAGATCAGTACCCTGCCTCCAGTCACCACACTTCCTCTGTATGTAATCCATTGGATGCTCCTCCCTGCAATACTGTTACCCATAGCTATGTTTGCTGGCATTGTTCACTATTGCCCTGTATGCTTGTTTATGTGGTTCACTGTAGTAAATCTCACTTTAAAGGTTATCTACAGTGGGTACGGAAAGTATTCATGATGAATGCGGCCAAGTACAGGGATATCCTGGACAAAAACCTTCTCCAGAGTGCTTTGGACCTCAGACTGGGCCGAAGGTTTACCTTCCAACAAGACAATGACCCTAAGCACACAGCTAAAATAAAGAAGGAGTGGCTTCACAACAACTCCGTGATTGTTCTTGAATGGCCCAGCCAGAGCCCTGACTTAAACCCAATTGAGCATCTCTGGAGAGACCTAAAAATTGCTGTCCACCAACGTTTACCATCCAACCTGACAGAACTGGAGAGGATCTGCAAGGAGGAAGGAGGAATGGCAGAGGATCCCCAAATCAAGGTGTGAAAGACTTGTTGCATCTTTCCCAAAAAGACTGCTGGCTGTATTAGATCAAAAGGGGGCTTCTACTAAATACTGAGCAAAGGGTCTGAATACTTAGGACCATGTGATATTTCAGTTTTTCTTTTTTAATAAATATGCAACAATGTCAACAATTCTGTGTTTTTCTGTCAGTATGGGGTGCTATGTGTACATTCATGAGGAAGAAGAATGAATCTAAATGATTTTAGCAAATGGCTGCAATATAACAAAGAGTGAAAAATTTAAGGGGGTCTGAATACTTTCCGTACCCACTGTATATTCTTTGGTCTCCGTTTTGATGTGTAGCTACATGTGTCTGGTCTCCCTAGCTGCTGCTGAACCCTGACACTTACGTAAATTCGACCACATCAAGGTCCAGTCCCCTATGGGTAGGGATATGTTTAGCTCAGCTTCCCACCTTTGCATATAAGGAAGCTTTGTGCAGAAAGGCAAAAGATGCAGGTGTGGAGTATAACAACACTACTTGTGGCAACCACCCTGGGTGCCTGCTGAGGTCCTTAACCCGGAACGTCCATATAACAGAGCGAGAGATGCGGCACATCCAGAGTAGTAAAGAAGTCTTTAGTTTATTGGTATTCCTTACTCACAGGCTTAAAACATGACACACAGGAGAACCACAATGTTCAGCAGACGCGTTTCACACAAAGTGCTTATTCATTGCTAACTGACCCCCAGTGTGCAGGCTCCTTAAAAGTCAAAGTGTGCAGCCAAAAGCCAATGAAATAAAAGCATTAATGAGTTGGCTAACACAGCAAATACAGATTCAGGTGATTCATCAAAGGAGACATGCACACATGGGGCCAGACAAGTATACAAATACAATGTCAATATCAAAATGCCAGACTAAATACCATTCAGTAAAAAATATAACTGTCACAGACATTGAAGAAACATGTATAGAAATATTAAAAAGATATAAAAAATGAGTATAGAAAAAAAGGAAAAATAAAGAGATACATATAAAACATGTATGCATACTGAAAAAAGAAAAAGAGCATATGCCAGCCGACAATGAAACCAGACACAATCGTGGTGAAATCAGAAAAATGCGATGACACATGAGAAACACATCCCTTTCGCCGGTATCTCAATATATGTAATGTATGCACAGAAAAAAACCAGAGTTAGACTTACCGGTAACTCTGTTTCTAGGAGTCGTCCAGGACAGCACAGGAGATATAGGCTCCACCTCCAGAGACAGGAAACA
Source organism: Pelophylax lessonae (assembly GCF_965119305.1). NCBI lineage: Eukaryota > Metazoa > Chordata > Amphibia > Anura > Ranidae > Pelophylax > Pelophylax lessonae. Next base: position 146,660,921 of record NC_138773.1, on the reverse strand, counting down.
CAAAGGATCAGGTGAATAAAGGGGCCGACACCCACCATCTTCCCCAGTCTTTATCCGAGAACTCCCCAGACATGGCATCTGCAACAAGACAAAAACACTCGCCCATGGGTATAACAGCATATAGGGAGGGAATTCCTGCTGTCCTGGACGACTCCTAGAAGTAGAGTTACCGGTAAGTCTAACTCTGGTTTTTCTCCAGTCGTCTGTCCAGGACAGCACAGGACAGATCAACGAGAACTTACCAGATTTGGGGTGGGACTACCACCTGAAGGACCTTCCTTCCAAACGCTTGGTCCTGCCAGAGAGAAGGTCCAGTCTGTAGTGCTTGATAAATGTCAAGAAGCTAGACCAGGTGGCTGCTTTGAAAATTTGTTCTGGTGTCGCCTCTGCTCGCTCTGCCCAAGAGGCAGATAAAGCCCTCGTGGAGTGAGCCAACAGAGAAAAAGGGCACTCTTTGTCTAAACCTTTATAGGCTTCCACTATCGCCTGTTTAATCCACCGGGCAATAGTGTTATTTGAAGCTTGCTGCCCCTTATTTTTCCCTGAATGCACTACAAATAAAGCATTGGATTTTCTAAAGCTCTAGATAACGTAACACACAGGCCCTGACATCTAGAAGATGAAACTCTGCTTCCTTTGGATTGGTAGGGGAGGAACAGAAGGATGGTAATACCATTTCTTGGGCCCTGTGGAACCTGGAAGCCACTTTAGGTAGGAATCCTGAATCTGTACGTACCACCAACCTGTTTTCAAAAATTTGAAGAAAAGGTTCCTTAACTGAAAGCGCCTGTAACTCACTAATGCCCCTGGCTGTAGAAATTGCCACCAGATAGGCTGTTTTAATGGTAATATACTTACACGACAGGTCTACGTCCTGCAAAAGTTTTATCCAACCCTGCAGTACTATTGACAAGTCCCATTTAGGGAGAACCTTAAATGGAACTGGTCTCATTATGGATAATCCCTTGAAGAACCTCATCACTAAAGGTTCTAAAGCCAGGGACTTCTCCAGAAACACTAAAAATGCCGCTACTTGCACCTTTAAGGTGCTAACGGCCAGTCCCTTGTCTGCCCCTTCCTGCAGAAATTCAAGGATGGCTGGAATACCGACCTCCCGGTTACTGGTATTTAGCCAAGAACAAAAATTTTTCCAATACTTAAAATAAATTGCCTGGGTGACCTTTCTACTAGAAAGAATTGTGCAGATCACATTATCTGAAAGTCCTTTTGACTTCAAAAGACCTTCTTCAGATACCAGGCTGCCAACTTCATTCTCTGAATTTTTGGCAGTTGAATCGGCTCCTGGGACAGCAGGTCTTCCCTCTCTGGGAACATGAGGGGAGGGTCTATTGCTAGACGCCACAGGGATAAAAACCAAGGCCTGTTTGGCCAAAATGGGACTACCAGGATTAAGGTGGCATCCTCCTGGATGAATTTCTTTAGAATGAGAGGAATCAGTTTGAATGGGGGAAAGGCATAACTCAGCTGACACGTCCACTCCTGAGCCAGGGCATCCACCCCTATGGCTCCTCCGCCTTTCTCCAAGGAAAAGTACCTTGGGACTTTGTTGTTCGTTCTGTTGGCAAACAGATCTACATCTGGAAGGCCCCATCTATGGGTCACTAACTGGAAGACTTCCCTGTTTAGGGACCACTCTGATTCCAACACTCGATGGCGACTTAAAAAATCTGCCATCTCGTTGTCCACTCCTCTTAGGTGGACTGCGGAAATAGAGCTCTGGTTCGCCTCCGCCCATGAAAAAAGATTCGCTGTCAGCTGCATCAAGGACGGGCACCATGTCCCTCCTTGTTTGTTGACATAAGTGACCGCCACCACATTGTCCCGAGAACTTGTATATGGTGGCCGTTCAGGTCCTTGGAAAAGACCTTTAGGGCTTCCCAGATTGCCCGCAGCTCTCTCCAATTTGCTGATTTCAGAGATTCCATCCTGGACCATGCTCCTTGGGCCATCCTTGATCCCCAGTGGGATCCCCAGCCCCAGGTACTGGCATCCGTAGTTATCCGGACGGATATTGGGAAGGACTATTGATGGCCCACCCAAAGGTTCTCTTCTTTCCTCCACCACCAGAGCGATTGCTTGGCTTTTGGAGATAAGTGGATGGTCTTGTCCAAGGATTGTTGTCTCCCATCACAAACTCTCAAGATGTTGGCCTGGAGACACCAAAAGTGGGCCCTTGCCCACGGAATGGCTGGGATCGTTGCCGCCAGGAACACTAGGCCTGACATGGCTGTCCTGATGGATAGTGACAGGTTGGTTTGTAGGGCGACCGCTGTCGCTTTTACTTTTTCCCCCTTTTCTGGAGTGAGAAAAACTTTTTGCTCTATCGAATTTATCCTGTACCCCAGATACCACAAATCTTGTGTTGGGATCAGGTTGGGTTTGTCCTGGTTGATTAACCAACCCAGGTCTTCCAAGAATAGAGTAGCTACCCGTAAGTCTTCCTGTAACTGGCGAAAGGAGTGGGCAAAAAATAAAAGGTCGTCCAGATAAGGAATGACCGAGATTCCCCTTACTCTTAAGGGAGTCAGTGCTTCTGCCAGAACTTTGGTAAAAATCTTGGGAGAAGAAGTCAGCCCGAATGGCAGGGCTCTGAACTGCAGATGGCGAACAGTACTCCCCCAGCTTATCGCTATTCTCAAAAGTCTTTGAGACTTCTTGTGAATCGGGACATGTAGATAGGCATCCCTTAGATCCAGGGAAGCCATAAAGCAATTTGGGGGGGGGGAGCATCGCCTTCATCGTAAAGATGGTTTCCATCCGGAATTTCTTGTAGGTCATCCATCTGTTCAGAGGTTTTAGGTTCAGAATAAGCCGAAAATTCCCAGACGGCTTTTTTACTACAAAGACGTGCGAGTAGAAACCCATATTCGTTTCTTCTTGGGGCACTGGAACGAGAACTCTCTGGTCCATAAGGTCGCCAATTTGCGACAGTAGTGCCGACGCCTTTAGAGGATCTGTGGAAGCAGGAGGTTAGAGAGGTCAGAAATGTTCTTGTGGGCGGAGTGCCATGAAACTGAATCTGATAACCCTCCCTGATGATCCTCAATATAAACCCGTTTTGGGTCACTTTTTCCCACTGTGGGAGGAATTGACGCATCCTTCCCCCCACCGGGACCCGGTCTTTGGGGTTTAGGGGTTTTTTTTTAGGAGTGGAAAAGAGAATACCCTTCTTTTGTTGCCCTCTCCCCCACTGTATTTTAGTGGTTGGCATTTCAGAAGCCTGCCCTTGTGGCCTTTGGGGACGAAAAAAACATTGCTCTGGAGCTTTTTTGTTTTTTGACGGAAAAGCTTTCTTTCTATCAGCTGTTCGGTCTAAGACCTTTTCCAGGTCTGGGCCGAATAGGAGGTCCCCTTCAAAGGGAATACTACAGAGCTTTATTTTGGACGCTAAAGGGCCTAATTCATAGTACCGCTATTTGGCTAACGCCGGGATTTTTGCGAACCGGCGAATTTGTACGTCTGAAATTGGTATTCAAAGTACGGCGGGCGGCCAATAACACCTAGTGTTAGATTCATGAAGATGCTACAATGTCAGGGCGCGACTTAAAAACAGGTCAGCTAAAAGCTCGACTAATGTTTTGCCAAATTTTTCCCTGTACCCCTAAAAATCCCAAATCACTGTGGAAGGTGTGGAGATGAATTTTGAGATTACTAGCTTTTACAAAATGTCAAAAACTGACCTAGAAAGAAAGATATCTGCAAAAGTGTAGAAAGTAAAAACAGCTCCGCAAGTCCAGAGCTGCAAGTGCGCGAATGTGCACATGCGCAACACCAACTAGGCTCCAAAAATTCCGCTTTTGCGAATTTGAGCAAGATTTTTTTTGAATACCAACTAAAAATCCGCTGTATCGCCCATATAAAATGGAAAGAACCGGCGGATTTGAAAAACATGCACACTTCTACCAAGGGATCCCTTAGTAAACACCATCACGTTCCATACACCTTTCCTGCTAACTCTGAAATAATAACAGTGAAATCTACAGTGTTTATATAGAACCTCCACATTATCTAGGTTATCACACAAAATATGACATTGGGAAACATGTACTCAGATAGAAGAAAAATAGATGTAAAACATATTTCAAAGAAAGATTATTAACATTTCACAAATATATAGGAAATGTCACAATTTGGCCAATATTCTATGTGCTTGAAAAATTATGTTATTCTAAATATATTGCAAATACAATTTCTTCCATATGGGTATGGCCAAGTGTTAGCATTTTAGTACACATTTAACTGCAGGTATATATCCCTATACTTGGCTAATGAGCAAAGTCTGGCCAACAAACAAATATAGCTTTAGCTCTCAATATTGCTAGATATTGACTTTATGTGGCATCTTTTGTATTTCGTTAATGTCTTTATAATAAAAGTTTGGTGATACACATGCCTTTTTCAAACATGAGCAAAAGTATTGATGCGAACATTTAGAGGGTTGGAGACCTCCAATTGTTGCCCATACAGAGGGCTCATTCTGGATTCGAACTTACAAACCTACAGCAGGAAGGCAGACTCCCTAATTATTGTGCTATTTCTCAGTCCTCACTGGCATTAAAGAAGCTCATGTCCTCTTGTGAGCGTTGGGCGTTTTCCTCATGCCGTCAAAGTGCTTACATGTGAACAGGGGCCATTGAACTGAATAGGATTTGACTTTGTGGCTGTTTTGTGAGTTCATCCTCGAGCTGTAAAAATCCCCCCAAACGCACCAAAACGGGCTACGTTCACATGTAGGCGTTGTTGTATGTTTTTGGGGCTTTTTCATGTCATTACATATAAAAATGCCTGCACAAAAAATGCATGTCAAAACGCCTGTGAAAACGCCAGGAAAAACGCCCATAAGAACGGCTGATATAATTGCCATGCCAAGATGATGGATGTTCATGAGTGATGAGTCAGATTTTTGGCTTAGATATCTGTTCAATCTTCACAATCCCAACTCCCAAAAAAAAAACGTGTGTTTCAATTGTTTACCTAAATATATATTTCTCTCTCTCGCTCTCTCATGTAATTGTATATATATATGTATGTATTCCTGTATCTACACATTATAAATAATGAATAGCAAACTTGAACTGAAAAATTTCGCTATTCACATATATACTCACATACATACATGTATTAGGTTGGTTTAGGTCTCTCTCTCTCCTCTCTCTTTACGAAAACAACAGAGAGGTGGCCCTAATGGGACTTTAAATGAGGTTGAATACAATAGTCATAGAAGGTCAAAGAGTAAATTTTATTATCAGATAAAAATATATGATAAATGTAGGCATAAATATATAACATAACCACAGGCATAGTTGCAAGCATATAAAACATGTTTAACATAGTAGAAAAATAGCAGCATTGCGGCAATTGAGACATAGTGACAGCATATCAACATGGATATTGCATGACAATAAATAATTAGTATGGAAAAACTCTACGCGTTTCGTGGGTCCCTACGCCCACTCATCAGGAGTTTGTAGGTGATTCTGTCAAAAATGAACAAATGAATTATGAATGTCTGCTATGCCTTAAGTTGGACAGCAAATATAAAAATACAACAAATGTGTAACCCAAATAGGGAAACCACACTTACATCTAAATGAATCAAACTGGTGTGCGCTGCCAAAGGAGGGGGTATCAACGTCTCATCCGGGAGCTGAAGGGGCAAGACCACGCCGCAACACAGTGGGGAGCCAGGTGAGGAAAGATATGTGATAAAGGGGGGGGAAGGGGGGAGTATTTTGATGATTGTAGGTAAAGTGACACTGGCTGAAAATATATAAATATATCAGAATATCAGAGTATGAAAAAATAATAGTAATGATATATAATAATAATAATAACAATAAATCTTTGTTGTATCACAAGGTGATACCAAAAAAAAGGGGAAGGAGTATTCATATATGAAAAGTATATTTCAGCAGAGCCAGTGTCAGAATCAAAAAATGGGAAAGGAAGAGCACAACCCGAAAAAGAGAATAGAGGGGGAAATTGGAACCCAAGAAAAAGTGCTGATCTTAGTGCATATAAGAGGCAAAAGAAGTAATGAAAAAGCTGTGACATAAGCTTTGGAGTGAAGAAAGTGAGTGAGCTTGTTTGAATGTATAAGAACATTAGTTGAATTGACACATACCAGAAGTGTTGATAGTGCGAGATGAAACTGATACAAAGTAGCAATGTGATGAAAAAATAAATAAATAAACAGATAAGACAAGTATTAGTTTAAGAGCCATGAGGATATAACCCTCATGGAATAAAACCTGAACTTAGACAAGAAAAGACAAGGGAAATGAAAATGCAGCAAAAAGTGAAGGGACAGAGATGCAGGATGCTCCTTGAGACGGAGCTCAAGGCAGTGAAAAAGACAGGGTGAATGGAGGAAAGTGTGCGATAGCCAATAGGGTGACCAAAGAGGAAATATAGAAAGAAATGAGAGCATGAGAGAATGAAGTGTAGAAAGAAAGTGGTTTCTCACCTGAATTGGCACATGGGCTGCATGCACGTCTCATCCCTAACGTCATGTGTACGGTGGGACAGACATAAGCTAAAACTCATGTATGTCAGCATGGAAAAAGCCATGTATGTCAGCATGGAAAATCTCTCTTTATTTCTATTTCCTTTTTTTTGGAACTGAGCATGCTCCAAAACACACAGGACACACACAGTTAAATTTTTGCCTGGGAGTTACCATTACTGGGTGTGTGTTTTCCTTGATTATATATAGACCACTCAGACAGAGCAAAGATTTGGCCTGGAAAAAGGTCCAATATATTTGTGTGTGACATGCTTTATGTTTAACATTTGGGGGCCTTTGTTATTTATGGAGGTGGGATTTGGCTGTGTTGTCTGTTATGTACAAAGACACATAGCCCACTTGACTCTCTGTAAGTATTTTTTGGTGTTAACATAATTGTGTATTGTTCTGTCAATATGCTCATGTATCCGAAGATTATTGGTTCTGTGTCGATGTATATGGTATAAATGTTGTACAAAGGTTGTTTTTGTAAAAAAATTTACATTCTGTGGCTTCAGTGTGATACTGTGGAGACTGTGCCAAAAATATGTCATGTTAAATGTTTGAACTGTGTATCCTCTTTGTAATAAACATTGATGGTGTTGTGCGTGCATGTTTCAAATGTCTTCTCAAAATGTATTCATGTTTATAAATAAAAAAGTTTTATGATGTCCACAAATGTATGTTTTTATCTTTATTTTTGTTATATTTGTTAGACATGCTGAGTGGTTGTGTAAGGTGACTGTATTTAGCGAATTCGCTAACATTAAAAACGGCGTTCTCACATTAGTAAATGCAACCGAAAACTACACTATTTGTGGGTGCACACGTGTCCGGAAACTGTACAGGTCCTCCCGCAATTCCGAACACTATGGCGCCCGCTCTCTTTACAGCGGAAATTGTGGCTTTCATTTGCAAGGTGAGATGTTGTGTGTGTGTGTGTGGGTGCGCGAATGTGCGAGATGTAAGTTGGGGGGGTTTCGCTTATCTAGCGAGTGTGCAACTAACTTTTTCTCTAGTGATATGCACATGCACTTGCTGCCTATTAGACATGAGATAGAAACTTCCTGTTATAGAAAGTTCCTGTATGTGAACCTGTTCCCTAATATATATATATAAATGAGTGATCACAAAAATCTGGACTGGTCAGTGGTCATGTCTTCAAAGGATTGCATTGGAGAAATCACCTCTAAAGGCAACACATGAGTGTATAATCACTTGATACTGAGACTCATGTGTTAACATTGTGATTTGCCAACGTCTTAATGGATCACATTCCCAAACACATGCATCTCACTCTGCCATATGTGAATCCATGGGGGTGTCCATTGCAAGTTTAATACACCCCCAGATCCCATTGCTTTGTTAATTTACAGATCTAACTGGAATCTGATGGCACTGCTGTGAACCACTATGCCATCAAATTCTGCTGGGGACATTTAAAAAGGATTATGTGTGATTGTGTGGATAATTCTGCCACATTAAATTGATCCAAATTTGTTAGGTCAATTAGATTCAGGGAATGTCAGATCTCCCCTCTAATCTGTGTATTGAAAGGACAATTGAGAAAATGCCAATATCATGTAGAGGTAATCACCAGTGTGGGTCAACCTATGTCATGGAGGTAGATTTGGACATCGATGTATATGTATCACCAGAAATGGGATTGTTTGTTCTACAATATCTAAAAGACGATCTAGCATGTTTTTGGAAGAATGTACATTTTTGGACATACTTTGGCTCAAACATACACTGCTCTTTCCACAGCTCCTCCTCCTCTGGGGTTATGACCGTGTAAACACACATCTTCACCAAAAGCACAAGATCATGTGTCGTGTCCGGATAAGGCTGCGGCGGAGATTCCAATTTCCGGCCCCTTGTGGTGGATCTCCAGCGGGCCTGGAGTGATGTCAAAAGGCGCTCACCCAGGCTCCTTCAAAAGGCTGTGGAGCAAATCTCCGGTAAGTAAAAATATACATTACATGTGACCAGATAGGTTACTATTTTTTGGGTAGGTGGACATGTGTTTAGGTATGCAACAACACAACCACCACCCCCCCCCTCCCTCTCGCCCCTACCTTTCCTACCTCCATCAAGTGTCTCTTCACAACCTTTATTACTACTATGTACATTAGTCTTTTATATGTTTCTTTTTTCTCTTCTGCTTCTAGCCAAAGCGGACGGGCGACACCCTCTTGTGCTTTTGGTGAAGAAGGGGAGGAGGAGGACGGCCACACTGCGCTATGTGTTCCCAGAGAGCGAGCCAATACAGCTGCTCCGAATTGTGGATGGTAAGTAGAAACATTTTAATTGTAGAAATGTCAAATCTCTAATCACATTTCACATAGCCCCCTTTAGATCGGAGTCTCCAGACTTACTACACTGTAAGGGGGAAGTCTGAAGACTCTGATGTAAGGAGAGTCCTGGGAACCATGATTAGAGGGGGGAAGCTGGGGACTCTGGTGTAAAAGGGAACTCTGTGGTCACCAAAGCTCCTCCATGCATCAGAGCTTCCAGATACCCCCTTACACTTCCCTTCCTCAGTCCACCACAGTCAAGGGCACGACAAGTCCCACTGCAGAAGGCTGCCATACCTGAGTCACCACAGAGGTGACTGTAAATTTCAGTATAGTGCACTGCCATTCCTCCCTGAGGAATGGAAGCCTGCTATGCTTGGACTTGTACTGTTCTCTGTAGGGGACTGAGGAACTACTGCCTGCTATGCTAAGACTTGTAGTGCCCTCTGTGGGGACTAAGGCATGGCAGCCTGCTATTCTGGAACTTGTAGTGCCCTCTGTTAGGGACTGAGGATTCCTCTGTCCTCCACATTCTAGGGCACTATAAGTCCCAGCATAGTGGGCTGTCATACCTCAGTCCCTCACAGCTCGGGGCAAAAACAACAGAGTTAAACATCTAAAGGACAACTCCAAACAAAACTACCAATAATGGACAGAGTCCATATGCTATATAATGTCAAAGACCCGCTACCCCTCACCTTCCACCTTGGGTGCTGTCATTGTGTAGGGCAAAGGGCTCCATCTCCACCATGTTTGGCTTTTATGTCAGATATGCAGGACTGGCTCAGCTCACTCTTTTCCCTGGCAACTGACTCTGGTGTCATTGGGGGTCTTTCCTCCTCTAGAAAACACCCAGGGGCCCTCTCCTTGTCCCCCAACCACCCAGGGCCTTCTTCTCCTCCTCCTCCACCAACCATCATTTTTGGACTCTTCCAACTTCCCTGGGGCTACTCACCCCCTTTGCATAGTAGACACCACAAATCTATGACCAGCCTGCAAAATAACAAGTCTGGCCCTGGTTACCTGTATGTTCCTGGTCCAGGGCAGAGCTCTCCTCCCAGAGCAACAACCGATGATAGCAGAGTGAGTTGACCGGGCAGTCACTTCCTACTGGTGCAGGTACACACCTACCAATTCCTCAACATCTTAGGATTACATGATCAGACGGCCAATCCCCAGGCAGAGAAGGAGGGGTAAGTGTCAGCGGACAACAGACACCTGGCAGCCGCAGTGAAGGGACTGCAGCACACTTCTGCAACTTTTAGATCCGAGGATTGAAAGCAATCTTTTACTTGGGAGATTTCCCTGACTGCGCCCTTCTAAATGTTGTTGCGAGGCCTTAGGCGACCGCCTAATTTGCATGGTGCCCTCCTGTTTTGAAACATGGTCAATGCATCTCATTGGTGTAAGTGCACTTCTATGTTCTGAATTGTAGGGGCATTGAGTATGGTGCTAGCATGATGAGAGGTTACTGCCTATTTGTGTCCATAAATAGTATATAATGTTTTTTGTTTCTTTTTTTTTTTAGAAACCAGTGACGAGGATCTGGAGGCTCAGCCGTCTCAGGCCCACTGTAAGTAATGTGGATGTGCTGGTGTGTTGTGTATTAGGTCTAACTTGGAGGAATGATTGTTTGTTTTGTTTTCTTTTGTGGTTGATTTAGCTTCAGCAAGAGAGGAGCCTCAGGCAGGGCCAAGTCGCCTGGACCCGGGGCAGGAGGAAGTTGGTGGCCAAGAACAGGCCGATTTGTCCCTCAGTGAGGAGGACCTAGGCTCTCCTCAAATGGGAAGTAAGTATTCTACATGTGTTTGTGTGTTCAATGTGTCCTGGGAAATATAAGGGCTGTAATATATATATTTTGCCATTGGGGTTATGTAGCAGCTGACATTGAGGATGTTTGTTGTGGAGGACTGGGGAAGAGGGGCCGCTGCTTACCCAGTCCACTGTAACTACTACCTTCAATGTTTAGGGACTACTTTCTGTGTGCCTTTATCAAATAGCTGTTGTTCAAGGATTGTATTCGTGTCTTTGTGTTTCTAGGGGATACAACACCATCACCCCATGCAGGGTCTCCCCCATCCTCCCCCACTCCAGGGGTGGAGGCGGATTACTCCACCGTTGTTTGTGGCTCCCCTGAACTAGACTGTAAGTACATAAAATTTGATTATCACATGTATTGTGTGTGCTAGGATGATGTGTATCTGTGATAATCTAAGTTGGAGTCAAAGCAAGTGCAGTTTTGCTACATGTGACAGGAAGGTTGGTCATGAAACACTCTTGCTTAACCTTCATGTTTGGAAGGTGGTATTGGGGAGCATTACAGGACATGTTATTATTTTTAAGCTTTCTCAAGCCACCCTCTTCTAAATTGGTGTTAGTTTCCCTACATTGGAAATGGTGTGCTTTGTACTTCTAAATTATTTGGGGCCATGTTAATTAACTCATGCCCTGATTTAGTCAACACTGAAAATGTGTGTGGCTTGGCTTGAACATTGTGTGTGTTTCTCAACCTTTCACAAATACTCTTCCCCGGTAATGTACCACATTCCAGTTCACAATTTGTGTTATTTTTGTGCAGCTTCTCATGACCCAATGCCATCCGGTTCTGGGGGCCCACAAAACATTGTTGATGGTAAGTTGTGTGCTTTTGCAGTCATGTGTCTACTTAGTAAGTGGAGAAATGCTACATGTGTATGTCCCAGATCAGGCTTCAAGTTGTTCTAAAGGCAGCAGGTTCTTTATGTGAATGCATTCTATGCATTAGTATTCCAAGTGATAGGTGTGCATATTCCCCCTAAGACTTACCGGGACCATTTTATTACTGTCCAAACTTTGCCCAAATACTTGTCTGGTCCGGACTCCCCCTCCTCCTTAGCTGAGGTGACAGCATGCCAATATTGCCTCCTGATGCTGTCACTCCTAATCATTGAGACCATCGGAAGGGAGGGGGGCAAGGCTGGCTCACAGCCTAGTGCCTGAACAGGCACAGGGTGCTTGGCTTCATCTCATGTGCCTCCATAGCAAGCTGCCTGCTGTGGGGTCAACCAACAGGAGGGAGGTGCCTAGAGGGGTGTACAGGGGCCATTTTAAGAGGAGGATCGTGATTTCTCTGGTCCCAAAAAAGCTAGAGCGGGTAAGTCTAACCTGATTAGTTTTTCCCAGCCATCCAAAAATGAGATGTTCCCAACACTTTGAACAGGCAGGGCTGAGGCACAAAAAAACATCAGAGAAACACAATCAGCACAAAAGCAGGGAGTACGTATCCTTAATGCTACAAGCTTTACCCAGAAGAATGAAGCTTGCACTGTACAAATCTGCATCACCACCGTATCAATGTCTAAATAAAACTTTCATTGAAGTGTGGAGGGGGAAGGAGTGGGAGTCCATTCGTTGAGAAACTTTTTATTCTCTCTTAACGCAGCTGTGATGGAGCAAAGGGGATCTGTGGAGGAGAGGGATCAACTCCTGCCACAAATCGTAAAAAAAATTCCAATGGGTGAGTCTCTACTATGTGTCAGTTTCAATCTATAGACAGTAAGAGGGAGAGAGAACTCTACACAAATTCCAATGGTGATAGAGATAAATGTGTGCACATGTATTGTGTTGACCAATTGAACACAACACCTTACATTCTTCAAAATGATTGGTTGTCTTGACATGAAAAGCCTTTTACTTAGCTTTGGTGGAACTGCTACTAACATTCCAAGCCATCTTATGTAACCTTTTGAACAATTTGCTGTGGAAGTTTGAGTTCAAGGTTTACAACAGCAATTTAGCATATTTGCTTCAGAGTGTTGAGAAAAGCCACCCAATAGATTCCTAAGCATATTTGTTGAGGCACATTAATTACAATCCTTGTTTGGATAATTTTGCATAAAACTAATTTTCATGTCTTTTTCTACCCAGGGCACACCCACCTCACCATGGAGGTGGCGCTGAAATATTTACGATGGTGTGCAGCAAGGATAGCCCTCTTGGAGCGCCAGTTGGGGGTTGATCCGGACCCTTTAGAGCCGTTTGTGCGGAACTGCACCCCATTGGAGTGATGTTTGTTATTTTCATTTTATGTTGCACGTTGCAACACAAGTTTTCTAAGTTTAAGATATTTAAATAATATATTTAAATAATATATTTTTAATGCCACATTTTTGATATACCTACATGTTGTATTAAAAAAAATATTTATCTTTTCTTACAAAAGTAGTTTTTTTGGTGTACACATCGAATGTCTTTTGTGTTGTATTTGTTTAGTCGAGTGGTGTGGTCTGTAATTGTTAGCATGTTGGCTTTGGTTTATGTTATCCAGGAGACTTGTTTTGAGGCTACATTTGAAGGGAGACCTTTTCTTGGGTCATTATGTGAACATTGAGTTTTGAAAATGTAAATGAAACCATATGTTTGGAGATAGAGAAGCACGTGTGTAGAAATGCCTACATTAACCAGGGCCCTTACTTGGCCACCAACACTCCCAAAAAAACAAAGATCAAACACAAACTAATCATTTTCCAGAGAATTTTATTGCATCACCAAAAAATCACAATAAGAAATCATATCCTGCCACCCTCAAATTAAACCAAAAAATGCCCCCACAAATTGGCCAATGTTTCAATCAGTAACAAATCAGTAACAAAAATATCACAAATCAATAAAACAAAGATCAAATTAAGGTGGTGGTGGCTGATGCAGTGTGGTGGACCCTGGAAATGTTCCGGACATCAACTCTTGGGCCAATAGGACAGTCTGCTCCGGGCTCAGCCTCAGAGTTTGGGTATAGTGTGCCATTAGCAGAAGATTTTGTAGCTGCTGCGGCTCTGGCTGTGGCTGCTGCTGTGGCTGCTGCCCCGAGGCTATTTGATGCTGCTGGTGGTGCAAGGGTTGTGAAGATGTGTGGGGAGTTGTGCTTGATTGTTTGATGTTGTGGGCCACGGTGCGGGGGCAAACGACATGTCGGGCTGGTGACAATAAAGGGGGACGGCCTGGGGAGGAGTGAAGTGATAAAGGTGTGGAGGGAGTGTAGTCAGGTGGAAGGGGTATTGTGGAACCAGTGCGCAATGAGGTTGTGCAGGAGGATTGCTCATTGAGGGGTGTGGGAGTCCGAACGGAGTGTGAAGTGCTAGGAGTGGCTACAGGAGGAATTGTCCCCTCCCCAGCTGCCTGCCAAGTGGCCAACACTGGCATTACCCTCCCACTACCACAACCTGCAGTGGCAGGTGATTGTGATGTTTGGGAGGGCCAATGGGGCATCTTCAGCTCCAACCAGGCGTTGGCGTGTGGCCAGCACCTGAGTGTCAACACTTTGCCGATCCCGTTGATGCTGGTCTGCTAAACTTAGCAAGCAGTCACACATATCCTGTTGAACCCGTACCATCATTGCTACAGATTCCTGTATGAGCCCTAGCAGCCGTACTACCTCATGAGATTGCTGAGTAGGCCTCCTTAACTCATTTTGGATCCGATACTCGGCAAGCAGCCTCTCGGCCACATCCAGCAGAGATGGACGAGGTGGGGTAGGTGACAATCCCGCTGCATCCAAGGCTGCCTGAAATCAGAAGAAATAGACCAAATCTTTATAAAACATCATGACTAAATAGTTCTGATTAGTTTGACAACTTAACACCCCAAGCAGAACATAGAAAAGTTTGATGTGCTTCTAATAAGTACTTGTTCATTGTAATATTATCCAAGCTAGCAACACTTCTGATAATGGGTACATATTATGTTGGTAGGACTAATATGACAAAGGCAAAAAAGTTTCGACATGAAGCTGTTCCCAATTAACCCAGGTGTGGTAGGTTGTTTCTGCTTTTGGTAAATCTGTTACTACACCAATGACTTTCTACATCTACGTATGCTGTCTAAAATCTCGCCATCAATCGGCTACAGGACAACCCAACAAAACGACACACATGAATTTTGACCTGGAAAATCAAAGACTGCCCGGACTTTAAAGGTCCTGGATGTTTTTGGCACATTTGTGGCACCCCAAATTATAACATAATTCCCTGATGTTCAAGATCTAACTCTTGTTGTGCTGGTGCATCGTCAGAATGTCATAGCACAAATTTAACACACACAATGTAAGCCACATCTAGCCCAAAAACATTACTACCATTGAAATGTTACATGTGCACCTTGTTCCCTTATGTCACATACCCCAGCATTGGATGCAGAATCGTCGCCAGCTCCTGATCCAACTCCAGCTGCTACTTCAAGAGGGGCCTGATGTTCTTTGAAAAAAAAAAGTACAAAACAGGTTTAGTACATAACCTTAGGCAGTAATGATTATGGCCAGGTTTCCCTACTAGCTTCAGGAATTAAGCATTGAGGCCAAACATTCAAAAGTGCTTTTCTGGGCTCATAGGACACTTGCTAAAACCCTACCAAAGGTTAAGAAGGCTTGGTCTGAATACTAATGACGGCACCCATTAATGCTGTCAACGGTGTTTTGCAGGGTAAACATCTAAAAGGCAACACTCTTTCTAAAGAAAAGACATGTGTGTTAACTGGGTTAATAAGATTCCTAAAAATATAAATTTGCTATACATACCAACACCTTCCTCCAGGCCTTGCTGCACTGGGGGTGTTCCCTGCTGCTGATCTTCTGTAAAGAGGACATAGCAATATGAGCTATCTTGGAAAGGATAAAATATTTATCTACATTGTTTGGCACAGTACGATATGGGACCTACCAGGAGGAGGGTCAGCACTGATGTCAACACCCGTGAGTCCGTCTGGGTCGCCAAGCTGCATGGGCTGTGGAGGGGCTGAGATGCGTGCTACAGATGAACAAATTGCAGGTTGGGGAAAACAAAAAAAACAAAAAAAGGACAATTGGAAGGCCAAGTATAAAGTCTATTCATGTCACACATAGGATAGTAGTTCATCTTTTCACAACAACTCACACAATTGACATCTAAGTTAATATCCTACCTGCTGTTTTCAAAGCCGCGTTGGTGGTGGTGGTGGTGGCGGCAAAAGAGCCTAAGAGGCTGCAAAGAAATAAAAAAAAAAACATTAGCATACGCATATGGTCAAACATCACACGAGGCCCTCCAAACACTTACCTAATGGCACAAATACACGGTGGTGGTGTTGGTTAAAGAGCCTAGGAGGCTGCAAAGAAATTTAAAAAAAAACATTAGAAAACGCATATGGTCAAACATCACACGAGGCCCTCCAAACACTTACCTAATTGCACAAATACACGGTGGTGGTGGTGGTGGTGGTGTTGGTGAAAGAGCCTAGGAGGCTGCAAAGAAATTTAAAAAAAAAACATTCGAAAACGCATATGGTCAAACATCACACAAGGCCCTACAAACACTTACCTAATGGCACAAATACACGGTGGTGGTGGTGGTGTTTGTGAAAGAGCCTAGGAGGCTGCAAAGAAATTTAAAAAAAAAACATTAGAAAACTAGAAAATGTATATGGTCAAACATCACACGAGGCCCTCCAAACACTTACCTAATGGCACAAATACACGGTGGTGGTGGTGTTGGTGAAAGAGCCTAGGAGGCTGCAAAGAAATTAAAAAAAAAAAACATTAGAAAACGCATATGGTCAAACATCACACGAGGCCCTACAAACACTTACCTAATGGCACAAATACACGGTGGTGGTGGTGGTGTTGGTGAAAGAGCCTAGGAGGCTGCAAAGAAATTAAAATAAAAAACATTAGAAAACGCATATGGTCAAACATCACATGAGGCCCTCCAAACACTTACCTAATTGCACAAATACACGGTGGTGGTGGTGGTGGTGGTGGTGTTGGTGAAAGAGCCTAGGAGGCTGCAAAGAAATTTAAAAAAAAAAACATTCGAAAACGCATATGGTCAAACATCACACAAGGCCCTACAAACACTTACCTAATGGCACAAATACACTGTGGTGGTGGTGGTGTTTGTGAAAGAGCCTAGGAGGCTGCAAAGAAATTTAAAAAAAAAAACATTAGAAAACTAGAAAATGTATATGGTCAAACATCACACGAGGCCCTCCAAACACTTACCTAATGGCACAAATACACGGTGGTGGTGGTGGTGGTGGTGTTGGTGAAAGAGCCTAGGAGGCTGCAAAGAAATTAAAAAAAAAAACATTAGAAAACGCATATGGTCAAACATCACACGAGGCCCTCCAAACACTTACCTAATGGCACAAATACACGGTGGTGGTGGTGGTGGTGTTGGTGAAAGAGCCTAGGAGGCTGCAAAGAAATAAAAAAAAAAAAACATTAGAAAACGCATATGGTCAAACATCACACGAGGCCCTACAAACACTTACCTAATGGCACAAATACACGGTGGTGGTGGTGGTGTTGGTGAAAGAGCCTAGGAGGCTGCAAAGAAATTAAAAAAAAAAAAACATTAGAAAACGCATATGGTCAAACATCACACGAGGCCCTACAAACACTTACCTAATGGCCCAAATACACGGTGGTGGTGGTGGTGGTGTTGGTGAAAGAGTCTAGGAGGCTGCAAAGAAATAAAAAAAAAAAAACATTAGAAAACGCATATGGTCAAACATCACACAAGGCCCTCCAAACACTTACCTAATGGCACAAATACACGGTGGTGGTGGTGGTGTTGGTGAAAGAGCCTAGGAGGCTGCAAAGAAATTAAAATAAAAAACATTAGAAAATGCATATGGTCAAACATCACACGAGGCCCTACAAACACTTACGTAATGGCACAAATGAGGTATATTTGGTGGTGGAAGCTTTTAGAGGCAAAAGGAGGCAGCAAACATTAAGAAATCGCAATCATGAGAAATCGCATGACCTACATACGTGCACATAATAAATTACAGTTATGATGAAAGCAAAAATGGGGTCTTTGGAAGCTGGGAAGGTAAGGGGGCAGGTTTAGACGCCAAATCTAGACTGCACACCTTTACCAAACATGCGAAAACACATGTCAAAACCACATGCACATGGGGCCAACTGACAATGATTAAAAGAGGGAAAGATTAAAAGAGAATTAAAACTTGAGGGGTTCCCAAGGTATTTTGGGTTAGAGGGGGATTCACCATAGACAACTTAAGCACTCCCAAGATAAGTACAAATTATCTCCTTCAGGAAACAATAACGGTGAGCAAGAACACACAGACAGACATATCTATATATATATATATATATATATATATATATATATATATATATATATATATATACTTTTTTTAGTTTTTGAGAGAGAGATACAATTGTCTTACCTAAAGATAATGTACGTTGTGGGTCAAAGGGTCTTGCTAGCACATAACAGACATCCATCTATAACATCCAGCAGCCATATTGGCCATGTGCTCATTTTATAGCTGGCTCACAGGTGTGACAATTAGCGGCCGTTTCTATATATGTCTGCGCATGTGCGAATTTGCGCGCTCAAAATGGAGAACGAACCACCAAACGCTTTAGATGGTGCGATGTTAGCCTTTATCGGTGCCCTGTTTGAGGAAGCCCTAGCACAGGAGGCAGCAGAAGGTGGGGAAGCAGGTGCTGGGGAAGCAGCTGCAGCAGCACCTCCAGTCCGTGTGCCCTTACCTCGCCAGCCACGCAGGCCACAGGAAGTTCCGGCTCGAGCGAGGAACTATTATACACCTCTACCAGCTGATAGAGAACAAAATTCAAGCGGACACACAGCGCGGCCATGCGGTGCCCGGCATGGCCAGATTGCTGGCCACTTTGTATATCTTAGGGCGTGGTAGCTTCCAAGCCACTTCTGGAAGTATAATGGGCATTAGCCAGCCCACAGTTTCAAGGGTGTTCATGTTGGTCATTAATGCCATAGTGGATATAGTGCCCGATTTTATCCACTGGCCACAGAATGAAAATGAGTGGAAATGCCGCAAATCCTAGGGGCAATAGATGGCACCCACATAGCCATCAGGCCACCAAGGAGCCACGAAATCGAGTACCGGAACCGCAAGCAGTACCACTCCCTGAACGTCCAATTGGTGTGTGACGCCAAACAACGCATAATGAGTGCCAACACTGGTCACCCAGGGTCGTGCCATGATTCCAGGATGTTACGAAACAGTACTCTGTAGCAGGAGTTTGAAAGTGTCCAAATGCCCGAAGGGTGGCTTATTGGTAAAGTATTTTGTCTTAACAACATAAACTGTAAGATTACATAGACATAGGAATAAGCTACATCGTTGTACACCCTGATTTAAGACAGAGTTGATATGTTTCATATGAGTTTTTGCACACAGATGAGCAGGTTGTTTAGAAAAATGCATCATTGTCTCCCATTTTGAGGAGTCATCTAAAGTAACATGATATGAAGAACTAATGTATATATTTTTTTGTTTTCAGGGGATGCTGGTTACCCGCAGCTGACGTGGCTGATGGCTCCAATCAGGTACCCCCAGGGCCGAGCAGAAATGAACTACAACAGGGCCTTGCGGAAAAGCCGGAGTATCATAGAGTTGACCATAGGTCTTCTCAAATCCCGGTTTCTGTGCTTTGCCCGGCTTGGGGGTGAACTCCTGTACTCTCCTGAAAAGGCTTCCAAGATCATCCTGGCGTGCTGCGTGTTGCACAACATGTGCGTTGCCCGGGATGAATCTTGGGAGCTGACGGAGGAGAGGGAGCCAGAGGTCCGTCAGCTGGCGGCCCCCAGGCAGCGGAGCACCGCTGCAGGTATGGCCACCCAGAATACCCTGGTTGCTAGCCACTTTACATGTAAGTACTGTAACCGGTCGAGATAGGGCATGTGTATTAATTTGCTAGTTAGCAGAGGTGTAACTCACAGGGAGACAGAGGGTAATTCTCATCTGCCAATGACACTTGCCATTGTAGATAAAGTGTAGTCAACATTTGTAAACTGTGTTACTTGAGCAAGAACATGCACCTCTAACCATAAACATGTTGGTATTGTGAATAGTGGAAAGGGCTGAGAAGAGCTGGCAGGTGTTCAGTTGTGTCTATGCCACCTGTGTAGTTATTGATAACATGAACGGCTGCTTGGTATCTTATGGTGTCCTAATTTTTCAGAATCTGGACATCTTGGAATCATGGCAGGTACCATGAGAAGCCTGTGGTGATGGGCTGTCTGGCGTCACAGGTGTGTATTCAAATGTTTGCCTTAATGATTTCTGGTTTGTGTAAGTTGTGTCAAAATGTGTTATTTCACTCATGATGTAGAAATTTAATGAAGTTCAGAATGAAGCAAACGGGCATTAAGATGTGATTTTCATAATGAAATGTCTTATCCTTTGGTTTATTTCTCCAGGAGTGGTACTGCTTGTGGTTGTAGCTGGTAGAAACCCACCTTCATGTACTCCACTGATCTGCATTTGTGGTCAGTGGATATTTGGTGAGGCACATGGGCAGAACTGGCATCAATGACCAACACGAATACCCTGGAACTTCCGAAGTGGCTTGGAAGCTGAACAGCAACCTGGCCATGCCTGTCCCCTATGAGCTGGTAGAGGTGCAGAATTGCTTCTTGACTCTGCATGAAGTTGGTGAAGATATCAGAATCCCGTATCCTTGCCTAATGTAGCCATGGAGCAAAGATCGTGGGCTGGCGCTGTAAAGGCACACGGACTGGAGACTGTCAATATTAGCTTGCTGCATCCCTCCTTATGCTGTAATTCCATAAACAATAAACACTTTTGAACGGAACATGTGTTTTTTTTTTTTTTTTGGTTGGGTGGCTACAGACTAAAGGGCCATACACACTATAAGATTTTGAGAAGACTTTTTCCTTCAGATTGACCTTTTCTATGTAGTGCAAGGGCCTGCCTGATTGCATACAAATTGAAAGTGTTTAGGTTTGACATCATATTATTTGGTTTTGGGAAGTCTACAGGAAAAAGTCTTGCGAAAATCTTATAGTGTATGGCCCATTAAGCTGCCAAGGCCGGAGCTTTGCACTTTGCATGCTGCTTATACTGGTAATGTGAGGGGCTGAAATGTAGGGTAGGGATGTGACAGTGTTGTGTTGAGGTGTGAGGCAAATGTAGTGTTGGACTATGAGGGTCTGTGTTGTTCAAATATGGAGAGAGTCCAATATCAGACACCTATGTTTCTTGGTCCAGAAATTGTAAGAACCATGGTAAATGTGTAAAGAATTGCAGCTCCAGAAAACTAGGACCACACTCATAGAATACAAAATTGTGTTGGTTCCATTAATGTGCTTGAAATTTGGGTAGAACACACCCCCCACCCCCAAAATTAGATATTCTTTACAAAATCTATAAAATAAATGAGAGTGAAAAGAGATCCCAAGTGTAGTGATTTGAAACCATGACGTTGTTAACTGCAGTGAAGTTGCAAAGCACTTAGCTATTGTGCAGAAAAGAGCTGTTTGGTGAAAATAAAGGAGTGTGTTAAGGCTAAAAAGCACATATAGCTAAAGTACTAAACATTGTATGTAATCTCGGAAGAAGACCATGGGAAAATTGTGAGGTTTCATCTTGACCTGAAGTGGTGTAGAGGTTTGGTGACTTGCCTTTGCTACTTGGAATCATAAGATCGATTCTACAGACAGACGAGATCGTAAAATCACTTAAGATGTTGTAAGTTTGCAAGCGCTTCTGGGTGTAACATTATTTAACAATATATATGATCCAATCCATTACATTTTAAAAATATAAAAAAAAAAAAAATACGTTGGTGGAGATGGTAAGCCTCGAACCTACAGCAGAGGCAGATGAATTACAGACGAGATGTGTGCACTAGACCACATCGCTATGTGAAACTGCTGTGAGCACAAAGACATAAGTAGGCGAATTTGCGAAGACGCGATCATAACTGAATACCGCTGACGGCGGAATTCATTGCTGCTGTCCAAATCGCCAGTGCGCAAGTTAATTGATTTTAAGGCGGCGGAACTGAAACTAGTCATAGGTGTCTGAAGCTGCAGTTTCTCTAAATCCGGCCGTAAGTCCCCTGACCAAGATTTTAACCACAAAGCCCTACGCGAAGAGTTCACCAGGGCTGCAGTTCTGGCTGATAACTTAACCGATTCTGCCGAAGCATCTGCCATATACCCGGCCGCTTTTGACAGCATAGGTAGGGAATCCAGAATCTCTTTACGGGAAGTCCCTCTGTCAGAGAAACAGCCATGCTGCAACTGGCGACTCTGCCAGTACTTCCAATGGCTGCAATGGACTCAGGCCATAGACTCATTGCCAGTGAAATGGCTGTGCTGCAAACTGGCAACTTTGCCAGTACTTCCCATGGCCGCAATGGACTCAGGCCATAGACTAATTCACTGGCCTATAAAAGGGCTCTGCTCAGCCCATCAGATTGCTGGATTGTCTTCAGCTCTTCCTGTTTCCTGTGCATTGCTACTTCCTGGATTCCAGTTTGACCCGGCTTGTTCCTGACCTGTCTGCTCTCTCTCCTGGCTTTGACCCTTGGCTTCGTCTGACCATCCCTGCTCCAGTTTGGCTCTCCCGTTATTTGATCTCGGCTTGGCTCACGGACTTGCTTCCTGTCTACCTGCCCTCCAGTACCTGATCTTGGCTTCCCCACGGACTTGTCTGCTTCTGGCTTTTCTACTATACCTTTGGCTTGCACCTGTTGCAGCTTCCTGTGTTTGACCCCTGGCCCATCTTACACCTACTTCCTGGTTGTTCCTGATTCCTCCTTGGACTGTCAGGTGTATTCCTGCCCAGCACTCTGCTAGAGACCGCCTGTCTACCATCAGGACCCTGCCGGCAACCAGTGCTTCTGTGGGCGCTACGCCCTCTGTCTCAACCCCAGGGGTGTGCCGCACTCAGCCGCAAGGGGAGCCCTCTCTGCATCTTGGCCTCGGATCAGGTACGTGATACCCTCCTTCCAGATGGGCTTTAAGTTGGTCCAGCCAAACCTCCAAATTTCTGGCCACCACTGTTGTGGCCATAGCTGGCTTTAGGTTAGCCATAACTGCCTCCCATGACCTTTTGAGGAGAATCTCTATTCTCTTGTCCATGGGAAAGAGAGAAGAGACCAAGCAGCATCAAGTGGGGAAACATATGTATAAACCATACACAGTAAATCTTTTTGTACAATATATAGGAAAGGCCACCTATTCAAAATAGTGGGATACATCCCACTCATAGTTCAAGCCCGAGGGGATACATGTATTCAAATGAAAAATCCAATAAACCTCCCTTCTACACAGGAGCCTAAATCCCCCCACACCCACCCCCCCGCTGAAAGTGGTACCCTTTCTATCACCTGGATTTGTACCAGACTAATATTACCATCATGATGATTATTGAAATGTCTCGCGACATTCGTGGATTTCTTTGTCCTAATGTCACCTAAATGTTCACGGAAGCGATTGCGTAATTTACGAGCGGTGCGCCCCACATATTGGATGTTACATGATTTGCAAGTAATGACATATCACATACGTGGTATTACAATTATAGAAATGTTTCAGATGAAACATCCTGCCATTACTGCTTGCCTTAAGACTTTGACCCCCAAGTATATGCGGGCAACAAAGACAAACCAAACTGCCACATCTAAAATTACCTTTAAAGTGTAACCATGTTATTGATTGTTTAGACGTGGGACGAAAAAATCTGGGAGAAAGAGAAGAGCCTAAAGACCGTG
Source organism: Pelophylax lessonae (assembly GCF_965119305.1). Lineage (NCBI taxonomy): Eukaryota > Metazoa > Chordata > Amphibia > Anura > Ranidae > Pelophylax > Pelophylax lessonae. The sequence goes on along the minus strand of NC_138773.1, from coordinate 146,637,550 downwards.
CCTTACGGGGCATAAAGTTGATCCCACCTCCCAGGATCTTCATTAAGGACTCATCCTCAAACAAAAGAGGTAAATATTTATTGACCACATCCCTGATCTGGTAAAACTCCTGACTAAAAAGGTGTAACTACAGTGGGTTTGTCATTAAATTTATTTTTGTTTTTATTTTTACTTTGTTTGAATTTGGACAAAAGATCATCCCTATTCTTGCTCCTAGCAATAGTCAATGCACTGTCCAAAATCCAGATGGGATAACCCCGTTGCTTCCACCTCAAAATCCAAATCCTCACTGCATATACGCCGGAGGCAAATAAATTGTCCCACAGGGATCCCTTTTATAGTATGTGCAGGGTGACTAGACTGGGCCATGAGAAGGCTATTACCGGCCAGAGGTTTCCTGTAGAGGCATGTAATCACACACTCTCCAGAGGCTACCAAGACTGCTATCAATTCCCATGGATCCTGTAAAAGACAGGTTTTTGTTATTCGAGTTCAAGTAAGACAAAAAAGATTGTAAATCTACAACCTGTCTGTCACAGACAATCAAAAGGTCATCTATGTAGCGAAAAAATGCATAAATGGAACGTCTAAAGGGATTGCTATCTCCATAGATGTGGGACCAGTGGGACCACTCCCACCAACCCATGAAGAGGTTGGCTAGTGAGGGCGAAAATGTGGCCCCCATCGTGGCCCCATCTCTGGAGATAGAAAGTGCCATCAAAAATGAAAAAATTATATGTCAGCGAATATTCTAAAACCTCCAAACAAATGCACGTTGGGTAGGTGGTAACGCCGTGTAATGTTCCAAATAATGAGACACTGCTTGTACGGCAAGGTGGTGTGGAATATTGGAATACAGGCTGGTGACGTCACACGTCACCCACATGTACTCCTGTCTCCACACCATCTCACTCATATCAATAAGTAAATGGTTGGTATCCTTTAAATAACTGGGCAGGGAACTCACTAAAGGCTGTAACTGCCCGCCTAACCACTGTCCCAATCCCTCATTAAGAGAACCGATCCCAGCCACAATGGGTCTACCAAAGAAAGGATCCAAACCCTTGTGTGTTTTAGGGAGATGATGAAAGGTGGGTATAATAGGACATTCCGGAATCAGGGATTCTGCCTCTTTGATGCTAAAAACACCCAGATATATGCCCTTTTGAACTAGGTTGTATAGAGTACCCCTATGTCATGGTGGGTTCCCCCCTTAATTTCATATATATATTCTGATCAGACAGCTGTCTAATTGCCTCCTCACAATAAGTACTGACATCCATAACAACCACCTCCACCTTTATTTGAGTTCCTGATTACTATAGAAGAGTCCTCCTGTAAATTGTGTAAAGCATTCTTTTCTTCTACAGAGAGATTATCAGAACGCGTCCCCGTAGTGTGAATGGCAGTGGCTAAATGTATCAAATCCCTTTCCACACATTTTTGGAAACTATCTATTCCCTTGGTATGGGCATTAATAGGATAAAAATCTGATTTATTTTTAATGTCAGCCCTTTGGATCCTCTCGTTTACTACATATCCCATTGAGCCATTGCCTTCACTTTCTACAACTAAATCCGTGAGATCCTTAACAGAACATTGTTCCTGAAAAGAAAAACATTCTGATGCATTGTCCTGAAAAACCTCAAAATCTGGGCAAACTTGTATGTTATCCTCACAAGAAGAAAAATGTCTCCTAATGGTGATATTTCTTTTTTTTTTTTTTAAAAAACAGTGAGTTTCATTGAAAATTTGGTACAATACAAAAATAAAATATACACTGAAACTTTTTCCTTGTTCATAGTTTGCAAAGGTACAAGAAAAATTAACCAAGAGAACACGTATAAACTGTACAAGCACATAGGGCAGGAAAAATAGCTAATCAACATGCAGTCGGTTATATGCACAATAGTAGACATGACCATCAAGGGACTGTAACATACAATGGGTCCCCATCTCTGGAGATAGAAAGGCGGCGCTGACTGAGAGAAACCAGAAGTTGCAGAGGAGGAAGAGGAGCTGCGGGTGACACGTGCGTGGGAAGCCGCGCAAGGGGTGCGGGTGCACCGTGCAGGGACCGGTAACTAGCGAGGAGGAAGAGGAGCTGCGGGGACACGTGCATGGGAAGCCGCACAAGGGGTGCGGGTGCACCGTGCAGGGACCGGCAACTGAGCGGCGGTGGAGGACGGGAGCCGCTAGAAGGACAGAGGGAGCGGCAGCATCAGGGACGTGACTAACCGCACCGGGATACCGGGTGCAGGGACCGAGGCAGAGAGCGGCGGTGGAGGTCGGAAACCGCCTTCCTTAGTGCCTGGAAGCAGAGGAGGAGGACCGTCCGTGCTCAGTGAGGAGGAGGAGACATCCGTCCCAGTGTGTGTGTGTGGCAGCAGCTGTGAGTAAGGCAGCAGCTGCAAACAGGGAGAAAGCTTTGTGACTGAGCTCTGTGAGAAATCAATAGCTGTTTGACTGTGCTGCGACTGATTACTGTGTGACTGTCTCTGCGACTGAGTACCTGGGAAGTCTGGTGAGTATCCTTGCGACTGGTGAGTATCCTTGTGACTGGTGAAGTAGCTTGTGACTGGTGAAGTAGCTTGCGACTGGTGAGTATCCTTGCGACTGGTGAGTATCCTTGCGACTGGTGAAGTAGCTTGCGACTGGTGAGTATCCTTGCGACTGGTGAGTATCCTTGCGACTGGTGAGTATCTTTGTGACTGGTGAAGTAGCTTGCGACTGGTGAAGTAGCTTGCGACTGGTGAGTATCTTTGCGACTGGTGAGTATCTTTGCGACTGGTGAGGATCCTTGCAACTGGTGAGTATCTTAGTGACCGGTTAGTATATTAGCGACTGGTGGGTACACCAGGTTTAGTACCAGGGGAGTTAGAGGTAGTGTAGGTAAGGAAGAGCAGGTCGTTAACATTATCCCCATAGAGTAGTGGGTAATAATGTCCGACAGGATTGGGGATGCCACTCAGTGCACTTCTTGCGGCATGTATGAGTTTCTTGATGAACCAATCGAGGACGAATACTGCTGTGCAAGATGTGAGCAACTTGATGCTCTGGAAGCCCACATCGTGAATCTAGAGAACACAGTGACAAGACTGCATGGACAACCTGGAAAGGAGCTTGGACATTACCCATCAGGCGCTGGCAGGGGCCAGCATAGAGGAGGGAGGAATAGAGGAGACGCAAGCAGCAGAGGTACGCAGCTGGGTGACTGTTAGGAATGTTAGTGGGAGGAGTGTCAGAGAGGCCAGTCCTGAGTTGGTACACCCTAACATATTTGCCGAGTTGCAGGTTGAGGGGGATATCAACTCAGGGGTGGCAGTGCTGGAGCATGCGCCCTCCCCCAGCTGCCAGGGGAGGGACGGCTCCAGGAAGAAGGGGGGCCGTAAATCAGGAAAGGTTAGAAAGGTTGTGGTAGTTGGGGACTCAATTATCAAGAGGACAGAGAGGGCAATCTGTAAAAAAGATCTTGTGAACCGAACAGTATGTTGTTTACCAGGCGCCCGCGTTCGGCACATCGCAGATCTGGCAGACAGATTATAGTGCGGGGCTGGGGATGACCCAGCAGTCATGGTGCATGTGGGCACTAATGACAAAGTTAAAGGTAGGTGGAGGATCCTAAAGAACGATTTCAGGGACTTAGGTAATAGATTGAGGAATAGGACCTCCAAGGTGGTTTTCTCTGAAATACTGCCTGTGCCTCGAGCCACGAAGGAGAGGCAGAAGGAGATTAGGGAACTTAACAAGTGGCTGAGGAATTGGTGTAGGAAGGAGGGGTTTGGGTTCCTGGAGAACTGGGCTGACTTCTCAGTTGGCTATCAGCTCTTTAGTAAGGATGGGCTGCACCTTAACCGGTTGCCGACCACCGCACGACTATATACCGCGGCGGTCAGCCCCGGCCAGGCAGAGTGACGTATCGGTACGTCACTCGCCTGTCACTGACTTGGGAGCCAATTGCGGGCGGGCGCGCACCCGCCACGGCTCGTTCACAGACAAGTCAGTGCGTGTGACCGGCGGACTCGATGTCCGCCAGTCACACTACGATCGCTCCTGTGAAGGGAGAAAGACAGAGCGGCTTATGTAAACAAGCCGCCTGTCAGTTCTCCCTGTGTAAAAATGAAGATCAGACGGTTCTACTATGTAGAACCGTTTATCTTTGTTTTTACACCAATAGCAATGTCCCTGCACAGTTAGAATCACGCCCCTAGGACACACTTAACCCCTCCCTGTCCAATAAAGTTAACCCCTTCCCTGCCAGTGTCATTTTTGCAGTAACAGTGCATATGTATAGCACTGATTACTGCAGTAATGTCACTGGTACCCCCAAAAGTGTCAAAAATGTCAGTCAAGGGTCCGATCTGTCCGCTACAATGTCGCAGTACCGAAAAAAATCGCAGATCGCCGCCATTACACGTTAAAAAAAAAAACACCAAAAATGACAAAAATCTTTCCCTTTGTTAGTAAACGTGATAACTTTTGCGCAAACCAATCAAAATACGCTTTTTGCGATTTTTTTTTTTTACCAAACATAGGTAGCATAAAACAAATTGGCCGAAAATGTTAAAAAATTTTAATTTTTACATTTTTTTTGGGGAATTTCATATAAAAAAATGTGAAAAATATTGTTATTTTTGCAAAATTGACGCTCTTTTTTTGTTTATAGCGCATGATCAAAAAATCGCACAGGTGATCAAATACCACCAAAAGAAAGCTCTGTTTGTGGGAAAAAAAGGACATCAAATTTGTTTAGGTACAGCGTCGCATGACCGCGCAATTGTCCGTTAAAGTCACACAGTAAAAAAATCACAAAAAACCCCTGGTCAGGAAGGGGGTAAAATCTTCCGGGGCTTAAGTGGTTAATGGGGATGGTACAGCTCTTTTGGGGAGAAAGATGGCCACCAAGTTGGAGGGGCTTTTAAACTAGGAGACGGGGGGGAGGGCTCAGAAGTAGAGTCAGTTAGGAGGGAGCAAAGGACTGAAGGCAGTTGTAGGGTCAGCAGCGACAGTAGGTCCACAACGTCAATCGGTAGGTCTGTGCGGGAGAACCACAGACCAAACAGGAATAAACATAACCAATCAGGTTTAACTTCCGTAAAACTAAGAGGGGCATATGCTAATGCCAGGAGCCTAGCTAATAAAATGGATGAGTTGGAAATGTTAGTTCATGAAGAGGACATAGACCTTGTGGGAATAACAGAGACTTGGTTCGACCCCTCACATGACTGGCTAGCAAATATCCAAGGGTATTCAGTGTACCGGAAGGACAGGGTAGGAAAAATAGGGGAAGGGGTATGTCTCTACATCAAAAACAATGTAAGGGTGATAGAGAGGAGTGACATTACGGAAGGGATGAGTATGGAGTTAGAATCCGCGTGGGTAGAACTCCTTAGGGAAGGAGTAAAGGGAAAAGTAATTGTGGGGGTTTGCTATAGGCCACCTAAACAAGGGGAGGAGGTAGAGCTGGAATTTTTAGCACTTTTGGGTAAAGTGGCAAAGCTAGGATCATTCATCATATTGGGGGACTTCAATTATCCCGACATTGACTGAGAACAGGGGACTGCACACTCACATAAGGCCCGTCTATTCACGGAAACCTTACAGGATAATTACATGTCACAGCTGGTGGATTCTCCTACTAGAGAAAACACAATCCTGGTTCTATTGATCACTAATGACCCAGACATAATCTCGGAGGTAGGAGTCCAGGACAACCTGGGCTCTAGCGATCACAGGATGATCACATTTAGTGTAAATAACAATAGAACAAAGCAAGTGGGGAACATAAGAACCCTTAACTTCAGAAGGGCAAACTTTCCAAAATTGTACTCATTGATGGAAAGGGTAAACTGGGACCAAACCTTGGGATCCCTGACCACAGAGGATAAATGGGAATGCTTTAGGAACATATTAAGCAAAGGCATATTGCAGTGCATTCCTATGGGAAACAAATTTAGAAGAGACAAGGCCAAACCTGGCTGGCTAAACCGTAGCGTTAAAAACCTTATTAGGGGAAAAAAATTGGCCTTCAGGAAATATAAATCAGAGGGCACAGTATTGGCTTTCGACCAATACAAGGAGGCAAATAAGAAGTGTAAACACGAAATCAAGATGGCTAAAATAGACTTTGAGAGACAAATAGCGGAGGATAGTAAAAAAAACCCAAAGAAATTCTTTAAATATATCAACAGCAAAAAAACTAGGGCAGAGCATATTGCACACATAATTAGCGATGATGGGGGGATGGTTACAGAAGACACTGAAAAAGCAACCGTGCTGAATGCTTTTTTCTCGTCAGTCTTTACACAGGAAACGGAGGGGTATGCTGACCATGACTGTATGGTTAGTAGTAATACACAGGACTTGCCACTATGGCTAACAGAGGGTGAAATCAGGGAAAGACTGGATAAACTTAACACAAACAAATCACCAGGCCCGGATGGCGTACATCCGAGAGTACTCAAGGAACTCAGTAAGGTTATATCCAGACCACTGTTCCTGATCTTTGCGGACAGTATTAGGACAGGAGATGTACCAGGAGATTGGAGGAAAGCTAACGTGATTCCGATATTCAAAAAGGGTCAGAGGCATGTCCCGGGAAATTATAGGCCTGTCACTTTGACATCGATAGTATGTAAACTTCTGGAGGGGATGATAAGGGACTATATCGTAGAGTTTGCTAAAGACAACAGCATCATCAGTAATAACCAGCACAGGTTTACAAATGGGCGTTCTTGTCAAACCAATCTATTAGCATTCTACGAGGAGGTGAGCTAGATAGGGGTAGACCAGTGGATGTGGTGTACCTAGATTTCGCTAAGGCATTTGATACAGTTCCCCAAAAGGGCTTAATTTATAAAATAAGGTCTGCAGGCATCGACAGCAGGGTTTGCTTTTGGATACGGAACTGGCTAAAAGGGCGTGTCCAAAGGGTGGTAATAAACAGCGCATACTCAGACTGGTCTGAGGTAGTAAGCGGGGTCCCCCAAGGCTCAGTCCTGGGTCCAACCTTGTTCAATTTATTCATAAACAACATTGAGGTCGGGGTCAGTAGTTCAATAGCAGTTTTTGCAGATGACACAAAATTGGGCAGGGCAATAACCGCACAGCATGAAGCAGATATCCTACAGGATGACCTGGACAAAATAACGGAGTGGGCAATGACTTGGCAAATGAGGTTTAACGTAGAGAAGTGTAAGGTTTTGCACTTGGGGACTAGAAACATAAAAGCACAATACACGTTAGGAGGGGAACCCTTGGGGGAATCAAAAATGGAGAAAGATCTGGGAGTCTTGGTTGATGATAGACTAAGCAACAGCATGCAATGTCAAGCGGCAGCTGCCAAAGCTAGCAGAATATTAGCATGCATAAAGAAAGGGATGTATTCCAGAGATAAGACCATAATCCTTCCACTTTATAAAACTCTGGTCCGACCGCATCTGGAATATTGTGTCCAGTTCTGGTCGCCAGTCCTCAGAAGGGATGTGTTGGAGCTGGAGAAAGTCCAGAGAAGGGCAACTAAACTAATTAGGGGATTAGAGGACCTTGATTATGAAGAGCGTCTACAATCACTTGATTTATTCTTCCTGGAGAAGAGACGCCTGAGGGGGGACATGATAGCAATTTATAAATATCTCAATGGGGATCTCAGCTTAGAAAAAAAGCTGTTTAGTCGAAGGGATTGCATGAGGACTCGGGGGCATACAATGCGATTAGAGGAGAAGCGTTTTAACCTCAGGCAACGTGAGGGGTTCTTTACTGTTAGGGCTACAAGATTGTGGAATTCTCTACCACAAGAGGTGGTTTCTGCGAGTAGTATGGTGGCTTTCAAAAGACTATTGGACATGCATCTCAAGGATCAGTACATTCAGGGGTATGTGAGATGATTACAGCCACACACACCTACACAGGTTGAACTGGATGGACTATTGTCTTTATTCAACCTCACCTACTATGTAACTATGTAACATACAGTGCTACTGGCCCGTATCAGGACATTGCACCCATCTGTCCCAGATCTTGTGGAACACCCCCCTGTGTTTGTATAGAAGTTTATGAAAAGGGAGAATACTGTTTATTTCTTTAATCCAGAGCCCAAAAGTAGGGGGAGTGGTCCCCATCCACTGTCTGGCTATCAGTTTACGTGCAACAAACAATGTTTCCTGAAGGAATATTATAGTGGATTTGGGCATCTCTGCGTCCGGGTAGACCCCCAGGAGGCACGCCTTAGGGGAGAGTTGTAGAGGAGATCCCATTTTGTCATGGAGGAAAGTGACAATCTGTCGCCATAGGACCTGCAGTTGGGGACAGCTCCATAGTAGATGAAAAAAGGATGCCTCAGGGTCTCACATAGGGCAAGAGGGGACCAGGTCGGGGTTATATTTCTACAGTCTAAGGGGGGTGAGATAAGCCTGGTGGAGTATAAAGGTCTGGGTCAAGCGGTCCGACAGTTTCGGCGACACAGAACGACTTGTCTCCAGGGCATCCTCCCACTCCTCGTCCTCCATAGCCCCCACACTCCGCTCCCAGCGAGTCTTAAGTGCATACGCCATAGTAGTGGAAGAGGGTGTGTGGAGCTCGGAGTAGAATTTGGAAATTAGGTGGCTGGGTTCTGTACATTTAACAATCTCGAGGGTAGTAATCGGCTCTAACTCAGGTGGTCCGTCAGGGAATTGAGATCTATAGGCGTGGGAAAGCTGCAAGTACCTGTAGTGCATGGGGCCAGGGAGGGAAAACTGTTCCTTCAGGGTCTCGAAGGATTTCAGGACAGCAGTCATGGAGATATGGCTGAGGAGAAAAATACCCCTCCCGCACCACACGGAAGGGTCGGGATGGAAAGAAACTCCCGCAAGGCACCATTGCGCCATAGGGGGGTGAGGGTGTGGAACGGGGGGCACTGGAGCTTGGCCGCTACCACCTCCCAGATTCGACTATAATGGTACAAGATGGATCTAGGGCACAGGGGCTCCTCCGAGCCCCTGACACCCCTAAGGACAACGAGTAGGGGATCCCCGAGAGTTTGAGCCCACCCTGGACACAGCAAAATCAGAAAACGCTCCCTATCTGTCTTATCTATATGGAATAACTGAGACAGCTGGGCTGCTATATAATACAGATTGAAGTCTGGTAGGGCCACCCCCCCCCCCCCAGGTTTGTGGGACTCTTAAGCTTGCGCCAGGAAATTTTATGCCGGTTAGAACCCCAAACGAAAGCCTTAAGGAGTGATTCCATCTGCTTAAATAACTTGAGTGGTAGATAAATAGGAGAGTGCCACACAACGTAGAGTACTTTGGGAAGGAGGACCATTTTAATTAAGTTGACTCTACCCATCACTCCCAATGGCAATTTGGACCACACTTGAATTTTAGTCTTAAGCAGAGGGAATAAGGGCTGAACATTATCCGGGATATAATCCGCCAAGCTAGCCGTCGCCTGAATCCCCAAATACTTAATACGGAAAAAGCACTGCAAGACTGGATTCACGGGGGTGATCACCGTCGGGCTCTCGTCGAGTGGAAGGATTTGCGATTTATCCCAGTTTATCTGAAAACCGGAAAATCATCCGTATCGTTCAATTAGAGAGAGGGCCGTAAGCAGGGACTCTTTAGAATCTTCCAAATAAAGCATCGGCGTACATACTGATTTTCTCCATTAATGCCCCCCTGCGAAGGCCATGAATCTCGGGATGCGCCAGGGGTTCCGCGGCTAGGGCATAAAGTAAGGGGGAGAGGGGGCACCCCTGGCGAGTGCCACGGGAAAGAGGGAACTCGTTCGACTGCCAGCTGTTGGTCAGGACCCTAGCCACCGGGGCACTATACAAAAGTTTGACCCACTTAATAAAGTTAGGTCCAAAGCCGTAACGCTCAAGGCAAGCCCAAAAAAGGGCCATTCTACCGAGTCGAATGCTTTAGCCGTGTCCAAGGAGACCACCACCCTACCACCCACGCCGTCGTGCTGCGCCTGAAGATTCATGAACAGCCGGCGGAGGTTAAACGAGGTGTTCCTTCCAGGCATGAACCCAGCTTGGTCTGAGTGTATGAGCGAAAGGATCACCTGCTTAAGACAGAGGGATAACATTTTGGAAAGGATTTTAGTATCAACTTGGAGAAGTGAGATAGGGCGGTAAGATTCCGGGAAATGCGGGTCCTTGCCCGGCTTGGGGATCAGCACTATTAGAGCCTCACGCATGAAAGGAGGTAGGGCAGAATCCTCAAACAGGGATTGAAATAAGGTAAGTAATTTAGGGTAAAGGAGTTCTGAATATTGGGCAAAGAACTCAACCGGGAGGCCATCTAGGCCAGGGGCCTTAGATCTAGGGAACTTGGACACGGCTGCCGCAATCTCCCCTTCAGTCAGAGGTGCCTCGAGGATTGCCACCTGTTCAGGTGTCAGAGTTGGGAAGTCAACAGTCTCCAAAAAGTCATGCATGTCAGTACATCCGGCAGGGGCCCTAGAAGTATAGAGTGCACTAAAGAACGAATGGAAGCGTTGTGTAACCTTGGCAGGGTCAGTGATTTCAGTACCTAGCTCATCCTTAAGGGTTATGACTACTGGAAGCCTGTCTTAACAGTGAACTAAGTATGCAAGCAGTTTCCCTGCGCGCTCCCCATGAGCGAACAGGTTCTGTTTCTGAAAAAACAACTTTGATTTCGCTTTTTCATAGTCAAGTTGGGATAGCACTTTAGAGGTCAGTTTGTACTGGGATTCGTTTGCCGGAGTCGGGTCCACCATAACGGCCCGTTCAGCATCAGCCAAATTTGTCTTTGCCCTGGAGAGTGCCTCAGCAGCCCGCCCTTTGATAGCTTTGACACGGGAAATCAGAGTGAATCTAGCGAACACCGCAGCCGGGGAAGCTGTGCTCTCATTATCAGAGTAAAATTGCGTCCAGGCCCCCTCGATGCCATCCTCATCAGACATCAAAGGAAGCCATGCGGGATTCAAGCGCCAGGCGGGGGGAGGTCGACTACAGGGCAAGGACAATGTGATCCAATATGGGCAGTGATCAGATAGGGTCCGGGGGGCGAAGCCCGCCGACAACAGTTTGGGGAGCAGGGTCCAAGTCAACAGTATCATGTCTATACGGGACATAGATTGATGTGCGGCTGAAAAACAGGAGTAAGCACACTGTGTGAGGTATTTACTGCGCCAGGAGTCGGCCGGACCAAAGCTCTCCAACAAACAGGAGAACCTGGTGGGGGACGACCTTGGTGGCGCCTGAGAGGCCCTACAGGATCTGTTAAGGCTAGAGTCCAGTACACTGTTAAGGTCTCCCAACCAGATCACCGGGGCCCCCAGGTGTTGTGTCATAAACGTTAAGCCCTCCAATATGATCGTACTAGAATAAGGGGGGGGCACATAAAAAGCCATCAACAGTAAATCCCCATAAACTGCCGTTTTAAGGAAGACATATCTCCCCTTTGGGTCGACCTGAGATCCCAGGAGCTGAAAATGTACCGATTTGGCCACCAGGAGCGCAACGCCCCTGGAGTGGGAACTGTATGCCGAGTGATGTACCCAGCCAACCCAAGGCCGCTTAAGAGACTGTTGCACACGGCCCTCCAAGTGCGTCTCTACCAGCACTATAATATCAGCCCTGACGCAGCGTAAAACGTTAAAGACAGCCGTCCGCTTAATCTTATCACGCATACCCCTGACATTCCACGTCATCAGTTTTAATGCGGCCATGGCAGGGGTAGTGTGTGGTGTGGAGCAAAGGCTCCTAGGATCTCAGTTACCAATATTGCAAGACCAGTAGTCCCACAGCCATTTGCTGACATTAATAATCGACTGCATAAGAACAAATAGTCAGTGCTTGAGGCAAAGGTGCATAGTATACAAACAGTGCAATGATTGTACCAAAAAAAATCTGTAAACAGTGTGAAGATCCCATTCCCCCCACCCTGCCCTGCACCAAACCCAACTTGTGCGGGCATGTTCCCAAACGTGCGCCCTAACCAAAACAGACCCTCATGCGACCAGAGGGAAATAGGACCAGAAAAATGAGGACCCCCAGTCCAATTAGTGAAAACATAACAGAGCACGGATAGGATAAACAAGGTGCCCTGGGGGCTCGAGTCTGCCAAGGGTCGCAGAGGACAACAAAGGGACAGGGCGCAAACACTCATCAAAGTGGGTGTAGGGGGCGAAAACAAACAGGTGTATCGCTGGAGAGCAAAACCTATGGGCAGATGGAAGGCCATAAGAAGAGGAAAAAAAAGAGTAGTTCCATCCATGCAGCCGGGACGCTCCGCCGGTATAGCACATAAGAAACAGGCCCAGGATACACAAAAAGGGGGGGGGAGGGGAAGGGGAGAGTTGTAATGTCTCAAGTTCCAAAGGATCTACGGAACCCCTCCACCCTAGCAGCAGCAGAAGATAAGGCACAGGCAATCAGGGGAAAAAAAAACATGGAGGTGTTAGGGTGAGGTGGTCAAGCTCTGGCTTCCAAATGTTCCAACCAGGTAATGGCAGTTTCAGGATCCTCAAAGAAGTGTGCTCGGTCATCTCCCTCCACTCTGAGACGGGCTGGGTACAACATGGAGTATTTGATATTTTTGATTCGCAGTCTGCGCTTGACCTCCAGAAAGTTCTTGCGACGCCTCTGGACTTCCGCAGAGAAGTCTGGAAAAATGGCCACTTTGTGGTTCCCAAGTGGGATGTTCCCCTTAACTCTGGCCAAGCGCAATATGGCATCTCTGTCCCGATAGTTCAGAAATTTTGCGATGGAGGTGCTCCCTGAGGTGGGGGGCGCCCCGAAAGGCGGTGTGCACATTCCACCACGAAAGTGGGGGAGAAGGATTCCCTGCTATATGCCTGAATGAGTAACTGCTCCAAATAGGATGAAGGGTCTGTGCCTTCGGCACCCTCTGGGAGGCCAATAAACCGCAGGTTACAGCGGTGCAGCCGATTTTCCATGTCATCCTGTTTTTGGAGGATAAGATTCACTTGGTGCTGCAGCCTATCTGAGGAGTTTTGCAAGGGAGGGAGGGAGTCTTCCACCTCACTGAGCCTGTGTTCAGTTTCAGCAACCCTGTCCCTCAGCTTCTGCATATCCTGCCGCAATAGAGATATATCAACCTTTATCTCCTCGATTTTGGATGTCAGCGTGGTCTGGCATGTAGAAATCGCCTCCAAAACCCTGGATGTAGCAGGGCCCTCGGCCGTCCCCACCTCCAGAGTCGAGTCGGCGCCATCTTGGATCGGGGCCTCCTTCTCCAGTCGCCGGAATGCAGCCAGTTTTGCCGTGGCTTCGGAGCCTTTCTTCGGCGGGGACATGAGGAGGTAAGTGACGCGGATGTGCGGGAGGTATAGGAAGGATTATCATGCCTGTAGGGCTGCAGGATCAGCGGTATAGGAGATCGGTCCGGCGGAGCTCCACTCACACACGTCCTTTTACATGCTGCGCCAGGCCAAGCCCCTTGGTGATATTTCTAATAAATCTGTTAATGTCCAATAAAGTCCCAAAAATGTCAAAATGTTGGGACGGACAAAAATTTTAACCTTTTGACAAAACAGATGTCTCCATGTGGGTAAGATCACGTTGTGACACATTAATAACATTATTTAATTCTTCCGTGTCTGAGGTCTGAGGTAATAAGCCCCCCCTCCTCCTCTTATTGCCTCCTCGCCTGGTCTTTTTCCACCCCTTTTGCAGCCCCATTTGGCTTTGAATTTCCTGTTTCTTGGTAGTGCAGGGGTACTAGTGGCCGAACCTGCCTCCTGGCGTTCAGTATAGTCCATAGAGTTATCCGATTCAGTGGCAGCCATGGTATTATCAAAGTACTTGGTTTCAGGGTTCAGAAAAACAAACCCTTTTCTTGCCAAAACGCTGGCTGTGACTCCATGGTCTGTTGCTTTTCCAAGTGTACACATTGTCTGTATCATAATCGCACTTATCGCGTAGCATTGTTTCTTTTTTGCCTGAGATAATATTGTTTTCCAATTGGGTCATTTTGTCATCCAATTTCTTATCCAGATAGGCAAACTGTGATAAAGTTTTTAAAGGTAGCAAACTTTGTTGAATATCATGTATTTCTTGTTGTAGCCTATCAATCGCTTTAGTCTTAGATTCAATGATTAAACTCATTAAAGTTTGGGAACAGAGAGAAAGGAAATCCGTCGAAATCATCATTAAATACTTTAGCCCCGAAGGATTTTCCTGCTTAACGTCCAGGCCAATTTTTTCAACTTGGCACTGCGCGACTAACTGACAGTTGCGCGGTCATGCAATGCTGTACCCAAACTAAATTTACGTCTTTTTTTCCCACAAACAGAGCTTTCTTTTGGTGGTATTTGATCACCTCTGCGCTTTTTACTTTTTGCGATATTAATAAAAAAGAGCGAAAATTTTGCGAAAAATTGTCATTTTATACTTTGACAGTTAAACAATATCCAATATATTACATTTTTTTGTCATATATTTAGGCCAAAATGTATTTAGCTACATGTCTTTGACAAAAAAATTCTCAATGAGCGTATTTTTAACCGATTCGGCACTGCGTTACTTCAACGGACAATTGCGCGGTCGTGCGACTCTGTACCCAAATTAAATGTCCTTTTTTTTTCCCTCACAAATAGAGCTTTCGTTTGGTGGTATTTGATCACCTGTGCAATTTTTAATTTTTGAAAAAAAGAGCGACAATTTTGAAAAAAAAAAAATAAATTTTCCACATTCTGATATAACGGAAAATTTACATCAAATACTTACCATAATTTTCCTTTCCTGATGGACTCCATGGCAGCATACGTATCGGGTTTGGCCCCACCTCCAAACCTACCCATAGGACATCACTCCCATAAATCTTTGCACCTGTTCAGCACACGTGTTCTGTAACTATCCTCCTCAGAATCCGGAAAGGAAAATTACGGTAAGTATTTGATATAAATTTTCCGTTTTCCTGACAGACTCCATGGCAGCATACGTATCGGGAAATAACTCGCCGTACACAATAGGGTGGGCAGGTGCTGAACAAAAAGTTTAATTTACTCTGTCAAACAGACAGGACTTGTAAACCAAAGTTAACTTGTAAACCGGCTCAACACAATAGTGAGACAAAAAAGTATAGAGGATCAGGATGCTGCTCTACAAATCACTTCAGGAGCGACATGTCTGGATACTGCCCAGGACGTGGAGACACTCCGAGTTGAGTGAGTCGTAACCGCCACTGGAGGGGTCAAGCCCTTAGCCCTGTAAGCCCATTGGATAGCTTGGATGATCCAAGAGGAGATGGACCTTGAAGAAGCCCGAAGTCCCTTGTTCTTTCCACTGAAAGTGACAAACAGATGATTTGACTGTCGGAAGGAGACCGTAGCTTCCAGATAATGCTTGAGGCAATTTCCAACGTCCAGCGGATGGACAGAAGAGCCTTTTTCTTGCCTAAAGGTAGGCAGGACTATCTCCGCATTTTCGTGAAAAACTGAAGTAACCTTCGGTCTAGCCTCCAACATAGGGACAAGACTACCCTATCTGGAAAAAAGTTTAGGAAGGGCTCCTGTGCCCCTAAGGCTCCGATTTCAGAGACTCTCTTCGCCGATGTAATGGCTACCAGGAAAACAGTCACCATTGTCAACTCCTTGATGGTAAGAGTTTCATCTGTATCATGGATACATTGTGATAGAAAATCCAGAACTAAGGGAAGATCCCACTTTGGAAACCTTGGCTTCTTCTGGGGCCTGAGTCTCATTGCCCCCTTGAAAAATTGTCGGACTAGAGTATGGTGTGACGGTACTCACCGACCATCACTGAGACTGAACAAACTATGTGACAGATAAATTGATGGTTTGGATTGCTATGTTTGGATTACTTCAGTTGGTCAGACTTGTGACAGGTGCATGTCATCAGCTCAAACACCTGTCTTCCACACATTGTAAATTATGCTGATTTGCTCTCCTATTGTTTACGGTGGGTTGTCAGTATTTACACTATAATAATGTATATTATATCTTGTTTTACCTTTGGTGCCAGCAGTCTGGGCTTCCAGGCTGACTTAAGTACGCTGAGCTAATTAGCATGTGAATGATAACCTTGTCTAGATGGGATTGGCCATGAATCAACTGTACCTCGTTATCTCACCATTGTGTGATGCAGTCTGGGACATCCAAACCTCCACCGGGATCCAAGGTCCGGGGAGCAGAAGAGGAGAGGTACAGATATCAGCCACCATGGAAGAGGAATTCGGAAGGAGGTTGCGAGAGATGCGGATACAGTACAGGGGGCCAGTGTCAGAGAAGGTCCTGCTAGGATGGCATGATGTGATCCGCTGGGAACTCTGGAAAGAAGCGCTAGCTCGTGAGCAGCGACACCAGGGAAATATCCTCCCCTCCTTCCAGGAAAGGTACTGGTCGCAGTACGAAGTGCGAATGGTGTTTTTGGGGAGATTACCGCATAACAAATGGAAAGCTGAATTAAGCAGGCTGGTCCAAGTGGAGATGCAGTTGGATGAGAGCTATAGAGCCCTCCCCTGGTATGTAACCCAAGTGTGCCCATGGACAGCAGATGACAGTCCAATGGAAGGCTTTTGCTATGGCGGCCTGGGGCTGTTATTAGAGAGGCTGTCTGAGGACCCCGACTTTGGGAGCGATTTGGAGTGGCGTTTGGAGGAAATATTGAAATACAGAGAACAGATGCTGAATGTCTTGGACGTGCACTGGGCACTGGAAGATTTGGAATTTCTAGCCAATCAGGAATGGGAGCTGGAGATCGCCTACAGACAGCTGCTAGACTCTGCTCAGCGCCGGGCCTGGGCTCCCCTTGCCTGGGAATATCCAGAAGTACCAGCTGACAGTCCAGAAATCCTGACTGAAGAGTCGGCAATGTGGCACAATAATAGTGTGCTTTGCTCACCTGCACTTACAGTTTTGGATGCGGAGGTCTTATGGCGGATGCAGCAAGTGCTGACTCACCTTGACGAACCTGTTACTGCACAGGATGAGCTTGGATGGAGGAATGCCTCTGTCCAGCCACTGGATAAAGGTATGGGAGAAGAGGAAGCCATCTTCGTTCCCCAACCATGGATCACAGCCTTAATTAACTTTCCATCAGAGGATGATATGGAAGATAATTCACCCGCCAAAGTGTTACCACTGGGCCCAAGTGCCACCAGCCCCTGCCCTGGACTTTCAGCAATTCCAAAAACTGGGGATTTAATAGACTTTTCTGCTGAGGAGGAACCTCCCAGTGAGCCTGCAGCGGAAGAGCGGGCATCCAGGCACAACGTGGCTGACCTCTGCCTGCAACAATTGGTGACCCAGGAAGATGTGTGCAAGGCCACTGACTTTTCAGTTTATGTTCCTGCAGAAAAGCTGGCATCAGGGCCTAGTATTACTGAGCTCTGCCCAACACCAACAGCAGCTTCAGCCTCCCAGAGAGAAGAGGCAGCTGACCTTTTTGCTACACCACTGACAGGGACACGGTATTTCAGGCCAGCAGCATGTGTGGAGTTACAAGAAACTTCTACAGCAGAAGCGCTGACAACTGGACAGAGGGTCCAAGACCTCTGCCCCACACCTGCAGCAGTCCCGGAGGCCCATAGTGAGAAGGTGGTGGTCACTCCCCAGCAGCAGATCAGGATCCAGGGGGAGGAGAGACAAGAGGTTGTCGTCCTTCCTCCCCAACAGTTACCCGGAGCAGATTACGTGGAGTCCCCAGCAGAAGTGCTGGCAACAGAGCAGAGTGCAGCTGGCCTCTGCCCTCAATGTACAAAAGATGGAATTCCTGTAATAGTGGATGGGACTGCAATAAAAACCTCTATATCACAGGGATGCTGGGCAGTCGGCCCAGGTCCCCAACAGCATGAGGGAGTGAGTCCAGCCACCCTGTCTTCTCTCCAGCAGCTGAAAGGACTCCAGGGAGAAGGGCCAGTCCACGCTTTTTCCCTACAGCGGGTATGTTCTGCGAGAGAGGCAGAGGTTGGCTGGGTGAGTAATGCTCCCTTTGGGACAATTTGCTTGGGGTACTGTGTGGGTATAGACATTGGGGGGCTGGAACTACAGACTACCTTCAAAGTCAACCCGTTTGGGGTCCCCTCCTGTGTTAGTCTCCTTCCGGAAGCAGAGAGATGTGACGGTAGTCACTTTGGTTGGGGGGCCCTTGGAACACAGCTTACCTTACAGAGGTTGGGAAATACCTCTCTCAACCCCCTAGCACTTCTTATGTGTAAGTCACCCTGTGTCTTTTAGGGACACAGGGTGACCAAAAAGCCCAGTCTGGCCTGCCCAAACCAGACTTCCACAGACTGATTGGCTATGAGAGCTCCATGCGCCCTGCTGGGACAAACCTACAAGCTATGTGGAACTTTGTCAAGGAAGCTGCTGTGATGGATTGACTCTTTGGGACTTGTTACCCGACTAACTCAGGCACAGACCGATTGGAGGTCTGGTACCTGGTTAGTCTACCTTTTGGGGGAAGATATGTGACGGTACTCACCGACCATCACTGAGACCGAACAAACTATGTGACAGATAAATTGATGGTTTGGATTGCTATGTTTGGATTGCTTCACTTGGTTAGACTTGTGAAAGGTGCATGTCATCAGCTCAAACACCTGTCTTCCACGCATTGAAAATTATGTTGATTTGCTCACCTATTGTTTACGGTGGGTTCTCAGTATTTACACTATAATAATGTATATTAAATCTTGAGTCAGCTGTACCTCGTTATCTCACCATTGTGTGATGCTTTATGTAAATATTCAGGTCATTGTTCATGTAGTGACTCTCATGCTTCTCAAGTGTATAAAAGTCTGCTGCTTGTTTTAATAAAGGAGTCAGTTGTTTCCAGACACATAGAAGCTAAAGCCTCGTACACACGCACCGATTGTTGGCCGTAAATTTTCGGCCAACGTCCGATCGGCCGATTGTTGGCTTGGGAAGCCGTATACTGACGGAAGACCACAAGTACAGTGTGGGTCTGAGGTTCCATTACATATTGGTAGCCCAAGAAATGCCGGCAAAGGCTGAAATAGCCGAAACCTGAACTCTCAGATAACTCACCGATAGAGGAAGGTCTAGACCAGACTGCAGAAAGCTCAACACATCCTGAATCCTGATGGATGAATGAGGGTTGGACCTAGTGGCCAGATGCAAGGAGAATCTTGACCAAATTCTCTCATACACTTTATTGGTTGAACTCTGGCACTCAAAAGTGTAGAGATGGCCTCTTCAGGGCACCCTAAGGTCTGTAGCCTTCTCCTCTCAACAGCCAAACCTGCAGATGCAGTCGGGCTGGACAAGGATGCAATATGGTGCCTTGAGATAGCAGATCTTGCCTGAGAGGCAGCGGGATCGGATCCTGAATGCTGAGGAGTGTTAGAAGAGGGAACCAGGGCCTGTTGGGCCAGAATGGAATCACCGCCACTATTTCCGCTGCTTCTGACCTGAGTCTCCGGAGAAACTGTAGGATTATTGGAACTGGAGGAAAGGCAGAACCTCCAACGATCCGTGAGAGCGTCTATCCCCAGAGCTTGAGGATCCCTGAACCTCGCATAGTATTTCCTCAACTTGCGATTGTAATGGGAGGCAAAAAGGTCGACCTCTGGGGAGAACCCCAGATTCAGGATCCACTCGAAGACCTCTTTGTGGAGAGACCACTCGTTGTTGTCCAACTGCACACGAGATAGAAAGTCAGCTTGGACATTTTGGACTCCCGGAACGTATACTGCTGACAGGTCGGACAAGTTCTTTTGAGCCCAGACCATAATTGGTTCCACCTCTCGCAGCAAGGACTAACTGCGTGTCCCTCCTTGCTTCTTAATGTATGTGACTGCCGAGGTGTTGTGCAGTCTTAGCATCACTGGAAGACCTTTTGTCAAGTGAGGAAACGCTTTCAGAGCTTGAAGAGTCACCCGTAGCTCCAGAATGTTGGACACTATCCCCTGGGAGGGGAAGCTCCATTTGCCCTGAGCCATTTCCGAGAGGCAATGGGCCCCCCAACCTGTGCTGCTGGCATCCGATGTTACCACAATCCACGAGGTTGGCACAAGAGAATGGCAGCACACAGAGGTGTAACTAGAACCTTCAGGGCCCTGGTGCAAGAAATCATGAAGGGCCCCCCGGACCCCTGGCCGGGGCCCTTACCTTCAAGCCTGGGGCTCTTCCCACTGATCCTGGGGCCCTTTACTTTCATTTCGGGGCCCTTTCACAAGTTCTGCACTGGGCCCCCTTCCTGCCATCTTGGGGCCTCCCAATGGTGGTGGAATGCCAGGGCCCCGGTCGCAGATTTTACCTTTGTGATTCTGGAAGTTCACCCACTGGTGTCAGTAGTTTTTTATTTTTTGGTATTATAATTGTATTATTTTTTATCATTTTATTTTATTTTTTTACAATGTCACTGACTATGACTCTGTCCATTCAGAAAAGGAAGGAGCTGGTAAATTAGATATTTACTGACCCCTTCCTGGTTCTCTATTGTGAACCATCCCTTTCAGCAGCCAGCAGGAGAGGGGAGGGAGCACAGTAGGGGCGGGGGACCAGGGAAGCACACAGGGGTCCAAAGACAGCAGAACACAAGTGAAATGGATAGGAGGAGTGGTGGGGGCAGCATACAGAGGAACCAATCTCCTCCATTTTCCTCCTGCAGCTACAGGAGTAAAAAGGAGGACAGTGATTCCTCAACATGCTTCCCCTGCCGCCCCTCCTATCCAGGTGTACAGGGGAGCTGCATGGGCCCCCTGGAGCATGGGGCCCGGTTGCGATTGCAACCCCTGCAACCCCTGTAGTTACGCCCCTGGCAGCACAGAAGATGCTCCCGCTGCAGCCACCATGGAAGACTTGCTCTCATGGCCAGAGTCAGAAAGATGGTCTGATCCAGATGCCAGGTGTCCCACTGACGAAGAAAGCGTTTTTGGAATGGCCTCATTCTCCATAGGGCCCGCTTTACCATGGGAGCTACAGCCACCTTGGTCCCGATAATCCTCAGGCACTGACGCGCTTGGAGGTGAGGTGATGAGAGGGCATGGAGAATTCTGTCCCTGACCACTGTGATCTTCTCCTCCGGAAGGGACACTGTCGCTGTCAGTGTATTGAACAAGGCTCCGAGGTAGACGAGGGACTGGGTGGGAATTAGATGACTTTTCTCCAGATTTAGCAGACACCCAAACATCTGAAGGGTGAACACCACTTGATCCAGGTGCGCCAACAGCTGAGATTTGTCTTGGGACAAGAGGAGCAGGTCGTCCAAGTAATAATGTAGACGAATGCCCTTTGTTCTCAATAAAGCTACCACAGCCAGCAAAACTTTCGAGAAAGTTTGTGGAGAAGTGGAGAGCCCGGAGGCAAGTGAACTGTAGGTGCAATTGATTGACGGAAAACCGTAGGTATTTCTGGAAATCTTCTGCAACAGGGACATGGAAGTAGGCATTCTTTAAGTCTATAGACACCATCCAGTCTGCGGGTTGGACCGCCTGTTGAATAGAAAGAAGAGTTTCCATCTTGAACCTTTCCTTTCTGATGAATTGATTTAGAAAGGTCAGATCGATGACTG
The DNA here is from genome assembly GCF_965119305.1 of Pelophylax lessonae. Taxonomy (NCBI): domain Eukaryota; kingdom Metazoa; phylum Chordata; class Amphibia; order Anura; family Ranidae; genus Pelophylax; species Pelophylax lessonae. The sequence continues at coordinate 146,616,072 of NC_138773.1, read as the reverse complement.
GCCTCCATGTTCCGTTTTTCTTGCGAACCAAGAAAAGAGGGGAGTAGATTCCCTGGCCGCACTCTGGTTCTGGTAAGGAGACAACAGCCCTTTGAGAAACCAGTGACTCTATGTAGGAATATAGTGCCTGGCGCTTCTCTTCTGAGGGTGGCAGGGAGGTAGGAAGAAACCTTGGTCTTGGTGCTTCTCTGAAAGTCCACTTGTGCCCGTACGTTACTGTCCTGACAGTCCAGGAGTCCCGGATTGAGGCCGCCCAGACATGCCGGAAATGTATAGCAACCGAGCCCCCACCCGACATGCCTGAGCGGGCCCAATCTCAAAAAGACTTGGTCGCATCACGTTCACCAGAGGGGACACTCTTTGAAGGTTTCCGCGAGGAGGCTTGTCTTGATCTCCAATTGCGACCAAATTCTCTGCCAGGCCTATAGGTGCGTGCTTCCCTGGCACGATCAGGAACATACCTTCTGGATTGAAAAAGGGGTTTTGGAAAAGGGCGTCTGTTTGGGGACTTTTTTATTGGGGTGCCATAGTAAGACAATAAATGTTTAGAAGCATATAATAAAAGAATCTGGTTTTTATTGAAAAACACACAGTTAAAATTATATCCACTGTATTTCAACAAAGGAATCAGTGTCACAACAAAGCTTGGTTTAGAAGCCACATATATTAAGATTAGGATTGCACAGTTATAATATGTTGCATTCTACACAGGGGTCGTTTTCCAGAGGAATTGTAGACCCTTTTACCAGCCAGAGGGTTGTCCTGGTTAGCGTCTGTGTAGAGATGACTGTTGCCCAGAACTATAGCCCGACATGTTTCGCGACATGGGCCGCTTCCTCAGGGGTAGTTGAGGGTTTTACAAGGACATCATACAATAACTAAGAGAGAAAAACACACGTAATATATGAGTAACATATAAAATTGCAAACATATACATGTCATATTTTTCAAAGAAACATACAATAAGGCAGTATATTATAGATTCATTGGTCATGAAGAGAGAAGTCTGGATATACCACACCTGAAACAGAGGCAATCATCCACACAGCAAGCCTGGAAGTAGGACCGCAAGGTAAGTATGTCCCCCCCCCGGGGCGAGTACGGAGCCAGCCAAGGAAAGCGGCGGTCAATTGGGTGAGTCTAAATTAGGAGGAAGTATGAGTGGTATTAGCAAGCTAATATGGCTGCCAATGTTGGATTATGGGTAGATTAGCAATTGTACAGTGTTGTAAATGAGAGCAAAAAGTCTTACCCAGGCCGCATAAAGTAATATCTTGAGGGCAGGGAACGGGGTGATGAAGACCAAGTTCCTCAACAAGGAAACACTAAGCGGTCCACAATAAGGCCAATGGGAAAGGTGCTAGTATGGCATCCTCCGTGGCTATAAATCAATAAAAATAATACTCGTAGTAAAGAATGGCAGCTCATTTACATAGCGTTCAAAAAGAGAACAGGGAGGGAGAAGAAAGACTTGAAAAAGGCCATATTGGAACACGTGAACCATCATATATAATGTGGTCACATATACATACATAGACCATTGTATATAGGATATATCCATACTATAGAGAAATTTGCCATGAGACTATAGATGAAGTAAGAGATTTGATTCACCGCAGGAGGAAAATAGCCTATCACCAAGAATGGAAGAAGGCCTATATAAAGAATCATACCAGATCGGTTCAGTTACATACCTAATGCTCGTAAGAACAGCGTCTCCCGTCCCTGCTGCTGCAGTGGGAGACACTGAGTCCCGCCGTTATATTGGGGAAGCTCCACCTCAGGAGCGCCATGACGTCATGACGCCTCCCGAGGCTGGCGTCGTGAGTGCGCGCGCATAATAAGCGCGCATGCGCACTGTCCATATGGGTCACACCAATCCAGTGGAAGGCTGCGCCATCTTGGACACACCAACCCGCCCCAACAAGGGGAGGGGCTGGGACACGGCGTCACGTACTCGCCCCGGGGGAGAAAAAGAACCCAAAGCCATCCAGAGCATCAGCCGAAGCCGATGACCAACCACGATTGCTAGGCAGAGTGCCGCCGTCTAGGCAGGCCAGACCTTAGTATATCACATGACCAATGATGTACAATGTGTCTAGCATAAAGATCTTTTAAAACATATTTGTTAATGCATTGTACATAAGTTATTTGAAACATGACACATATAGATACATGACAATAATGCAATTATAGATGACAACAGTGTATCAACAGACAATTGTCTCCAACACGAAGCGCTGGTAGCCTAAAGGGGCACTCCAGTACCTCGTGTGTCTAAATTTGCTAAACATAATGGATATGGGAAGTGGACAGACAACAGTTAAGACAAAGAAACAAAGGATGGGAATGCAAAAAATGGGAAAGAGGAAGGTAAGGGAGGGGAATGGAGAGGGAGGATGGAGCTAGGGAACAAATGAAAGGTAGATGAAGGGGAGAAAAAGAGGGGAGGAGAGAAATTGGTTGGAGTGTTTCCAGTGGACACAACCCATCATAGGAAAGGTTTATACGAATGGGCCTCATTCAAGCTTGGTGAAGCAAGAGCATTGAGTTTTTCTATCCATATGGCCTCTCGCTGTAAGATTCGACGATCCCAATCACCTCCCCTGGGGTCCGGGGGAACAATCTCCAGGACCCTAAAGGAGATACATGAGTTGTCGAATCTGTGGTGTAGACCTATATGGCGCGTTACAGGGGTGAGGATCTTGCCTCCACCCGAGTAATAAACGTGGTCCCCTATTCTTTGACCGAACTGTCTAATGGTTTTTCCAACATAAAATGCCGAGCATAAACAATTCATTAAGTAAATAACTCCGCGTGTGGTGCAATCAGCCCGCGCACGGAGCTTGTGTATTTCGCCACTAGGCAGATGTGTGACTGGGCCTTCCTTCACCCAAGGACAACGAGAGCAACTACCACATTAGTATGTCCCCGGTGTATTGGGGGAAGGCTGGCGCTCATCTGTGTAGTGGCTTTTAATCAACAAATCTTTTAAGGAGGTAGCTCTCCTAAAAACCATTTCAGGACGTGGCTTTATGTATTTTGATAATGTTTGTTCTTCAGCTAGAAGGTGCCAGTGTTTTTGGACAATGGAACGTAATTGATGAGTATTGTCAGAAAATTGAGTAATTAGCCTGACCGTTTGTGTGGAGGTATTGTCTTTCTTTTTATGTAGTAGATCCTTTCTTTGAAGTATTTTCGCTCTGTTAAAGGCCTTTCTAAGAACGGTACGAGAGTACCCTCGGGCCAATAGTCTCTGTTGTAGTTTTGATTCGTGTTGTTCCCGAAGATGGAAAGCCCAGGATTGGGGCTCATCCTGAAGGAGCGAGATAATGAACCCCACCTTGGTATCTTGTGAAGAGAAGGTTCGAGGCAACAGGGAAAAGTATAGTTCACAAGAATTACGAAAAGTCCGAAATTTTCTTCGATTTCCAGAAAAACGTTCAGGAATGGGAACCCGAGGTTCCGGGTGGAAATCCGCCGCACAGGATGTGCTGGGCTCCGTCAGAGAAGAGTCATTTTTGCGGGCCGATAATTGATCTTCGATGCAATCCAATTTTCCTTGCAGGCTTTGTACCATGTGGGATAGTGCAGAGATCGATCGGCAAACGTTCTCCAGTGGAGAGACCTCCCTTTCAGACTCCATAGTTGGCTGACTGATACTGTCACGTACCTGGGAGGAGTCTGAGTTGACGAGGTCGGCCTCTCTTATATCTCCGGCCCAGACCCCACTGAAGGTGAGACAGAGGGTGTCAAAGGCCAGGAGGGACACGAGTGCCTGTGGTTGTTGATGGATCAGGATAGGCTGCTTGTCCGGATCCTGAAAACTGGAACATGCAATGCTGTACGGAACATGTGCATCAGATAGCCAGGCAAGCACTCGGGTAGTTCTGAGAGTCAGAGTAGTAGGAAAGCCAGGGTCATCAACAGGCGGTGCAGCAGGGTACCAAATCGTAAGCAGAGCCAAAGTCAGGGACGGAGCCAGGTCAGGTTTAGCAGACAAGCAGAAGCAGAATCCAAGTCCAAGTTCAGAACAAGCCAGGTCAGCAACAGGGAAGCATACAGGTATCATCAGGTCACAGGAAACAGCTGAAGATCAGTCAGCACAGGAAACACAGGAAACAGGAATGAACTTCCTTTAAATAGCCTGTCTGGCACCTCGCCCATTAGTCATTCTTCTGGGAATAGCCTGTGCACGGCCACGCCCCAGACGTCTCACAGGGATTCCCTGACAGTAACCATCCTGGAGGGTCTTCATGGTTTGCGACAGGGTTGCGAGGTGCTGGCAAATTTCCTCCAACGGTGAGGCCTCTCTTGCAGGCTCCGACATGGCTGTGTTGTACTGTTATGAGGCAGGTGGAAGCCTGTCATGCAGAGAAGGCTTACCGTTGCCGGTGGGCGGAGCTTGGTTGGAAACCCGAGGTGAGTAGCACAGGCTAACCTGAGGTGCGGGGTCTAAGCATCCACCGGTCTTCACCAGGGCCTCTGATGGTGAGGATGGATTTGGCTGCAGGTGGATACCCGGTCGCGGACCCCAGGGTCGCCCCACCAGGGGGTAACCGGTCAAGGTCTGAAGGTGGATGAGCCGACAAGGAGAATCCAGAAGAGTAGTCAAAACGAGCCGGGATCAGGACAGGCAGCAAACAAGCGAGGTCAGGGACGAGCCAAAGGTCAACAGGTATCAGACAGGAAATCAACAGGAAGCAGGTTCAGAACACAGGAGAGCTGAAGACAACACAGCACAGTGCAGTGCTGCTAAGCTGTTTAAATAAGGCAGCCTGTTTGCCAATTATTGCAATTAGTCTGCTCTGGGTTAACCCTTTAGGTTGCAGACTCATGACAGCACATCAGTGTGCTCAGGAAGCGTTCCTAACACATTGCTTCAGGTCAAGAGATGAGGATAGGCTGAGAAGTTTAGAAGCAGTAGTAGTATTGGCATTAACAGGGATGTTGAAGTCACCAAAAATGATTGTGGGGATTTCAGAGGAGAGAAAGAAGCGTAGCCAGGCAGAAAAGTCATCAAGGAAGGTTGATACTGGTCCAGGGGGCCTGTAGATGACAGTGATTCTTAAAGAAACAGGAGAAAATAAACAAATGCAATGCACCTCAAAAGAGGAGAATGTCAGAGAGGGAGGTGAGTGAAGTACCTGATAGGTGCTGTATGGGGCTAAAAGGATTCCCATTCCACCTCCCTTCCGTCCAACCTGGTCTAGGGGAGTGAGTCCAGAGGAGGCCGCCATGAGAGAGGGAAGCATGACGGCGAGTAGGTTAAAGTAAAAAATCTTACCAAACATACCAAAAAAGTGGGCGCTGGTTAAACTCTAAAGTAACTCATTGATAATACAAAGCAATATCATGTGACAGTGAACCAAAATAATCCTTGAAAATAAGACAATCCTACAAACGAATGAGCTAAATTGAATATAGTGTCATAACAAAAAAATATATATACATTTCTGATGCTGAAAATAGAATATGTGAATATTCAAATAATAAAGTGAATAATGGTGAATCCAAAACAAGTGTCCTAGAAAATAGTAATAGAGAGTTTGTCATGGACATGCAATAGTGTCCGGCAGCTTACCTTCTCTTCCATGTCTCCATTAGAGGCCTGACTCTCTTTCTAGCTGCCTTTTATCGCCTCTCCTCCCTGTATGGTTCCACCCCAGGCCATTCCAGGAAGTCTATATTAACTAGTGCACTGCATGTCTGCTTTGCTGTTCAACTTTGTTTGTTAGCATGTGTTCCTGTCTGTCGTGTGCTATGTCTACCGATCTTTGGCTTGTCTCTGACTACTCCTGTTTGCCTGGGACCCTGACCTTTGGCCTGTCTCTTGGTTACCCTCGTCTGCCTGTTTGCCCGACCTCGGCTGACCCATCACTATCCCTTGTGTCCTGAGTGGCTGCTTCCCCTCTTTTCCTACGGAGCGTGACCTGGGGTCCCCCATAAGGCAGCCTGTGTTCCCCGCCGTCATCCAGCCTGTGTCCTCCATCACGCAGCCTGTGTCCCCCTTAAACGCAGCCTCTGTTACCCGCCGTCATCCAGCCTGTGTCCCCCATCACGCAAAATTTGAGACCGCACTCAAGGTATATGATGAAATCAAAAAGGTATCTTTATTCCTCATAAGTAAAGTAGACAGACAGTGTGCAAGCAGACGTGCCAGGTTGACGCGTTTCACGACACTGTAGGTCACTTACTCATAACCACACGTGTGGTTATGAGTAAGCGACCTACAGCTTCATAACAATGGAGGACTGTTGTCTTGAACAAATATATATATATAAAATATATATTAATCGAAATGAAAGGATTAAAAAAAACACATATATATATATATATATATATATATATATATATATATATATATATATATATATATATGTGTGTGTGATACAAATGGAATAATTTAAAGAAATGGACGGCTGTTCTCCTGATTTAATATATACTGTATATATATATATATATATATATATATATATATATATATATATATATATATATATATGTCGGGCATATATATATATATATATATATATATATATATATATATATATATATATAAAATATTAGTAATATAATTGGAATAATCAAACAAAAATGGAGGCCTGTTCTCCTGATCATATATATAATTAATGGATAAAAAAAAAATATATATATACATCTATATGCATCATATATCTGCATGACGGTGGGGGACACAGGCTGCGTTACAGTGGGGACATAGGCTGCGTGACAGTGGGGGACACAGGCTGCGTGACGGCAGGGTACACAGGCTGCATGACAGTGAGGGACACAGGCTGCGTGACGGCGGGGTACACAGGCTTCTTGACGGCGGGGGACACAGGCTGCATGACGGTGGGGGACACAGGCTGCGGGACGGCAGGGGACACAGTCTGGAAGACAGGGGACACAGGCTGCATGACAGAGGGACACAGGCTGGATGATGAGGGACACAATGATATGGCACAGATGAGGCACAGATGTGCACTGATGAGGCATGGATGGGCATGAATGAGGCACAGATATGCATGATGAGGCACAGATGGGCATTGGTGAGGCAGGGGTGATGCTGATCAGTGTGTACAGCGTGCGAGAAGAGAGCTGAACCGGACATGCAGCATTTTGTTGGCAAGTGATCGCTCCGTCATTGGATGTAGCGATCACGTGGTAAAGGGCAGCTGTCATTGGCCCTTTACCACAATCCGCGGGAAGCGCGATTCTGGAGGGACATCCCTGTATGCCCTCCCAGAATAAGCCACCTGCGCTATAGCCATCATTGAGCTATAGGCAAGTAGTTAATTCATATAGCCTAAGCTATCCGAAAGTACCCGTGAAGTGGGGCTTTGCATTACCTGTTGTCCGCAGTATTTGGCCCCACATCCCTTCAACCTCTACAGCAAGGAACCTCTATTTCCCAAGGAAAACCTCTGGATATGATGTTGAGCATGTGCACTCAACTTCTTTGGTCCACCATTCTGTGTGAAAACTGTACTGTTAAACCACTGTATGGTCTTGGCCACCGTGCTGCCGCTCAGTTTCAGGGTCTTGGCAATCTTCTTATAGCCTAGGCCATCTTAATGTAGAGCAACAATTATTTTTTTCAGATCCTCAGAGAGTTCTTTGTCATGAGGTGCCATGTTGAACTTCCAGTGACCAGTATAAGAGAGTGAGAGCGATAACACCAAATTTAACACACCTGTTCCCCATTCACACCTGAGACCTTGTAACGCTAAGGAGTCACATCACACCGAGGAGGGAAAATGGCTAATTGGGCCCAATTCGGACATTTTAACTTAGGGGTGTACTCACTTTTGTTCCAGCGGTTTAGACATTAATTGCTGTGTGTTGAGTTATTTTGAGGGGACAGCAAATTTACACTGTTATACAAACAAGCTGAACACTCACTACTTCACATTGTAGCAAAGTGTCATTTCTTCAGTGTTGTCACATGAAAAGATATAATACAATATTTACAAAAATGTGAGGGGCGTACTCACTTTTGTGAGATACTGTATATAATTTTTATATATACATATATATATATATATATATATATATATATATATATATATAGTTCTCCTGCTCTTTGTTATATATATATATATATATATATATATACATATATATCAGGGCCGTCTTTAACATTGATTGGACCCTGTGCAAATATTTTCTTGGGCCCTCCCAAAACCACTTATTACATATTTGCAGGCAGTGCGGGCTCAAGGGGCAGCTACTTTGGGCCCCACAACAATTGCATTGCTGGAGCAGAGTGACGCCCCTAGCTGCCAGGGGAAGAACTCCTCCAGTGAGGCCGGGAGAGAGGGAAAGGAAAGACAGGTGCTGGTGGTAGGGGACTCAATTATTAGAAGG